>NC_088703.1:3552024-3882093 GCF_028017835.1 Emys orbicularis | reverse complement strand
TAGCCTCCCTGGCCGGGAGCTCAAGGCCCGGGCAGGACAGTCCCGTGGGCCAGATGTAGCCCGTGGGCCGTAGTTTGCCCACCTCTGGTCTATGCTGACACTACATCGATTGTTGCTGCCTTTCAGAAGCCATCCCACAATGCCCCACGCTGACAGTTCAATCGGTGCAAGCCAGAGAGTGTCGTGTGGGCGAGCGGAAGCGATTTAATAACCGCGGTGGCCGTCCGTCGCCGTAACTGAAGTCGACTTAAGTTTTGTAGTGTAGACTTGCTCTGATAAAACTGCCCCAACTGAGGCAAACTGTAGAGGAAGGATTTAAAACACGCTCAGCGTTACCCGCCCAAGCATTCAAAATCATGAGTTGGACCCTAAAAATCAGGAGATCGCGCATGCTTTGTCTAAAGACAAAAGTTGACCCATTTTAACTACCCCGGCATAGTCAGAGAGGTACAACAGCTGTCGTGTGGTCACAGAAATAGGGTATAACAATATTCCCTAGCTCTTCTACAGCATTTTTCATCAGCAGATCTCAAAGCTCTTTGCAAAGCAGGGCAGGATTATTATCCCCATTTTACACATGGGGAAATGGAGGCACAGAGGGGCACTGACTTGCCCAAGGTCACCCAGCAGGCTTGGAGCCGACCCGGGACTAGAACCCGGGTCTCTGGAGTACTCCACCCCCAGGCCACACTGCCTCCATCCAGGGAGGGGAATTATCTATAGTGATAAAAGGCAATTCTAGCTTGGTATAACTGCATCCACACGAGGACTTGCACCAGTAGAACTGTATCAGGGTTACCGTACGTCTGGGATTTCCCCCGACATGATGCATCTTTTTCGATCCTCCGCCCTCTGTCCAGGTGGATTTTTCAAATAAGAGGAAATAAATATCCAGGATTTTTGCAGCGCCGACACTGCAGTTCAGAAAGAGCAATCTCCGCACCCCGATTGGTCCCTCCCCTGCATTCACTGGATCCTGCCCACCCTGGCCTGGCCCGCCAGGTAAGCGAAGCCACCAAGCGCCTCTCGGCCGGGCCACCTGCCCCGCTGCGGGGCTTCAGACTCAGCCGGGATGGGTGACAGGGTCAGGCCCCAGCTCCCTGCCCTGGGGAGGGGGAGAGGCCTGCAGGGAGGCGCTGACTGACAGGCTGGCACTGCATCCTGGGCCTGCACCAGCCTCCCTGCCACCATGACAGGGAGCACGACACTGCCCCCCACCTCGACAGTGAAGCTGCAGGTATCCCCTCCAGCACCCCCTCAAGTTCTCGCCTAACCTTGGGACACCTGGAGCTGGGTCTTCGAGGATTAAAAACACCAAATATTGCAAAACTTGCAATCAAATTGCAAACGTTGCTAACAGAAGTGGACTTAAAAATAACGAGAAGTGACACGATTATTTTTTTTTTTAAACGCTCCCGTCTTAGTCAATTGCAGCCAACACGTTCTAGAAAGGTTTGATGTGCGTCCACTGCTGGATGCCAGACTTGCAAAACCTTGAGCTAGTCTTTCCAAGCAGCTCAGGGTGTTGGGACCTGAGCGCTGTTGAAAATCCGGTTGCGAGGGTCACAGTGGGAGCTGCTGCGAGGTTTCGCAAATCGGCCTTTTCTGGAAGTAGATCTGTGGGAGCAGCGCTCTGGAAAACAAACTGCATGCCCAGTTGTGTGTTTGTGGAGTGTTAAAAGCTACACGGTGGGGGCTGTGCCTGGGAGAACCTGGCATCTCAGAAAATCAGAGATTTGTAGATTTCAAGGAGAGAATGGACCACTGTGATAATATATGGAGCTATACCTATTTCATAGAACTGGAAGGGACCCTGAAAGGTCATTGAGTCCAGCCCCCTGCCTTCACTAGCACGACCAAGTACTGATTTTTGCCCCAGATCCCTAAGTGGCCCCCTCAAGGATTGAACTCTCAACCCTGGGTTTAGCAGGTCAATGCTCAAACCACTGAGCTATTCCTGCCCCCCAATCAATCAATCAATCAATCAATCATCTAGTCTGACCTCCTGTATAACACCGGCCGGCAAACAGCACTGAATTAATCCTGTCTGATCTACAGCAGATCTTTTAGAAAACTGTCCAATCTTGGTTAAAAAAAAGAAAACTGTCAGTGCTAGAGAATCCACCAGGACCCTTGGCAAATTGTTCCAAAGCTTCATTCCCGTCACTGTTAAAATGCATGCCTTATTCATAAGGCATAAAACCCGGTCCATGGTAACTCAGAGACCGAGGCAGGGAAAGCCCCTGAATTCTGCAATGGTTAGATATACGCCCTGCCATAAGCTTGCGAATTGTCCCTCGGCTGTCATGGAGGGACCACAGAATTGTAGAAGTGTCAGACTGGAAGGGGCTCTTGAGAGATAATCTAGCCCAGGCCCCCTGCAGCCCTGACAGGGCTTTATCCAACCTGTCCTTAAAACCCTCCAGTGACGGGGATCCCACAACCTCCCTTGGACGCCTGCTCCAGAGCTTCACTCCCCTGAGAGTTAGGAAGTTTGTCCTAATATCTCACCTAAATCTTCCTCGCTGCAGATTACGCCCGTTACGGCTTGTCCTGCCTTCAGTGGACATGGAGAACAGCTGACCCCCGTCCCTTTACATCAGCCCATAATGTATTTGAAAAAACGTATCGGGTCCCCCCCTCAGTCTTCTTTTCTCAAGACTAAACATGCCCAGTTTTTTTAACCTTTCCTCCTAGGGCAGGTTTGCTGAACCTTTGATCCTTTTTGTTGCTCTCCTCTGGCCTCTCTCCAGTTTATCCACATCTTTCCTACAGTGCGGTGCCCAGAACTGGACACGATACTCCAGCTGAGGCGGCACCAGCGCCGAGAAGAGCAGGACCGTTACCTCCCATGTCTTACCTACAACAACCCCAGAACAGTATTAGCGTTTTTCACAACAGCAACACGTTGACTCATATTCAGTTTGTGATCCACTGTAATGCCCAGATCCTTTTCAGCCGTACGACCCCCTAGCCGGTTATTCCCCATTTTGTGGGGCTGCATTTGATTCCCCCAGCCCCCTCCTAAGTGAAGTACTTTGCACTTGTCTTTATTGAATTTCCTCTCGTTGATTTCAGACCAAATTCTCATGTGCCCGGCATTAAGCATGTGTCTAAAGTTCCGGTAGCATCAGGGCCAAAATCAGCGCCCGCTTTTTAAAATGTCACCCTATGTGATCTAAGGCAGTGGTTCTCAAACTAGGGCCGCTGCTTGTTCAGGGAAAGCCCCTGGCGGGCCAGGCCAATTTGTTTACCTGCCGCGTCCGCAGGTTCGGCCGATCGCAGCTCCCACTGGCTGCAGTTCGAATGGGGACTGCAGGAAGGACGGCCAGCACGTCCCTCGGCCCGCGCCGCTTCCTGCAGCCCACATTGGCCTGGAGCGGTGAACCGCGGCCAGTGGGAGCCGCGATCGGCCGAACCTGCGGTCGCGTCAGGTAAACAAACCAACCTGGCCCACCAGGGGCTTTCCCTGCACAAGCGGCGGCCCTAGTTTGAGAACCACTGATCTAAGACACCAGATGCCATGGTGATGGGCGCAGTATGTGGATATGACATTAGCAGCAGCACAGGTCAAGAATCCCGAGAAGTGCTTTCCGATTCTCAGAGTGGTGCGACAGAAGGATGAACTCTAGAAAAGCTGGGATGCTTTTAGGCCTGATGAAGCCATTTGATTATCTAGCCTGGTGGGGAACAACTGGTTCTTAAAATTAAGTCATGCCTCAAAATGCAGCACAGGGGAAAGCTTTTTGTAAGGATTTGCAAACACACGGTTGGACTTTAAGTGAATGAGCCCCTCAAAGCCCATGTTTAAAGACGACAAATAAAAAGGGTCATGTTTTCCATAACTCCCTCTCACCATCTGGATAAAAACTGGGTCTGATCATTCAATGTGCATGTCTCAGAAAAGTGAAGAATTGCTAAATGGTCCGATCGAGAGCTTTGTTCGTTATATTTTAATCATTTATAATTATGGACAGTGAGTGAGTGAGTGTTGATCAGGGTAACACTTCCCTCGGGCCAGCAACGACTTGCCTGTGGTTCTGCCACCTCTCCTTTTATATGAAAGTGGATAAAATAATGTTATTGCTAACAGGACAGAGGTACCATATTGTGCCGAATGATTTTAGTAAGCAATACACCAACCTGTAATGGCCCGAAGCCCTTTTTACTGGGAAAACCCCGGAGCAGAATGACATGCAACAGAATGACACTGAAATTGTCTAAATACCAAAAATGGTGCAAATAGAAACTCCCGCATGCATGCTGTATGGGTTACTTAACATGCTTGAAGCTGATTGGAGGAAGGTTGAGAAAGATATAGTGAGGAAAATGTATGAAAAGACTTAAGTGCACAAGGCCCAAATCAATGAATCACAAGGCCAGAAACTGAAGGAAGGGGACTGAAGGACCAGACCAGGGATCAGAGCTGGTGATGTTCTTCATGAATTCCCTGGTGCCCCAAAATGCTGTAAAACTCGGGCTCTCTACTTATGCGGTCTCATCTGTTTATTGTCTGTCATAAATGTGTGTTTGGACACCAGAAGTGACAATAATTCTGTCTGAAACTGTATTAAATAAAGACAAAAATCTATGAAGTCTAAATTGGGTGGATTTATGCCTCAGTTTCCCACCTTACTCTCCCAACAAGCCCGGCCTCCTGCATAGCCCAGGCCGGTGAATATCTTCCACTTGAGTGGTGGTCTTCGGACTTGTCTGAGACAGCAACCAAAGAAAAAACAGCGTATCCCTGCAGGGATCGAGGATATGAATCTGAAGGAATCGAAGAACTTTGTTTTATCCAAATGTGTCTAGAAAGATGATCCAAACACACACACACACACACACCCCCAAGAGATCTCAGAGAACGCCAGACCTGCATTCCACCTAAATAGGAAAAGGGAGGAGGGTTTATGTACATTTATGTACACTTTTTCTTAAGTTCTTTTCTTAATTAACTCCCTCCCTAAGGGGTTGAGTCCTGGCAGCATTGCCTGGTCTTGCAGCTTTGATAAGTTGTAAAACTGCATAATTCTACCGGAGCCCTTGAAGCAGGTGGTATTCAGGAACGCATATGCTGAAAGTCATTTAATTTCATGTTATTGATTTTTACATTAAAAAAAAAAAAGACAAATGAATCCCAGATTTGCCCCCAGTTAGCTCTGTACCGATCCCAGTGACTGAAGATTATTATTTGATAATCTACGCCTCTCTCTCAAGCTGCTGCCCATCTGTTTTCAGATCCCCTCTGACGCGTCTCTTCTCCCTTTGCTTACACCTTTCTTATATGCCCCACAGAAGATGTTCGGATTCAGTTGGTAGGAAACAGACTTCGTACATACCACGTGGTCTGCACTAATGGGCCAACACACAGTAGTCAGCCTTGTAAGGATTGATCCAGCATTCGGATCCGTTACTGTACGATGAAGTCACAGCATAATTTTAATTAACCCGTGGTCTTGTGCGCAGAGTCCCAGCTAACAGACAGCTTTAATGACACTGCTTCCTTGAGCACAGTTTAGTGGTTAGAGCAAGGGATTAAGGAGGCGGATGTCTAGGTTCTTTTTCCTCGATTTGGGAGGGGAGTAGACCTAGTGGTTAGAGCAGGGAGGGCGGGGAGTCAGGACTCCTGGGTTCTGTCCCCAGCTCTACCACTAACTCAGTGTGTGACCTGAGACGATTTAAGTCAATCGCTTCCTCAACCATAAAACGGAGACAAAGCTGGCTGAGAGGGGTCGCTCTCAGATGGCTGGTTCTATGGAAGGGCAAATGATTCCGACATTTAAAAACTGTTAACATAATCTGGATCCAGTCCTGCCCCCATGTGACCCCTGCTGTACACATGTGACCCCCTTACTGAAGTCACCACAGAATCTGGCACTACGTGTGTCTTTTGCAGCATCAGATACATTAGAGCCGGATGAAACATTTTTCCCCCCCTGAAAAACATTGCGACTAAGAAAGTTTTCAGAAACCAAACAAAAGAATAAATTTAGCTTCCCACCTCCCATCTCTCCTCTTCACCTGCACTATTTCAAGGAGGGAGGGAGCAAGGGACGGAAAAAGAAAAAATGTTTTGCTTTGTTCTTCTTTCGAAAAAAAGAAGATTCCACACAAAAAGACAAAAATGTTTTACTTCGTTTCCACCGAGAATCTAGAGCACATTTTCCCCAGCTCTAAGACAAACTGAGATGTTCAAAGCAAAGACCTCTTCTCTCACTCAACTCTGTTCTTACCCCGTGGCAAAGCATGAACAGGATCTTTGTCTATTACGCCTTCCCACAGGACGGAGATCCCAGTCTGTACAACACAGACTTGCCATGTCAATATCACTGTCTGATATGTGATCTGTAATCACGTCCGAGCAAGCACCCATCCCAGTATGCGCCACAAACACAACCTACATCTGAGAGTTCCTCCTTCCAGACCACTCAGCCCACCCCCTCGGTCCTCTCTTCCCAAAGAGCTTTTATATACAACCACCTGCCTCCATGAGTCAATAGAACCCACTTAGCTCTTTCCCAGAAGATATTAAAAGATGTTCCAGGCACACAGATAGACAGACATTGTTGTTATTATTATTAAGTTGCTCTGGGACTATTGTTATGATCCTCTCACTCAGAATTTCAGCTCTTTCCTAACTAAGTGGCTGAAAAACAGTCTCCCCTAAAAGAAGGTCTGAGATCTCATCAAGCCCTGGGGAACAAACCGTAGCTGAAAACACTCCATCAGATCTAGACAGTGTACCTGTAGTTTATTATGACTTTGCCTAGCAGTTCCAACTGAGAGCGGGGCTCCCATCATGACGGAGGCTAAGTGAGAGACAGTCCCTGGCCCAAACAGCTTACAAACTAGCTCAACAAGACGAACAAAGGAAGGGTTATTCTCTCAGATGGGGAAACTGAGGTACAGAGAGACCTGCCCAATGCAGGGTAGCCTGTGGCAGAGTTGGGAACTAAACCCTGGTTTCCCGCATCCCAGCCCCGTGCTTTAACCACAAGGTAAGACTGCCTCTCAGCTGTAACGTCTATAGCTGGACCCCAAATGATCCTTTCCTAGGCCAAGCAACTCCACACCTTCCCCGCAAGCCTCGCTCCTAATGGCACGGCTCCCCTGCTCTGGCACCGGCTCCTGCGCCCCGACCTCCCGAGGCAGAGACACAGCGGGATAATGGGCCGCGCAGACACAAAATTCACTAGCAACTCTGGCCGCCCCTCTTCCTAGCAGGCAGCGCGCCCTTCCCCGGAACCGGAGCCAGTCTCCCCTCCCCTCCCTCTGCCTGGGGAGGGGGGAAATCTATTTAGTATAAAGCCATGAAGTCCCTGCTCAATCAACCCCCCCCCCCCCGGGCGAGGTTCATCGCTGCCCTATGGCCCCCTTGAGCCAGCTAGGCCGGTGGATAGCGTGGGAGGGGCAGGCACACCTAAGCACCGCCCTCTCTCTCAGGGGCAGAGCTGGCACAGAAGCCCCTCCTCCCACGTTGGCATGGAGGGGCACGTCGAGGCGGCAGACTGGGTCGGTGACAGCAGAGATGCCAGCTAGGGCAGCCCCATACCCATGCCACCGGTGGGGGGGGGGGCTGAAATGGCCCAAGCTACCTCCCCGTGCCCCTGCACCAGCCCTCGTGCCCCTCCCCAGAAGCGAATAGGGTAGAATTCCCTCTAGCTCAAACAGGAGCCAGGGATCAGGGCCGTCAGCATAGATGGGGCCAGGGGGTGGGGATATCTAGTACAAAGCATTGGGGTTCAGGGAGCCAGGCGGAGGGGGACTGGACGGAGCTGCCCAGAGCTGGCTGGGAGCCCGTTTGCAAAGGGGCACCTCCTGCTGGGCCCAGGGGACTCTGGATCCTGCCCCCCTCCGCAAGCCCGGTAGAGAGGAGAAGCCAAAGGAAAAGGGGGAAGTTGAGGCGCTGTGAGACAACTCAGGGAAGCTCTGGCAGGTGTTTAAAGGAGCTGCCATCTGGCAGAAGCAGCCTTCGAAAGAGGGGCTGTGTTTTCCAAACAGAGGGGTACTCGGGGGGTTGGATTCACTCACCGCTGCTCAGCGGGGTCTGCAAAGCCAGGTGCATCCTCGCCACGCCCCCACCCAGGCTGACAAATCTTGGGAGACCCCAGGCCTGCTGGCACAGAGCTGGGCCACAAGGAGAGCTCTAAGGCCCATTTCACCATTGCCCTGGTTCCTTGCACAATGATCACCCAGGTTACCATAATACACCTAATAGCAATAAAAACATAAGCACCTAGCACATGACTTCGGTTCCCAGGTGCTACCGTAATACACCTAATAGCAATAAAAATGTACAGCACCTGGCACATGACTCAGGTTCCCAGGTGCTACCATAATACATCTAATAAATAAGAATAGTAAGTTCAGCTGCTGCAGCCCAGGTGTGGCAGCCCTGAATGGGATGGAGATGCGTGGGGGTGAGCTCCCAATCAGAGACAGCAGCACCAGGCCCCTGGGGCTGGGGATGGGTTTAACATGCCCACATCCTCGCCCGTGGCCCCACCCACTGCTGTTGCTGCACCCACTGCATGCCCCACTCAGCTTTCCCTCCAGCGGCAGTGTAAACACATTAGCTGCCCCCTGGGGGCCAGTCTGAGGGGAGGATAACAGCTCACTACTGCTGCCGGAGGCTGGCGGGGGGGAATGCTATGCACCAAGCGAGTGTTATAATCCCCTAGGGGTCCGCAGTGTTTCAGCATCCTCCCCTCCCCATTGTCCTTTGGCCCAGTGGCATGTGGGCTCCACATCACACAGGAACCCACCCCCCCCCCCAGTAAAATCCCACAGGGGCGGGGCTGGGTCTCGGGGCTGGAAGCTGCAAGCCCAGGGAGCCCACCGTCCTCCAGGGGTGCTGCTCTGGGTCCAGTTCGCTCATTGATGGGCCTGCATATGGCATCCTCCCCTGCCCCATCAACCTCGGAGGGCCAATATCCCAGCCCCTAGGGGCCAGGCTGAGCTGGTCTCAGTACTGCCTCCCGCTGGGCTGGGCTGGGTAGTGCCCAGGCCGAGCCAGTCCCAGCCGGAGCTCGCTCGCTCTCCTGCCCTCACACAAAGCACCCATGAGCCGGGCAGTGGTGGGGTCTGTGCCTCAGCTGGGGGGAGCTTTCAGCTGCACTGAGATGGTGGAGATGCCTCTCCCACCCATCCCCCGCCTCCCTACCTGCAGCTGTGGCCCCCCTTCCATTCCCTTCCCACCCCCGCACCCACCCCACCCCCGATCCTAGCACACACCCCCAGCTGTTCTCCCTTTGACCTCACAGCAGGCAACTCCCCTGCCAGGCGAGATGGGTTTCTAGGAAGAGGGTTGTATGGGAAATGCATGCCCCTGGGGCGGGATTTGGGGGGATGGGAGGATGTCCCCAGGAACCAGGGGGATGCAACTCCTGATGGGATAAGGGCACTCCCCGCCACTTTCCAGCACTTATGGGGTTAAACGGTTTGTGCAGCACTTCGCTGTGTGTAGGGAGAGCACAGGGCAGGGCAGACCTCAGGGTCCCCCAGGGTCTCTAGGAGGAGAGTGGGGTCTAGTGGTTAGAGCAGGGGGCTGGGAGCCAGGACTGCTGGTTTCTATTCCTGCCCCGGCCCCTGATTCTCACTCTGGTCCTGGGCAAGTCCCCTCCCCTCTCTGTGCCTCAGTTTCTCCATGGTGCAATGGGGGCATAAAGCAAAGAGGAGGCTCTCTTGAATTGCCAAGCTTCTCACGGGACTTATCTTCCCCTTCCAGCTCAGGGCAGGAACCCTGGCTGCTTTATACCCCTCCACTCCCACTCTCTGCCCTGCATAGACCCAGTGAGCTGGAGTCGTTAGTTCCTGAAGCCTCCAAGAGTCAGCATCATTATCCCCATACCGCTGGTGGGGAAACTGAGGCACGAAGTGGTTGTCATGATGTCACCCGATGAATCACAGAAGAGCTGGCAGCAGAACCCAGGAGTCCTGCCTCCCTGCTCTAACCCCTAGACCTCACTTCCCTCCTCTTGGCTTGGAGAGAAGCCAAGAGTCCTGTCTCCTAGCCCCCTCTGCTCTAACCACTAGACCTCACTCCCTTCCCAGAGCTAGGGATAGAACCCAGGAGTCCTGGCTCCCAGCCCCCCTGCTCTAACCCCTAGACCTCACTCCCCTCCCAGAGCTGGGGAGAGAAGCCAAGAGTCCTGTCTCCTCCCTCCATCCTGCTCTAACCCCTAGATCTCACTCCCCTCCCGGAGCTGGGGAGAGAAACCGGGATCTCTAACTCCTGCTCCACTCAGTAGACAACACTGCCTCATGTGCAATGCCACATTATTAAAAGATCCCCACCCAGGCAAGACCCCCACTTACTCCATCAAGCACCCATCCTCTCGCGGTGCCTTGCAGGTCTAAGCTCCAGCAGGGAAGCTGTGCTCCCAGGTCGCCCGGCTGCGGGGAAAGCAGCTCTCGCCTGTTGCCGGGACTGAACCAGCAGCTTCTGGATCCAAACACACGCACCCCACCCTGCCTGAGCTGATGGGGCAGCTCCGTGAGGCTGCAGCCAGTGAGAGGCCCACAAACCGCTCGCCGTGGTTCAGCTGTTAGCGAGGGACACAGGCCCATGCTGGCTTGATATGGGGTTTGTCCTAAGCCGTCTGTAGCCCCTATTTGCCAGAGGACAACGGAGAATCCATCCCACCCACCTGGCAATGGGAGGTGCCAGGTGCAAGCCCTTGAGACCACCTAGCTCGCGCTGCCACGGCCCCCTCTTTCCCCTCCCCTGCCAGACCCAGGCGACGGAAGGCCAGTGCATTGGGGTCTGCCTAAAAGGGGAACCTCAGACTGGGGTTAGAGACGGGCTCGCAGATCCACCGACCCCCCGGAGCAACAGACCTGGCCCCGCTCCGTCCACGCTGCTGCTGCAGAGAAGCGAGGCAGGGCGGGATTGGATCCAAAGGGGACAAAACTATCAAGGCTGCTCCGGACAGAGGCGGACCCTGGCTTTATCTCCGTTTCTCCCGCTCCCGAGGCTGCGCTGCCTGCTGTCACCCCATGGGGGCTCCCTCAGTCCTGATACTCAGCTCCGTCTAGATTCCCATCGCCAAGAGATCCTGGTGGGTCTGGCTCTGGGGTATCGCTTGGGGGCTCTTTAGTGAGGGCCATAAGCCCCAATACAGCAGCCCTAACCTGCCCCCGCTGGGCCGTACAGCAGCTGGGAGAATAGCCAAGTGCAGTCACGCCTCCCCCTTGTACAGTAATTTCCCTACACCCCCCCTGAATTTCCCCAACCCCCCCTCCCCCCAGTTTTGTGAACTAGTTACATGCCAAACCTGGTGGCTGAACTTCGCGACTTTGGCCTCACCCACAACTATTTCACATTTGGGAACATGTATACCTTCCAGTCAGCGGCACTGCTATGGGTACCCGCATGGCCCCACAGTATGCCAACATTTTTATGGCTGACTTAGAACTACGCTTCCTCAGCTCTCATCCCCTCACGCCCCTACTCTACTTGCGCTACATTGATGACAGCTTCATCATCTGGACCCATGGAAAAGAAGCCCTTGAGGAATTCCACCAAGATTTCAACAATTTCCATCCCACCATCAACCTCAGCCTGGACCAGTCCACACAAGCGGTCCATTTCCTTGACATTACTGTGCTAATAAGCGATGGTCACATAAACACCACCCTATACCGGAAACCTACTGACCGCTATACTTACCTACACGCCTCCAGCTTCCATCCAGGACACACCACACGATCCATTGTCTACAGCCAAGCTCTAAGATACAACCGCATTTGCTCCAATCCCTCAGACAGAGACAAACACCTACAGGATCTCTATCAAGCATTCTTAAAACTACAATACCCACCTTGTGAAGTGAAGAAACAGATTGACAGAGCCAGACGAGTACCCAGAAGCCACCTACTACAGGACAGGCCCAACATAGAAAATAAAAGAACGCCACTAGCCATCAACTACAGCCCCCAACTAAAACCTCTCCAGCACATCATCAAAGATCTACAACCTATCCTGAAAGATGATCCCTCACTCTCACAGATCTTGGGAGACAGACCTGTCCTCGCTTACAGACAGCCCCCCAACCTGACGCAAATACTCACCAGCAACCACAGAACAAAAACACTAACCCAGGAACCAAACCCTGCAACAAACCCCGGTGCCAACTCTGTCCACATATCTATTCAAGGGACACCATCACAGGACCTAATCACATCAGCCACGCCATCAGGGGCTCGTTCACCTGCACATCTACCAATGGGATATATAACATCATGTGCCAGCAATGCCCCTCTGCCATGTACATTGGCCAAACCGGACAGTCTCTACGCAAAAGAATAAATGGACACAAATCTGACATCAGGAATCATAACATTCAAAAACCAGTAGGAGAACACTTCAATCTTCCGGGACACTCAGTAACAGATTTAAAGGTGGCAATTTTGCAACAGAAAAGCTTAAAAAACAGACTCCAACGAGAAACTGCTGAACTTGAATTAATATGCAAACTAGATACAATCAATTTAGGCTTAAATAGAGACTGGGAATGGCTGAGCCATTACACACATTGAATCTATTTCCCCATGTTAAGTATCCTCACACCTTCTTGTCAAACTGTCTGAAATGGGCCATCTTGATTATCACTACAACATTTTTTTCCCTCCTGCTGACAATAGCTCATCTTAATTAATTAGCCTCTTAGAGTTGGTTGGGCAACTCCCACCTTTTCATGTTCTCTGTATGTATATATATCTCCTCACTATATGTTCCATTCTATGCATCCGATGAAGTGGGCTGTAGCCCACGAAAGCTTATGCTCAAATAAATTTGTTAGTACACCTCTACCCCAATATAACGCTGTCCTCGGGAGCCAAAAAATCTTACCGCGTTATAGGTGAAACCGCATTATATTGAACCTGCTTTGATCCGCCGGAGCGCGCAGCCCCGCCCCCCCAGAGCGCTGCTTTACCGCGTTATATCCGAATCCGTGTTATATCGGGTCGCGTTATATCGGGGTAGAGGTGTAGTTGTATTTACGGGCCTGTGCTCAATTTGTGTTTTCGATGATTTACCTTCTAAAAAAATCTGGCCTGTCTCGCACCCCCAGAAAGAGCATCTCACACCCCCAGGGTGCGCGTGCACCCCAGGTTAAGAACCACTGCTCTAAGTTGTGATCATATTCTGTTGCCTGCGATAAATCTGGTTCCGAAGCCACTCTGGATTTACCCCAGCAAGCAGGATTCAGGTGCTGCGGCATGAACAGAAGCTCAATATCCCTCTAGCACAGCTGGGCTAATGCAACGAAAATTGACGTCCTGGCGTCAAACGCCAACTCAGCTCCGGCTGTGCTGACAGCACGTGGCGCCCGGGGGCAGAGCAGCGGGAAGTGGCGTGAGCACTGGGTCATCTGGCCCTGCTATGCTAGCTACCCTTAAGTGGCTGGCACATGCATCCCTGCCCCTTTTGTCACCAGTGGCACCTGCCTTGAAACACTGCCGGATCGGAGCGGAGTGGGGACCTTCTTAACTCTCCCCCCCAACCCTGCATTGACACACTTTGGAAATACACCAGAGGGAGGAGGGGGTATTAACCAGCAGGGGAAAGCGATGCAAAAATGCGGATCAGAGCGGGGCGTTTTGCACCCGGTGTAAACAGCTGCATGTGGTGCCGGGAACCTGACCCAATGGTGCATGTGAGAATAGTCTGGCTCTGAGATGCAACAGAACCAAGGCGGTGGGCCCTGCTGAGCCCCTCACCCCCATCAGGACTCAGACCACGTCAGGCCCCTGCCTCGCAAACTTTTACCACCTGCTTGTCTCTTGGCTGGGACCTAACTTGAGCCCAGAGGCAGGAAGATGGCGTCAGAAGCAGATCCCGCGCTCATGCCCCAGTGCCGAAGAGGCCCGGCTCTAGGCACCCGGTCCTCCAAGCCCTGCCCAAGTGCGCGTGACGCGGGCGTGAGATGAAACGGGGCGGGAACGGCCCTGTGGTCTCCAGTCGCTTTGCAGTAGTGCGAAGGGGGCCCCGAGGGGCCGGGTGACAGAGCAGCCCAGCTGGGACTTGCACGTGGTGGTCAGCAAGAGGCACCGGGAGGGGAGCGTTCGAAAGGGACGGAGGACGCTGCGCTTGCCGGAAGTCTGCAAACAGGGCAGCTGGCTAGAATGGCAGGTGACCGGTTAAAATCGACATTAGCCACCCATGCGGAGGGAGGATGGCCCAGTGGTTAGAATGCTAGCCTGGGATTCAGGGGACCTGCATTCAGTTCCCCTGCTCTGCCCTAGATGTCCTGGCGAGTCTCTTAGGAGGTTTTTTAAAAGGTAAAGGAATTGAACGCAGGTCTCCTGCTGGTGCTCTAACCCCTACACCATCCTTCCTCTGGATCGGCCAAGGGAAGTCAGCACCAACAAATGCAAATGGGGTAACTGGGAAGGGTTCGGAAATAGCCATTCCTGCAGGGAGCAGAGTTTCACATGTGAGTTTCGGAGGGCAACAACCTTCAGATACCTCCAGGCCAGCAATCAGATTTGAACAGGCATCTTGAGCCTTGTTTATACAACCTCAAAAAACCCCAAATTTCCCACTGGGTCTACTCCCACAGAGGGGAAAACGACCAGCATCAAAATAGTTAACAAGCCTGGACATTTAAATCCATCATCATTAGGGTTCAGAGTTAATATGCCCTAATGAGAAACCCACACATCTCTCATAACTATAGCAACAGGAGGAATACAAGCCTAGAAAAAAATATTATCACCTTCCACTGTTATACTGAGAAGTTCAAATCCCTTCCAGTTCTCAACTGCCGCTGTTAACTCTGAACCCTAATGATAACAATTCTGACTATTCATTTTGTTCCCTCTGTAGCTACTGATCATTTAACCCTCCCAGGGGAGCTGAACCAGTGGGGAAAATTTGGGTGCTGTAGATACAGCCAGATGCTAGGCTCTGTACCTTCCAACCTTAGACTGTTTTGTTCATAGATTCCAAGGCCAGAAGGGACCATTGTGATCATCCAGTCTGACCCCCATATAAAACAAGCCATAGAACTTCCCCCAAATAATTCCTAGAGCAGATCTGTTAGAAAAACACCCACTGTTGATTTAAAAATGGCCAGGGATGGAGAATCCACCATGGCCTTTGGTCAATTGTTCCAATGGTTACTTACTCTCATTTAAGAATGTACACCCCAATTCCAGTCTGAACTTGGCTAGTTTCAACTTCCAGACATTGGAGCATGTTATTCCTTTCTCTGCCAGACGGAAGAGCCCATTATTAAATATTTGTTCCCCCATGGAGGTGCTGATAGACTGGGACCAAGTCACCCCTGAACCTTCTCTTTGTTAAGCGAAATAGATTTTGCTCCTTGAGTCTCTCACTACCAGGTAGGTTTTCTAACCCTTTGATCATCCTCCTGGCTCCTCTCTGACCCTCCTTCACTTTATCAACGTCCTTCTTGAATGGTGGGCACTAGAACCAGACCCAGGATCCCAACAGCGGTCGCACCAATGCCAAATCCCGAGGGAAAATCACCTCTCTGCTCCTCCTCGAGATTCCCCCGTTTATACATCCCAGGGTCACTTTAGCTCTTTCGGCCCCAGCGTCGCCCTGGGAGCTCAAGCTCAGCTGTTATCCGCCATCACCCCCAAATCTTTTCACCGTCAGAATCCCGCCCCCATCCGGTAAGTACGGCCTGCGTTCTTTGTTCCTAGATGTACGCATTTGCATTTAGCCGTATTCAGGAGCGACAGAAGGTCCCTAAAAGTGTGTGTGTGTGGGCCAGCAGTGCCACCCCTTCTCCCTGAGGCCCCGCCTTGCTCCTCTCCCCTCCCCCGCCTATCACTCGCTCTTACGGCCAGTAGGAAGTGGGAGGGCATAGTCCCCTGCCCCCGCCCCCCCAGTTCCGGCGCCCTTGGCCGTATTAAAACACACGTTGTTTGTGTGCGCCCAGTTTACCAAGCCACCCAGATCGCCCTGAATTCATGCCCTGGGCTCTGCGTTACTTACCGCTCCCCCAAAGGCTGGGGCACCTGCAAACTGTCAGTGACGTAGACGTGGGAGAGAAAATATTTTAGGCTATTACAGAGCCTGCTTTTACACCGCTAACAGCTACGCCCGTCAGGGGGGTGATTTTTTTTACCCATCTGCTTTGACCAGGACAAGCCCAAGTGCGGATGCAATTACACCATCCAGGATAAAGGGGCCTTATACCGCTATAGCTTATTCCACTTCCCGTACAGGACTGGGGAAAGAACACACCCCTTGTGTGATTGGACACGTCCTTAGAGGTGGAGCAGCTGGTGAAGAGAGGCAGTTCGAGAACCAAGCTGAAGCCAGATAAACTCGGGCACAAATTTGTTTTTAATCACCATGCGGCTGACCCGCCCTTGGAATCAACCTCTTTGGCTCTCGACTGGCTGCCTTTCAGGAAGAGACGCTTCAGCCAAACTCGCGTCACTGGGTGCTCAGCACTGGGGGATCTGGGTGAACCTGAACAGCCTGTGCTCTACAGGAAGGCAGATGAGATGATTTCATGGCGTTTCAGACCAGGAAGGATCATTAGATCCACCAGTCTGACCCCTGGATAGCACAGGCCATTACACTTCACCCACAATCACAGAAGATCAGGGTTGGGAGGGACCTCAGGAGATCATCTAGTCCAACCCCCTGCTCAAAGGAGGACCAATCCCCAGACAGATTTTTGCCCCAGATCCCTAAATGGCCCCCTCAAGGATTGAACTCACAACCCTGGGTTTAGCAGGCCAATGCTCAAACCACTGAGCTATCCCTCCAGAACCCCCAATATTGAGCCTACTGACTTGAGTGAGGAGGGATAGCTCAGCGGTTTGAGCATTGGCCTGCTAAACCCAGCGTTGTGAGTTCAATCCTTGAGGGGGCCATTTAGGGATCTGGGGCAAAATCAGTACTTGGTCTTGCTAGTGAAGGCAGGGGGCTGGACTCGATTCGATTCGATGACCTTTCAAGGTCCCTTCCAGTTCTGAGAGATAGGTATATCTCCATATAAGACTGCTTGATAACCCGGGAGCGAGCAAGCAAACAAACAATATGGGTTTTGATGCAGCTAAATGGAAGACGTATACATCTGGGAACTCAGAATGCAGGCCCTACTTACAGGATGGCGGACTCTCTCCTGAGAAGCAGCGACTGAAAGCTATTCCCTCCCAAAGAGCCAGTGCAACACTGGGGCCAAAAGTGCTAACATGATCCTGGGATGTATGAACAGGAATCTCGAGGAGGAGCAGGGAGGTTATTTCCCCTCTGTGTTTGGCCCTGGTGCGACCGCGGCTGGGATCCTGCGTCCGGTGCTGGTGCCCACAATTCAAGGAGGATGTTGGTAAATCGGAGAGGGGTCAGAGAAGAGCCATGAGGATGATCAGAGGGATAGAAAACCTGCCTGGTAGCGAGAGACTCAAGGAGCTCGATCTATTTCGCTTAACAAAGAGAAGGTGAAGGGGTGACTTGATCCCAGGCTGTCAGTACCTGCACGGGGAACAAATATTTGATCTTGGGCTCTTCAGCCTAGCAGAGGCAGGTCTAACACGACCCAATGGGCTGGAAGCTGAAGCTAGACACATTCAGACTGGGGGTGTGTCTACACTACCCGCCAGATCAGCGGGGATCGATTTATCGCGTCTAGACTAGACGCGATAAATCGACCCCCGAGTGCTCTCCCGTCGACTCCTGTACTCCAGCGCCGCGAGAGGTGCAGGAGGAGTCGACGGGGGAGCGGCAGCAGTCGACTCATCGCGGTGAAGACACCACGGTAAGTCAATCTAAGTATGTCAACTTCAGCTACGTTATTCTATACGCTCTTCTTGCCTGGGAATCCATGAAAAACCCCCATCTCAGACCTCAGGGGACTAAACTGATGCACACCGCAGGTGGAGACTGGGACAAACTGAGGTCCCACCAATTCCCAAGCCAGCCAATGCTCTCTTGTGGCCCTAAGATCAGGAAATGGATGCCATGCCAGCCCGGTCGCAGCCGGCCTGGATTCAAAGAGAATCTAGCCCAGAGGGCTGGTTGGAAAAGGAGGAACATTTTCCAAAGAAAAACGTGGAATGAGACAAAAAATAAATCTCAATAGATTTAAGATCAGGAGTTACTGACATCCTCAGAGCTTGATGTAAAGGCTTCAAGTTACAGAGAATCCACCCTTTACTCTACTTCAAACCAGCAAGTGGCCATGCTGCAGAGAAAGGCAAAAAAAAAAACCCAGGGTCTCTGCAGATCAGACCTGGGAGAAGATTTGTTTTGTTTAGTTTTCCAAGGAAGTTTGTTTGGACAGGGCTGTTGGGATTTTTGTTTTGGTTTTTTGGTTTTTGTTAATGAAATTAAACCCAATTTAGTTGATGTTTTCCTTTCGGGGTTCCCTGAAAAGGGAGTAAAAAACGGGACATGGGGAACCACCCCTGAAAACCCCCCACCCTGAAAATAGGTTGGCCATCGAAGACCCTGGAAAACATGTGCCATTTTGACTGAAAAGTCTTTTGGGGGGTAGGACAAAAAAAGCTGTTTGGATGGAAATATTTCCACCGGTTGTAACTGGCACCAACCAGAAAGATGTTGAGCCGGGATTCCCATACTTTTCCATGCCATGACCCCCTTTTCCACACCAGGGAACTCCTGTGCCCCCCCTTTATCTACCCAGGACTCATCCTGCCCCCCATCCAGTTGAGTTCTAGGGGCTCAGAAAAAGATCTAGCTAAGTCCATGAATGGCTATTAGCCAAGATGGTCAGAGACGCAGCCCCATGCACTGGGTGTCACTAAACCTCTGACTGCCAGAAGCGGGGACTGGACGACAGGGGATGGATCACTTACTAATTGCCCTGTTCTGTTCATTCCCTCTGAAGCACCTGCCATTGGTCACTGTGGGAAGACGGGATATTGGGCTAGATGGACCATCGGTCTGACCCACCGTGGCTTTTCTTATGACACTCTCCCCTCTCCATTTAGCACTATGTGCAGGGCGGGGGAGTGGGTCGCAGTCCCTGGGCTAGACCGATGCTTGATAAGTCAACAAGAACCACCTGATGCCTTAAGGCCACGTTTTTCCAAGTGCAGCCTCTCAATTTTGGGGCATCTCCAGTCGTGGGACCCTAAGCGGGGGACATCTGAGGCGAGGAAGCGGGAGTCTGGCTTTCACAAGTGCCAGGCACCTCCAGCTGGGAAACGGGAACCATCAGCACCCTCCGAAAACCAGGCCCCGAGTGGTCTCAGGTTGGGGTCCCCTCCAAAATCACAGCACACACCCCCTCCCCAAATCAGTGGCAGCACATGGTCGGATCATCCGCCAAGCCCCTCCCCTCACACACAAACCCCGCCCCTCATCTGCATGTAGGCCCCTCCCCTTGTCTTGGGGGCTGAATCCAGCCAACTGATCCTTGGTGAAGCTCGACCTGCAGAAGCCAAATTCCTGTTCGGCTGGATGGGAATTGGGTCAAAATCTAGGCAGCTTCGGCGGAAAAAAAAATCCAGTGGTCCATACCTCATTCCCTAACCTCTTTCTATTTGTCTGTCCTCGGTCTATGACCCTGCCATAGCTCCTGCGGCCTTTGAGAAGCCCCGATGACAGAGCGGGCGCTGTCATAGCGAAAATATCTGCCTGTCCATAGGGGTCTGTGCTGAGGAACCAGATCGGAGTTCAAGCCCCTTTCCGAAGAGACAGCGTCTAAATGGCCCTGGGGGTTATTCGGTGTCACCTGGTGCAGGTCAACAGGTGCTCAACTGACAAGCAAGGTAATGGGGAGGGTCAGTCTCCCCCGCCTGGCTTTTTTATCCCTGGGATCTGAGAGTCAAGCTGGGTTCTTTCCTTCAGCTGTAAAGAAGGCCCAGCAGAACCAGCCACTGCCCTTGATTGAGAGCGGCGCATGCAGTGGCCTCGTGCGGCTGTGTAAACGGGGGCAGATTCTGCTCTGGGATCTCAGCTCCTCGGCCTGATTCTCCTTTACCCTCACTACCACTTTTAAGCCCCATTGATGCTGCTAGATCGGCACAAAGAGCCCTGCGAACAAGACTCGGTCCCTCACATCTCTAGCCCTGATGGCTGTGAAGTGACCCTTCAGGCCGGGAGCCAGGTAGCAGCCCACACCTGAGTCTGCACAGAGCCTGACACCATTGCTCTGAGAGGCACAAATTCCTTCTGCCCTTCTAAACAAGAGCGTTGACTCTGAAGTCTAACAACTGCCATGTAAATTAACCGTTTCACTGCCGATCCTTTTAGGAGAAACAGCCAACTAAGGGGTTGGATGCACTGGCAGATCCTGAGCAGGGACGGCAGCCGGTAGCGATTAAGGGATGCTGGAGAATTTGAACGGTCATTCCCCAGGGAAAGGTGGGGGGAGAGGGAAAACAGACAGCCCCTCCCTGTCCATCAAAACCCCCATCAGTCATCCGCCCCCGCCCGGGGTGCCCAAACCCTCAGTTCCTTCCCCTCTCGTCGATACCCCCAAAGGACCTCGGAAACTGGTGTGTAGGGTAAAACAGACTGAATAGAATCAAGAGACATCAGTAATGACACGGGATCCTGCGCTGGTTGACGTGGCAGGGAGGGGCGGGGGGCCATCGCGCTGCATGAATTCTAGGGTCCACATCAGCGCCGATCCGATGGGACACGGGGCCATTACAACGGTGAAACCTCTCTCTGCTCCCCACCCCACTCCAACAGGCAGACCAGGGCCATGCAGTCTCCCCCATGCCACAGCCCAGCCCTTCCAAGCACCAGCCTCAGGTGGGCGAGGCACCCTCTGTCATCGGACCAACTTCCGCTGGTGAGCGCCACGGAGCGTTTCTCCGGGCCCAGCCATGGGGAGGAGCTCGGAAGCAGGTCTCTTTCACCGACAGAAGTGGGTCCACTAATGGAGATTCCCTCACCCACCTTGTGTCTCTAATATCCTGGGACCAACCCGGCTACGACAACACTGCGAACCCTAAGACGTGCCCATCTGCTGCTACCCCCCCTCCCCCCCAGCTGGACTGATTTTCCCATGCTGCACCCCTCAGCTTAGCTCCTGCCTCCACCCCCTCTCTGCCCCTTCCAACAAGCTGTAAGTGCGAGAGGGGATCCTTTGCCCTGCGGCACCTGGCGCCAGTCCCCACAGTTTGTAGGCCCCGGCTGGACTCTCCGAGCCCAGGGAACATTTGTAAAAGGAGTAATGTGTTTTTAACTCCCATCCTGGAGTCATGCAGCCCTGCCCTTCCCTGCCCCCTTCAACACAGAGAGGCTCCCATGGCAGTGCTGTTTGAAAGCAGAGGCACTCAGGGCCCAGGCCCGGGGCCCTGGCTCCCAGAGTCACAGCAGAACCAGCTTTCATTCCAGACAACAAGCTTCTAGCCCTCGTGATTGTGAAGAAAAAGCTTGAAAAGCCGACCTGAGCGTAACTGATGCCACGACGCCTGCCTGAGTCTGCAGAGAGCCTGAGCCGATTGCTGCTGCCTGAGTCCGCAGAGACCCCGAGCCCAGCGCTCCAAGACAGAGCTGGCTCAGAATCCCAATGGGGTGTTAACACTAAGCCCCACCTCTCTGGGCCCTTTGTCATCGCCACCCCAGCCAGGGATGCTGGGGGGAGGGGACGGACTTTGCTGCCAACCCACAATCACGGCTGTGCTGGGGATGGGTGTCAGCAAAGCCCCCTCCCCTCCGAGCTCGCCACCCAGGTATGGCAGAGTTCTTCCCGCTCCAGGACACACCCCAGCCCGCATGAAGGCAGGGAGTGGTGTTCTGGGGAGACCCAGGTGTTTGGGGGGTGGGGCGAGACCTGCCACTACACCCCTTTGATTTCTTTGATCTGGGGCAGGCGCACCTCCCAAGTCCAATATTATCAGTATTACAGCAGCACCGGAGAGGGGGGGCCCAGTTAGGGATCAGGGCCCTCACTGTGCTAGGAGCTGGACAGATGATCCCACAGCAGCCCCATTAGCAAAGGTGTCTGTCTGTCCATCTTCTGCCCCCTGCTGGAGGGGATGAGCCCTGCTATCGGGGGGAAGGGGGGCTTTCTGTCTGCCCCGGTGGAGGGATTGAGCCCTGCTTTGTGCGTACGTCCCTGTGTGTCCACCCTCCAATTCCACACATCTGCCTCCTCTCCATCTACCCCCTTCTGATTTCACAGCGTCTACGTCAGTGTTTCTCAAACTTTTGTACTGGTGACCCCTTTCACATAGCAAGCCTCTGAGTGCGACCCCCCCTTATAAATTAAAAACACTTGTTTATATATTTAACATCATTATAAATGCTGGAGGCAAAGCGGGGTTTGGGGTGGAGGCTGACAGCTCATGACCCCCCCATGTAATAACCTCGCCACCCCCTGAGGGGTCCCGACCCCCAGTTTGAGAACCCCTGGTCTACGTTTTCTGCTAAGGCCAGAAGGGGCCGTTAGATCAGCTGGCCCGACCTCCCGCAGAGCTCGGGCCGTTCACTTTCACCCAGAGCCCCCATGCTGAGCCCGGGGACTCAAGTCCAACCAAAGTGTTTGAGTGCCCGGGAAACGCGGGGAGACAAAGACCAGGCGAGAGCCCGGCGGCAGGGAACTGATCGGGGGAGATCTGCCCGCGGGATGCCCATGGGCGCCCCGCGTCGCAGACAAACCCAAACAGCCTCTTCCTCCTGATCTGACCTGGGGGAGAATTCTGCCCTGACCCCACATGTGAGACCAGCCAGACGCTAACAAGGCCCCTCAAGCTCAGGGGAAGAATTTGCTAGTATTTCAGGGGCTGTGAGCACTAGGCCCTTCAGGGCGTTTGCCCGTTTCACCCCCCGGTTACAGCACTGTCAGCGCTAAATCCCAGTGCACGGACCACCAGGGAGCCATGGGCAGCCATGCTCTGCACCGCTGTAATTCCCTCCCCCCCCCCCCCCCCCATGCCTTATAGCGCAAGCCAAGCAAAGCTTCACTGCCCCCAGGAGGGAGCCAGAAGACGCCACACTATGCAACTCAGCCTGTTCCCCCCCTCCCCTCCCCTCCCCGCATTCGGGACCCTCCCCACCGAGACGTGCTGGGCCCCTGGGAACGCAACCAACTCCTGCCCACCCCAGCATCCTCCTCCCCCGGCTCGGGACTCAGCTCCAGCCATCCTATCACCCCAATGTGAGGTCTCCTTTCTCTGCAGAGCGCCTGGGAACATGCCCTCCCTGCTCCGGGGCAGCCATGTCACGCCAGCCCCGGCCTGGGCTCATAGACTTTAAGGCCAGAAGGGACCATCTCAGCTGACCTTGTACACCTCACAAGCCACAGACCCTCACCCACCTACTCCTGTAATAGGCCCATAACCTCTGGCTGAGTCACTGACGTCCTCAAGTCTTGATTTAAAGTCTTCAAATTACAGGGAATCCAGCATTTACTCTAGTTCAGACCAGCAAGTGACCCGTGTCCCATACTGCAGAAGAAGGAGAAAAAACCCCCAGGGTCTCTGCCAATCTGACCTGGGGGGAAGATTCCTTCCCGACCCCAAATACAGCGATCAGTTAGACCCTGAGCACGGTGGGATTTGATACCGGGGGGATTTGATAGCAGCCTTTAACTACCTGAAGGGGGGTTCCAAAGAGGATGGAACTCGGCTGTTCTCAGTGGTGGCAGATGACAGAACAAGGAGCAATGGTCTCAAGTTGCAGTGGGGGAGGTCTAGGTTGGATATTAGGAAACACTCACTAGGAGGGTGGTGAAGCACTGGAATGGGTTCCCTAGGGAGGTGGGGGAATCTCCATCCTTAGAAGTTTTTAAGGTCAGGCTTGACAAAGCCCTGGCTGGGATGATTTAGTTGGTGTCGGTCCTGCTTTGAGCAGGGGGTTGGACTAGATACCTCCTGAGGTCCCTTCCAACCCTAATCTTCTATGATTCTATGTCAGCTAGTCCCACCAGCCAGATACCTGGGAAAGAATTCACAGTAGTGACTGAGAGCCCTCCCCTTCTAGTGTCCCATCTCCGGCCGCTGGAGATATTTGCTAACGGGCCACATGCCATTGTAGGCCACCTCATCAGACCATCCCCCTCCATGAACTTGTCAAGCTCAGTCTTAAAACAAGGGTAGTTTTGCCCCCACTGCTCCCCTTGGGACGTCCCTCCTCTGGTGGTTAGAAACCTTCATCGAATTGCAGCCTAAATGTGTTGGTGGCCTGTTGATATCCATTCATTCTTGTGCCAACATTGCCCCTTAATCAACTTCTCTCCCTCCCTCGTATTTATCCTTCTGATGTATTTAGAGAGAGCAATCCGATCTCCCCGCAGCCTTCCGTTTGGCCAGGCTAAACCAGCCAAGCTCTTGACGTCCTCTCGTAAGGGAGGGTCTCCATGCCTCGGCTCACGCCAGTAGCCCTTCTCTGCACCTGTTCCAATGTGAATTCCTCTTTTAACACGGGAGACCAGGACTGCGCATGGTATCCCAAATGAGGTCTTACCAGTGCCTTGTATCATGGTACTGGCACGTCCCCATCTCTACTGGAAATACCTCGCCGGACGCCTCCTAGGAGTTCATCGGCCTTTTTCACAGCCGCCTCACACGGGTGGCTCACCACCATCATGTGATCGGCCAGTACACCCAGGTCTTTGCCCTTCTCGGGTGTTTCTAACAGATACACCAGCTTATAGCAACGATTCTTGTTAGTCCCCAAGTGCATGACTTTGGGCTGTTACATTTCATCCCTTTTCTCTTACTCCCATTCTCAAGGTTGTGCAAATCCCAACAGCTCCTCCCCTCCCCTCACCCACCCCGGGGCCTCGGCCGCTGTGGACCACCCCACGTTCACCCTGGATCCTTTGCTGGAGTTGCCAGGGCTCTTCTTGGCATGGTTTTGCTCATACCCAGCTGTCTCTGATGGGGAGGCAGTGTGGTCTAGTGGATAGGGCACCAGGCTGGGATACAGCAGGGCTGAGTTTTAGCCCCAGCTCTGCCCTGGTGGGTGACCTTGGGCAAGCCACATCCTCTCTCTGCACCTCAGTTTCCCCTCTTGCCACTTAGCTGTCCAGACTGACCTCTTTGGGGCAGAGACTATCCCTCGCTCTGTATGTACAGCACCTTGCACACTGGGGCGCCAATCTCATCTCTGTACGCTGCTTTGAAGCATGCTGAAGTCTCACCACACACCCCTCAGTTCTCCTTTCTTGTCACGCTGGGCCAAAGATCCCTGGGTTGTAGCACTGCTACGCCAGGGATCAATTTGCCCTCCCCCCCCTCTGTTGACCCCTCCTCACCCACCCTGTAATATGAGAGCAATTCTACAGTAGAATCCCATCTACCGCTAGTCACGTGACCTCCCATTGCCACAGCCGGAGTTCCGCCTCTGCCCTTGGTGACTCCGCCTCCCCCCCTGCTTGTACCCCCCCCCCCGAATATCAGGGTTGGAAGGGACCTCAGGAGGTCATCTAGTCCAACCCCCTGCTCAAAGCAGGACCAATCCCCAATTTTTGCCCCAGATCCCTAAATGGCCCCCTCAAGGATTGAACTCTCAACGCTGGGTTTAGCAGGCCAATGCTCAAACCACTGAGCTATCCCTCCCCGTCTCAACCCCCCGTACGCCATTCCTTCCACCAACCACCACAAGAGTCCCCTTCTCTGCACTGTCGTAGTTCTAGACCCATTGGCCGGTAGCTGCCAGGCACCAGCTGACGGCACAGGCCCCAGTTGAACTCAGGAGAGGTCCATCAGCAAGGGGTGCCATTGCCACGGGGAGCCCCTCCCCCCCATTTCCCACTCCAAATCTGGGCTGTTAGCAAACTTGCCTAGTTGTTTTTTTAATCAGCTGGGGGAAGGAGAGGGCGCACGAGAGGCAGCTGTTCGGGAAGCCAGATCTAACTCTCCACGAAGTCCACGGGCGCCTTTCTGCTAACAGGGAGGGGAACCGGACCTCGCGCTGGGAGTGGGCTGAAACGGCCGGCTTCTAGACAGCTCACTAAGCCACAAGTTTTATATCATGGTTTATTTGTATGCCCAGAGGTGGCAGGCACAAACCAGGCCCCCATGGTGCCGCTAGCTGGATAGAATCACAGAAATGTCGTGCTTGATGGGACCTCAAGAAGTCATCCAATCCTGGGCCAAGTCAGGACCAAGTAGACCTAGACCGGCTCTGACAGGTGTTTGCCCAACGCGTTCTGAAAAACCTCCACTGACGGGGATCCCACAACCTCCTTTGGGAGCCTGTTCCAGAGCGTCACTCTCCTGAGAGTTAGAAAGTTTGTCTTGATCTCTCACCTAAGTCTCCCTTGCTGCAGATTACGCCCATTACTTGAGGCCTCTCTCTTGAAGTCTCTAAACCATGATTTGAGGACGTCTGTAACTCAGCCAGAGATTAGGGGTCTATCACCGGAGTGGGTGGGGGAGGTTCTGTGGCCTGCAACGTGCCGGAGGTGAGACTGGATGAGCCCAATGGTCCCTTCTGGCTTTGAAGTCGATGGGTTTCAAGTCGGGCATTGAGAAATGGAAGCACGTCAAACCTCTCTAGAAAACGTTGGCTGCAATTGACTAAAACAGGAACATTTAAAAAAAAAAAAAATCAAGTCACTTCTCGCTACTTCTAAAGCCATTTGCACTGGCGCTGCCTGTGAGTCTTGCAATATTTGGTGCCATCCCTGAAGGCCCAGCTCCAGGAGTCACGAGATGAGGAAGATTAGCTTCCATTTAAATAAAGAAATTAATTTTCTTTTAATCTTTAAATAGATAAGTAAAAAAAGTATTTTTTTAAAAAGTGAAGTAATTTTTTTTACAGGTAAAACACTTCTTAAAGAGTTAAAGACAAAAAATAAAAGGGAATTTAAAGGTCATTTTCCAGTCCTTGAGATTCTAGTGAATAGCTTGAAATCATGATCCAGTAGCAACCCAAAAGCTCAGGAACTGGAAAGCAGATAAAAAGAACCCAACAAATGTTTTTAAAAACCTCCTGGCTACGAAGCTAATCTCATTGTTGTTATTAATATGAATTATTAGGTAGTACCTAGGACCCCCAATCACGGAGCAGGCCCCCCCCATCCTGCCAGGTGCTGTACAAAGAACAAAAAGATGGTCACGCCTCCAAAGAATCTAACCTGCTCTGCACAGAGGTTTTGCCCTGGTGTAGCTATTTCAATTAGAGCTGTTAGTTATTTTTAACTGATACAGGTCTAGTGGTGTGGACGCAGTTATACCAAGATAACAGCTTTTGAAAAGCTGTTATCAGCCCCCCCCAGTCTTCTTTTCTCCAGACAAGACATGCCCAAGTATATTTTTTAAAACCTCTTTCCTCCTGATCAAAGGTTTAGAAAATCTGACCTATTTTTGTCGCTCTCCTCTGGACTCTCTCTAATTCATCCACGTCTTTCCTGAAGTGTGGCACCCTGAATTGGACACGGTACTCCAGCTGAGGTCTCCCCAGGGCAGAACACAGCAGGATAATTACCTCCTGTGTCTTACATACACCTATTAGCCTTTTTCACAACTGCACCACATTGTTGATCCATATTCAGTTTGTGATCCACTCTAACGCCCAGCTCCTTTTCGGCAGTACGACCCCCTAGCCGGTTATTCCCCAGTTTTGTAGTTGTGGGTTAGAGTTTTCCGTCCTGAATGCAATACTTTGCACTGGTCTTGATTGAATTTCCTCTTGTTGATTTCAGACCTATTCTCCAATTGCTCAAGGTCATCTTGAAATCTAATCCTGTCCTTCAAAGTGCTAGCAACGCCGCCCAGGCTGGTGTCATCCGCAAATTTTATAATCACATTCTCCACTCTATTACCTGAGCCATTAGTGAAAATATTGACTAGTACCAGACCCAGAACTGTCCCTTGTGGGGCCCCACTAGACACACACTCCCAGTTTGACAGCAAACTGTTGATAACAACTCTTTGACTACAGTCTTTCACCCACCTTATAATGATTTCATCAAGTCCATATTTCCCTAGTTTGCTTATGAGAACGTCATAAGAACAGCCATACTGGGTCAGAAACAAAGGTCCATCTAACCCAGGATCCTGTCTCTGACGGCGGCCAGTGCCAGATGCTTCCAAGAGAATGAACAGAACAGGTCAATTATCGCGTGATCCATCTCGTCATCCAGGCCCAGCTTCTGGCAGTCAGAGGTTTAGGGACACCCCAAAGTATGGGGTTGCATCCCTGACCATCCTGGCTAATAGCCATGGATGGACCTATCCTCCAGGAACTTAGTTGATTTAGTTGGGGATTGGTCCTGCTTTGAGCAGGGGGTTGGACTAGATACCTCCTGAGGTCCCTTCCAACCCTGATAGTCTATGATTCTATGAACTTATCTCATTCTCTTTTGAGGCCAGTTATACTTTTGGCCTTCACAGTATCCACTGGCAATGAGTTCCACAGGTTGACTGTGCGTTGGGTGAAGAAGTACTTCCTTCTGTTTTAAACCTGCTGCCTGTTAATTTCATCGGGTGACTCCTGTTTTTTGTATGATGTGAAGGGGTAAATAACACTTCCCTAGTCACTTTCTCACACCAGCCATGATTTTATAGATCTCTCTCATATCCCTCCTCAGTTGTCTCTTTTCTAATCAGACCAGCCCCAGCCTTTTTAATCTCTCCTCTGATGGAAGCTGTTCCATCCCCTGAATCGTTTGCGTTGCCCTTCTCTGCACCTTTTCCAATTCTAATATCTCTTTTTTGAGATGGGGCCACGAGAACTGCACGTGGTATTCAAGGCGTAGGCGTAGCATGGATTTATTCTGTGCATGATGATATCATGCGGGACTGGGGCAAAAGCCGTCCTCAAATCAAAATATGTCACATCTACAAATTCCTCCCATTCACCAGGCCAGCATAAATGCACAGAAGGGGGTGGGGGGGGGGAGAGAGAGAGGGATCCCAACCCCAAAGAGCTGACAATGGATCTAGGCCTCTGCAGCCATTTAAATAATCACCGCTAGCTCTTTTCGTTAGCAGATCTCAACGCACTTTATAAAGGAGATCAATATCTCTATTCCCATTTTACAGATGAGGAAAACTGAGGCACAGAGCCGGGACCTACCCAAGGGCACCCAGCAGGCCTGTGGCAGATCCAGGAATAGAACCCAAGTCCCCTGCATCCTAATCCAGGGCACTAGCCCTGGCTTGTGTGCTTCCACTCCCGGCTCCTGCATCATGCACGGTCTATCATTCCATGCCCAGGCCGTTTACTCTTTCCATACCACGGCTAGCACCACCACCACGTTTCTCCAGCCCGATACAATGAGACCAGAGCAATTGTGTACCATCGTACCACGACCTCGGCTTTCCCGCATGCTGCAGCTTTAAGGCCAGGCTGTATCTCTCAGATTCTTCAGGGTTAGACAGTCCTATGGTGTAGGGGCCTGCGCTGACTGCCACCCATATCCACAGCTGGAATCGATCACGTTTCCAGCCTAAGGGAGCATTCAACAGCCAGGCTGAACCTCGGGTATAGCACGGGCCAGAGAAACCCAGCCAGGGATTTCTTCATTCAGCCCCTATCTGGTGGTTGAGCTAGAGTGGGGCTTTTGGAAAGAGCCAGCCAATCACAACGCCGAGTGAGGGAGAATCCAACCCATCCCTGGGAAGCTGCTCAAATGGTTAATCCCCCTGCCTGTCACAACCTTGCAGGTTGTGTTTGTACGGTGCCTCGCACAAAGGACAAATAATCATTTCCACTCTGAATCTATCTCGTGTCCAACCCCCAGCCGCCGGGAGTCCCTCTGCCTAGGTCCAGCTCGCTCACAAGATATGGGCTGGAAACAGGAATTCCTGGGCCATTTTCTCCAGCCCGGGTTATGCAGGAGCTCAGACTGAGCCGATCATAAGGGTCCCTCATGGTGACCAGATGTCCCGATTTTATAGGGACAGTCCTGATTTTTGGGTCTTTTTCTTATATAGGCTCCTATATAAGCAGCCATTCCAGCTGAGCCCTGGGGCAGGAAGGAGTCCACTTTGAGCCTGCCTGGCCCACAGGCATAAGTCAGAGCAGCCTCAGGGCTACCCTAACTTACACTTTGCCTGACTATAGCCCTACACGGACATTTAGGCAAGTGGGACTAGCCAGCATACAGCCCTTCCCTCCACTGCAATGGCCCCATGGAGCTACTTTGCAGGCCTGTGCTCGGCCACCAGCGACCCGGGGAATCGTACTTATTCATGACGGTTTCAACCCCTTGTCTTTATTCGAACTTCCACACCCCACGACTTTGGGGGAGCCCCGCTTCTCATAGGCTAACTGGTTAGTTCCTCTGAGACAATCACCTCATTCAATCACCGTAACGATGTGTGGCGAGCACCCCGCCGATACCCTAGAGTCCCCCAAATACTCAAACTGGCTTTAACGTGGGCCGTTGCAGGATATATTCCCGAAATACCAGCCACGGAACACCCTGACTTCCTGCCGCAGCCTAGCGGGTGATCGAGGGTCATCGCTAACTTGTGCCAACTTAGGAGCTAGGGTCACTTCCTGGTTACTTGACACAAGCAACTTTTTCTTTAGGCCAGAGGCCTTGGTTAAGCTAAATATCGCTGGGTACGTCTACACTACCAAACATCGCATTTGGGCTCCGGCTGGAGCCGGGGCTCTGAAATCCTGCAAAGCGGGAGGGCCTCAGAGCCCAGGTCCAGCCCAAGAGGCTACACTGTATTTTTCGCCCCGCAAGCCCAAGTCAATTGACCTGAGCGCGGAGACTCGAGCCGTGGGTTTTTTCTTGCAATGATGACATACCCTCTGAGGACTGTAGGCCCCGGGTTAGAACATTTCATTCATATTTCTATTTCACGTCTATATACGAAATACACCGGATCTCGTTTATCCTTGGCTACGGTGTGTGTGTAATTCTTCGACGGGCAGATCTGTACCACCAGAGCAGCACAGAAGGGCCAGGGCTCCAAGGAGGCATAAGTCTTTGAAAAGGGCGGCCCGGGGACTTGGGGAGGGGCTGGAAAGGAGAGCGGAGGCCTGCCGGAGCGTGGGGCTCAGGGACGGCCAGAGGAGGAAGACGTTGGAGCGAAGGTGGGAGGACGAGGCAGAGGTCACTGACGGCAGAGCACAAGCCAGCCAGGGATTTCTGCATCCAGCCCCTATCTGGTTGCTGAGCTAGAGTCGGTGTTTTAGAAAGAGCCGGCCAATCAACTCTGCGGGACGGAGAAACCACCCCGTCCCCTGGTGTGGGTCCGGATCTGGGGGCGTGTGCGTCACGATTCCTTCCCATCCGGGGAGTTGAGTTTATCTTTGGGGGTTCTGCTTTCTTGCTGTCTCCTGCTAAGGGGCGGGGCATTGGTAGGAAGGGGGTGTTAACCCTTGGTCTCCCACAGAGGAAGCCCACCCCGAGGCCAGCCTAGCGAGCAGCTTCCACCACGGCTCTCAGCACCAGCCCCCCGCAATCCTTGCCCCTGCCTGGACCCTCTAGGAGCCCCCCCCCCACACTTCCAGCCCTGCTGCCAGAGAGGGGGCGCTGACCCCAGAGTTAGAGTGGGCAGGATTCCCCCTGCAGGGGGCACTGGCCCCAGAGTTCCCCCCTCCCCACGAGCTAGGGTCTCGCTGGTGCGTCGGGAGGCTCAGCAGGGCCCCGGGGTCACTGGGCCAGACCCACTTGCATCCTTTTGGGATCCAGCACCCCAAGGGGGTGGCTGGATGGGGGCAGGAGTCACTGATGGCAGAGGACAGCAGGAAGGGTACTGAGAACCCAGAGAGGGCAGCTAATGGATGGCGGCCCCTCGATACACCCAATCTCCTCCCCTCTCCCACCCCACACACCAACCTCCCCATAACACCTTCTCCTCCCCCCCCGATACCCCGTTCCCCCTCCCCTCACCTCCTCTCCAGGCCCTATTTTGCCCCCCGTCTCCTCCCCACAACATGTCCTCTCCTCCCTCCCCTTCCCTCACCCAATTTCTTTTGTCCCCTCTGTATTTGGTGGGCTCCCTGTCGTGAAGCGTCCGGGACACTCCGTTAGAGCAGTAACCACACAGCAGGAGCGGGACTGGCAAATTTGCCCCCCCGCCCGTCCCATCCCAAGTCACCTGAGTGCAAAGGGAGAATCCCCATCATCTAGGAGCAATAGAAGGTCTATGACACATGGTCAAACAGTTCCTATGCCATCCAGCGGAGGGTAGCAGTATGCACGCACGCCCATTCCCGGCAGTATCTGGGAGCGTTTAACCCTTGCCACTACAAAGTGCCTTTGATAGAACCTATCGTTCCTCAGGGCCTCTTCCAGTCCCAATGCCCCAGGTACACAAGCTTCCTCTGCAAAGATAAGGACCTCCCTCCACAAAACACAAGCCTCCAGCCCAGGCACACAACCCCCACTCCCCTTCTCCAGCAGCCCCCCCCCTTTATACACTGGGGAGGACTGGAGCTCACCAAGGTTGGGGGACAACAGCTGGGTGAGCACAGGATTGGTGGGGGGGGAAGGGGATGACAGATCAAGTCTCGCATCCCCACAAAGGAGACCTGGATGCAGGGAGATGTTCCAGGCCTGGGGAAAGATTCCCTGGATGAGACGTCTCAATGAGGAAAGACGGGGCACAAACCCAGCTCAGGACCAGACAGGAATGACGGACACAGGGCATCATCCCCCAAACACAACCCATGACCCCCAGGCCAGCTGGGCCCCCGACACAGCCCAGAGGGAACCAGCTTTTTCACTACCCACGGGCAACCTGTAGCAGCATGACCGCCCCAGTCTGGCTTCACACGGCTGTAGGGTTGCCAGTTTTGGGGGTGTAGGACACATGGTGGAGCAGCTCAGAATCTATCCAGCAGAGGTCACTGGTCTCACACACACACATAAGTCATTTGGTTACAGTATCACAGCTTTAGGAGACCAGTTGAATATTGTAGGGGGGAAGAGGTCTGAGTCCAGCCCCTTGTGCATCTGTCACCTGATCTCGGTCACTGTGTGTCTGGGCAGCGCCCGGCCCGACGGGGCCCTGATCTCAGTCACTGTGTGTCTGGGCAGCGCCCGGCGCGATGGGGCTAGGGTTGCCAACTTTCTAATCGCACAAAACTGAACACCCTAACCCCGCCCCTTCCCCAAGGCCCTACCCCTGTCCCTGTCCCATCCCTTCCCCGAGACCCCACCCTCCGCTCACTACATTCCCCCTCCCTTGGTGGCTCGCTCTCCCCCAGCCTCACTCGTTTTCACTAGGCTGGGGCAGGGGGTTGGGGTGCAGGGAGTGAGGGCTCTGGGGTGAGGCCAAAAATGAGGGGTTCAGGGTGCGGGAGGGGGTGAGGGCTCCGGCTGGGAGTGCGGGGGCTGGGGTGGGGCTGGGGATGAGGGGCTTGGGGTGGAGGAGGGGGCTCCAGGCTCGGGGGGTAGGGCCAAGGGATTTGGAGTGCGGGAGGTGGCTCTGGGTTGAGGCAGGGGATTGGGGTGCAGGAGGGCGTACGGGCTCTGGGCTGGGGATGCAGGCTCTGGGGTGGAGCTGGGGATGAGAGGTTTGGAGTGTAGGAGGGGGCTCCGGGTTTGGGTGGGGGCTCAGGGCTGGGGCAGGGAGTTGGGGTGCGGGAGGGGGTGAGGGCTCCGGCTGGGAATGCAGGTTCTGGGGTGGTGCCGGGGATGAGGGGTTCAAGGTGCGGGAGGGGGCTGTGCGTTGAGGCAGGGGGTTGGGGTGTGGCAGGGGGTGAGGGCTATGGGGTGGGGCCGGGGATGAGGGGTTCAGGGTTTGGGGGGGCTCAGGGCTGGGGCAGGGGGTTGGGGTGCAGGGTTTTGGCACGGGTTTATCTTGGGCAGCTCCCAGTCAGCGGTGCAGCGGGGCTAAGGCAGACTACCTGTCCTGGCACCACACTGCACCCCGGAAGCGGCTGGCAGGTCTAGCTCCTAGGCGGGGGGGGGGGGGGGGGGGGCAGGAGGCTCCGGGCGCTGCTCTTGCACACAGGCACTGCCCCCCCCAGCTCCCATTGGCCGCAGTTCCCGGTCAGTGAGAGCTGGGGGGGGGGGGGGGGTGGAGGTTGGAGCGGGGACAGCGCGCGGAGCCCCATGGCGCCTCCCCCCTCCCACCTAGGAGCCGGACCTGGTGGCCGTTTCTGGGTGCAGCGCGGTGCCAGGACAGGTAGGAACTAGCCTGCCTTACCCCTGCAGCACCTCTCACTGGACTTTTAACGGCTGGTCAGCAGTGCTGACCGGAGCTGCCAGGGTCCCTTTTCGACCGGGCGTTCCGGTGAAAACCAGACACCTGGCAACCCTAAATGGGGCCCTGATCTCAATCACTGTGTGTCTGTGCAGCGCCCGGCGCGACAAGGCCCTGATCTCGGTCACTGTGTGTCTAGGGGGCCCTGATCTCGGTCACTGTGTGTCTGGGTAGCGCCTGGCCCGACGGGGCCCTGATCTCGGTCAGTGTGTGTCTGGGCAGCGCCCGGCGCGACGGGGCCCTGATCTTGGTTGCTGTGTGTCTGGGCGGCACCTGGCGCAACGGGGCCTTGATCTCGGTCACTGTGTGTCTGGCCAGCGCCCGGCGCGACGGGGCCCTGATCTCGGTCGCTGTGTGTCTGTGCAGCACCCGGCGCGACGGGGCCTTGATCTCGGTCGCTGTGTGTCTGGGCAGCGCCCGGCGCGACGGGGCCCTGATCTCGGTCGCTGTGTGTCTGGGCAGCGCCCGGCCCGACGGGGCCCTGATCTCGGTCGCTGTGTGTCTGGGCAGCGCCCGGCCCGACGGGGCCCTGATCTCGGTCGCTGTGTGTCTGGGCAGCGTCCGGCGCGACGGGGCCCTGATCTCGGTTGCTGTGTGTCTGGGCAGCGCCCGGCGCGACGGGGCCCTGATCTCGGTCGCTGTGTGTCTGGGCAGCACCCGGCGCGACGGGGCCCTGATCTTGGTTGCTGTGTGTCTGGGCGGCACCTGGCGCGACGGGGCCTTGATCTCGGTCACTGTGTGTCTGGCCAGCGCCCGGCGCGACGGGGCCCTGATCTCGGTTGCTGTGTGTCTGGGCAGCGCCCGGCCCGACGGGGCCCTGATCTCGGTTGCTGTGTGTCTGGGCGGCACCTGGCACGACGGGGCCTTGATCTCGGTCACTGTGTGTCTGGCCAGCGCCCGGCGCGACGGGGCCCTGATCTCGGTCGCTGTGTGTCTGTGCGGCACCCGGCGCGACGGGCCCTTGATCTCGGTCGCTGTGTGTCTGGGCAGCGCCCGGCGCGACTGGGCCCTGATCTCGGTCGCTGTGTGTCTGGGCAGCGCCCGGCCCGACGGGGCCCTGATCTCGGTCGCTGTGTGTCTGGGCGGCACCCGGCGCGACGGGGCCCTGATCTCAGTCAGTGTGTGTCTGGGCAGCGCCCGGCCCAACGGGGCCCTGATCTCGGTCACTGTGTGTCTGGGCAGCGCCCGGCCCGACGGGGCCCTGATCTCGGTCACTGTGTGTCTGGGCAGCGTCCGGCCCGACGGGGCCCTGATCTCGGTCGCTGTGTGTCTGGCCAGCGCCCGGCCCGACGGGGCCCTGATCTCGGTCACTGTGTGTCTGGGCAGCACCTAGCAGAATGGGGCCTTGATTTTGGTGTGACAGAAATGGTGATTTCCTGCAACACCCTGGACAGCCCTTCCTGAATTAAGTTGAAGTATCTTAGGAATTCATTGTATTAAAAATGCAATTGTTTATGTACCATTGTGGGATCGTGGACGACTTTTGCAGGCGGGAGGCATGACTAATGGAAATCCTGGCAATTGTTATGAGCTGTCTGAAACAATGGTCAAGACAAGAATGAACTTTTAAAGCACAAGTCGATTTCCCAGGAAATCCCTCGGCTGAGGGGTCTGGAAATGTACCTACTCCAGTTATGCCTGAATTTAGCCTTCCGACGCTTCGCCCTGGGAAGGTGGGACCGGATCCCCTCTAACTGGAGGACAAATTAAAGCCCCAAAAGCCGTACAGAGAAGTAGCTCAGAGATTCATGGCAGGGCACTGAGCCGAAGCTGCGATAAACCTGTGACCCCAGAAAAACGCCTGGGTCGAGTTTCAAGGACTAACCAGCCAGAGCTCGTGTTGGCGGATCTCTGGTGAGCTGGTCAGCAGGCGGGTAAGTTCTTTGAGTGTTTCAATATGTTTTCTCTCTAATGCTTTCACCTTACGAATACATGTGCTTGCTTAGAAAGGGCAGGTTGGTCCCTCAACTATGCGCAGTTACTCGTGTATAGGCTCAGAGAGGGAAGCACAGCGACTGGCTGAGGCAGTCTGGCTTGCTGGGGAATTTACAGTGTAGACAGGGAACTGTGCAGCCTGGAAAAAAAAATAACCCCGCCCCTCCTAGAACGGGGAGAGACACAGGTTTGTGCCCAAGAGAGGTGATGGCTGGGGAAGCAGAAGGGTAGGAGTGGGTGCCCTTGGGGACCGGAGAGGGGGAATACAGATGCAGGTAACCTGAAATATGGCACTCAGTGACTGTGTGTCTGTGCAGCGCCCGGCGCAACGGGGCCCTGATCTCGGTCACTGTGTGTCTGGGCAGCGCCCGGCATGACGGGGCCCCGATCTCGGTCACTGTGTGTCTGGGCAGCACCCGGCCCGACGGGGCCCCAATCTCGGTCACTGTGTGTCTGGGCAGCGCCCATCGTGCTGGGCACCACAAAAACACAGAGCAAAGGTCAGTGCCTGCCACACAGAGCTCACAGAGTAAATAGACAGAGGGTGGCAGGGGAAACTGAGGCACAGAGCAGGATCAGGGATTTGCTGAAGTTCACACAGCAAGTCTGTGGTGGAGCTGGAAATGGGACCTAGATCTCCTGTGCCCTTCCCACACTGCCTCCCCCCCACCACATGCGATCTCTTGCCGAGAAAGGGGCACAATTAAATTTCAGCTTTGTCAAGGCTCCGGGTTTGACTCTATGGTGCCCGACGCGGTAATACACAAATATCCCCCCTGTGACTGGCACCAATGGCCCTCGCCGCTGACATCTGCCCTCGACCCCCCAGCCCCACTTCGGAAACCCACCTATTTCCCCCCCCTCCGCCACACGATCTATCGCTCCCCTCGGACTGCACCTGTCTCCTGGAGGGGGAAGAGGAGCAGAGGCAGCAATTGGCCCAAACCAGAAGAGGAAGGGGGAAAAAAACCCCACACCCTCCCACCCACACATTACAGCCCACAGTACACCCCCTCCAGCCCCCGATCCCAGCTCACAGCACAACACACCACACACACACTCCAGCCCCTGATCACAGCCCACAACACAACGCACACGCACCCCTCCAGCCCCTTATCCCAGCCCACAACACAACACACACACCCCTCCGGCCCCGATCCCAGCCCACAACACAACGCACACCCCCTCCAGCCCCCAACAAAACACACACCCCCTCCAGCCGCAATCCCACCCACGACACAATGCACACCCCCTCCAGCCTCCAAGCCCAGCCCACGACAACACACACACACCCTCCAGCCCCCAACAAAACACAGTCTCCAACCCCTGATCCCAGCCCACGACACAATGCACACACCCCTCCAGCCCCGATCTCAGCCCATGACACAATGCACACACCCTCTAGCCCCAATCCCAGCTCACTACACAATGCACATCCCCCTCCAGCCCCCGATCCCAGCCCACCACAAAACGTACACACCCCCTCCAGCTCCTTATCCCAGCCTTCGACACAATGTACATACCCCTCCAGCCCCCAATCCCAGCCCACAACACAACGCACACAACCCTCCAGCGCCGGATCCGAGCCTACAGCCGAACACACACCTTCCAGCTCCCGATCCCAGCCTGCAACAAAATACACACCCCTTCCAGCCCCCGATCCCAGCTCACAACACAACAGAGACCCCCTTGCACCCAGATCCCGGTCCACAACACAGACTCCCTCCAACCCTGGCCCACAACACAACAAATATGCCCTCCAGCCCCGATCCTTGCCCACAACACAACACACACCCCCTCCAGCCCCCAAAACAACGCACATACCCCTCCAGCCCCTGATCCGAGCCCACAACAGAAAACACACACCCTGCTGCTTCTTATCCTTATCCCAGCCTTCGACACAATGTACATACCCCTCCAGCCTCCAATCCCATCTCGCAACAAAACCCACACACACTCCTCCAGCCCCCGATCCCAGCCCGCAACAAAACACAAACCCTACAACCCCCGATCCCAGCCTGCAACACAACACACATATCCCTTCAGCCCCCGATCCCAGCCCACAACACAACACACATATCCCTTCAGCCCCCGATCCCAGCCCACAACACAACACACATATCCCTTCAGCCCCCGATCCCAGCCCACGACACAACACACACAACCCTCCAGCGCCGGATCCAAGCCTACAACCGAACACACAACTTCCAGCTCCCGATCCCAGCCCACAACACAACACACATCCCCTCCAGCTCCTGATCGCAGCCTGCAACAAAATACACACCCCTTCCAGCCCCCGATCCCAGCTCGCAACACAACACACAAACCCAACAGCCCCCGATCCCAGGCCGCAACACAACACACACACCCCTCTAGCCCCCGATCCCAGCCCGCAACAAAACACAAACCCTACAACCCTCAATCCCAGCCTGCAACACAACGCACACCCCCTCCAGCCCCGATCCCAATCTGCAACACAACACACACACCCTCCAACCCCTGATCCCAGCCCGCAACACAACACACACTCTCCAGCCCCCGATCCCTACCTACAACACAACACAGACCCCCTCGAACCCAGATGCCGGCCAACAACACAACACAGATCCCCTCCAACACCAGCCCACAACACAACAAAGGTCCCCTCCAGCCCTGATTCAGCCCCACAACACAACACACACCCGCTCCAGCCAGTGATCCCAGCCCACAACACAACACACAACCCCCCCCCCGGTTTGGCTGGGAGTCTCCTGGAATCGGGCTTGTTTTCCTGGAGGCTACTGAAGCCAATCTGGGAGATTTTAGGCTGCTAAAAGTCCGGCGGCGCAGCGGGGCTAAGGCAGGCTCCCTGCCTGCCCTGGCTCCGTGCCGCTCCGGGAAGTGGCCGTCATATTCATCAGCGGCTCCTAGGCGTAGGCGTGGCCAGGGAGGTCTCCATGGGCTGCCCCCGCCCTGACTGCCGACTCCACAGCTCCCATTGGCCAGGAACTGGGAACCACGGCCAATGGGAACTACGGGGGCGGTGCCTGCAAGCAGGGGCAGCTCGCACCGCCTCCTGGCCGCCCCTGAGCCTAGGAGCTACTGCCAGACATGCCGTTGCTTCCGGGAGCCACCCGAGGTAAGTGCCACCTGGCCGGAGCCCGCACCCCTCACCCCCTCCCGCACCCCAACCCCTTGCCCCAGCCTAGTGAAAGTGAGTGAGGATGTGGGAGAGTGAGCAACGGAGGGAGAGGGGGTGGAGTGAGCGGGGGGCAGGGCCTCGGAGAAGGGGCGGGGTAGGGGGTGGGGCAAAGGTGTTTGGGTTTGTGTGATTAGACAGTTGGCAACCCTATCCAGCCCCGATCCTGGCCCGCAACACACACACACACACACACACTCCAGCCCCAGATCCCAGCCCAGAAAACAACACAGGCCCCCTCCAGCCCCGATCCCAGCCCACAACACAACACAGGCCCCCTCCAGCCCCGATCCCAGCCCACAACACAACACAGCTCCCTTCCAGCCCCGATCCTGGCCCGCAACACACACACTCCAGCCCCAGATCCCAGCCCACAACACAACACAGACCCCCTCCAGCCCCGATCCCAGCCCACAACACAACACAGACCCCCTCCAGCCCCGATCCCAGCCCACAACACAACACAGACCCCCTCCAGCCCCAGATCCCAGCCCACAACACAACACAGACCCCCTCCAGCCCCAGATCCCAGCCCACAACACAACACAGACCCCCTCCAGCCCCGATCCCAGCCCACAACACAACACAGGCCCCCTCCAGCCCCGATCCCAGCCCACAACACAACACAGACCCCCTCCAGCCCCAGATCCCAGCCCACAACACAACACAGACCCCCTCCAGCCCCAGATCCCAGCCCACAACACAACACAGGCCCCCTCCAGCCCCGATCCCAGCCCACAACACAACACAGATCCCTTCCAGCCCCGATCCTGGCCCGCAACACACACACTCCAGCCCCAGATCCCAGCCCACAACACAACACAGCCCAGCCCACAACACACACACACACACACACACACACTCCAGCCCCAGATCCCAGCCCACAACACAACACAGCCCAGCCCACAACACACACACACACACACACACACACACACTCCAGCCCCAGATCCCAGCCCAGAAAACAACACAGACCCCCTCCAGCCCCGATCCCAGCCCACAACACAACACAGATCCCTTCCAGCCCCGATCCCAGCCCACAACACAATACACACCCCCTACAGCCCTAGGGTTGCCAACCCTCCCGGTTTGGCTGGGAGTCTCCTGGAATCGGGCTTGTTCTCCTGGAGGCTACTGAAGCCAATCTGGGAGATTTTAGGCCGGTGAAAGTCCAGCGGCGCAGCGGGGCTAAGGCAGGCTCCCTGCCTGCCCTGGCTCCGCACCGCTCCGGGAAGCAGCCAGCATGTCCAGCAGCAGCTCCGAGGCAGAGGCGCGGCCCGGGGGGCACACTGCCACCGCCCCGAGTGCTGACTCCGCAGCTCCCAGTGGCTGGGAACAGGGACAGGGGCGCCATTTAGCGGGGCCAGGGGGGCGGAAGCCCCCTGAGTTTCACACAGAAGGTGTGCGAGCTCTTAACTACAGCCCAGCATTAATGTGAAATGTAAGTTCTGCAGAGAAGAGGTGCCCCTGGGGCGGGGAGTCAGTATTTTGTTTACAGACAGAGGCAGGGTGATTAAGATAAGAAAGGGCCGGTGATTAATGAAAGGATCTGGAAGTGTAGCCTGTAAAACAGGAATCCCTCTGTGGAGGGGTGGGAGGGATTGTTTTAGAGCAGTGGTCCCCATGGGTGCCATGGCGCCCGCCAGGGCATCTATGTGCGCCCGCGTAGTGGCCGGCGGACAAGCATCCGCCGAAATGCTGCCGAAAAGCGGCGTCATCAAGAGGTGTCGCCGCTGAAATACTGCTGATTTTCGGCGGCATTTCGGCGGCGACGCCTCTTGGCGTTGCCGCTTCTCGGCGGCATTTCGGCGGATGCTTGTCCGCCAGGCACGGTCCTCGGTGGCTCGTCGTCCGGCGCCCGCCACCCGGAAAAGGTTGGGGACCACTGGTTTTAGAGAGAAGGCAGGGGACGCAGAAGAAATGCAGCCAAGCCCTTTGAGTCAAGGTTACATTCAGAAAAGGGGGAGATCTGGGGGCACGGGAAGGGCGAGCAGTGTATAGAAAAGTTCCCACTCTCCCCGTGATACTTATGTGGCTCCATCTCCGTAGAATCTGAGCGCCTCACAAGGTCTAACCGATTTCTCCTCCCAGCCCCTCAGTGAGGTCGAGCCGGGCTGGTCTCCCCATTGTACAGATGGGGCACTGAGGCACACACACAGACCAAAGGCCAGATTTTCAAAGGTATTTCGGCACCTAGTGGGCTTTTCAGAAGCGCCTAGGTTAGGGGCTTTGTAAACCCCTCTAGATGCCTAGCTGCATCTTTGGGTGCACAGGTGCTGACTTTTCAAAGTGCCAGAGGGTGCTCGACCTCTGGCTCCATCCCTTCCCCCAAAGCCTCGGCCCCACCCCCACTCCGCTTCTTCCTGCCCAGTCCTGCCCCCTCCCCCGAGTGTGCCGCATCCTCCCCTCCCAGCCTCCTGCATGTCGCAAAACAGCTGTTCGTGGTGGGCGGGAGGCGCGGGGAGGGAGCGGGAGGCGCTGATCTGCGGGGCCCGCCGGTGGGCGGGAGAGGTGCTGATAAGGGGGCTGCTGGTGGGTGCTAAGCACCCACCATTTTTTCCCCATGGGTGCTCCAGCCCCAGAGCACCCATGGAGTCGGCGCCTATGTTTGGGTGCCTAAAAGGTTTTGAAACTCTGTCTTTAAGGCACTGGCCTGAGGTCGGACAGGAAGTCCATGGGGGGAGTAGAACCCAGGTCTCTCAGGGCTACCTCCTTATCCAATAGCCCAGCCTCTCTCTCTGCTACAGGCTGCAAAAAAGGAGGACTCTGATCACTGAGAGCAAAGCCAAGGTGGCCAGTTCTCTGAGACTCCAGCAGCCGGTCCCAGGAAGTTTGGGATGGAGCGGCATGATTGACAGCCTGAAAAGCAGCCCAGAGGTCAGGCAGGATGGAGAAGGAGAGTCAGATGAGAGAGAGGAGATCGCTTAACTCCCAAGAGGTGGCCGGCTCTGCCCCAGGCCTGGCTACAGAGCAACGCCTGCTGTGCAATTGTACATTTGAACTGAAACCCAGTTTGTTTGGTCATGTTTTGTTCGGAGTTGGAGAAAAGGAAGGAATCGGAAAGTCTCAGATCAGTATCAGGGGGGTTTAATGCCTCAGATTCTTAGGGATTCAGCCAGCGTTCCCTCTAATTTTTCCCACCCATGTGCGGAATGAATTTTATGTGCACCAATATGGAGGGGATGTGTGACACGTGACCTTCATATTGGTGCACATAAAATTCATGGGGCGGGGGTGGGGCAGAGGGGTACGGACTATGGGAGGGGGCTCAGGGCTGGGGCAGAGGGTTGGGGTGCAGGGGGGTGAGGGCTCTGGCTGGGAGTGCGGGCTCTGGGCTGGGGCCGGAGATGAGGGGATCAGGGATGGGGCAGAGGGTTGGGATGTGTGTGGGGGGGTGCGGGCTCTGGACTGGGGCCGGGGATGAGGGGCTCAGGGATGGGGCAGAGGGTTGGGATTGGGGGGTTGCGGGCTCTGGGCTGGGGCCGGGGATGAGGGGCTCAGGGATGGGGCAGAGGGTTGGGATGGGTGTGTGGGGGGGTGAGGGCTCCGGCTGGGGGTGCGGACGGGGGTGAGGGGCTCAGGGCTGGGGCAGAGGGTTGGGATGTGTGTGTGGGGGGGTGAGGGCTCCGGCTGGGGGTGCGGACTCCGGGGTGGGGCCGGGGGTGAGGGGCTCAGGGCTGGGGCAGAGGTTTGGGATGTGTGTGTGGGGGGGTGAGGGCTCCGGCTGGGGATGCAGGCTCTGGGGTGGGGCCAGGGGTTAGGGGCTCAGGGCTGGGGCAGAGGTTTTTTGATGTATGTGGGGTGGTGAGGGCTCCGGCTGGGGGTGCAGGCTCTGGGGTAGGGCCGGGGGTGAGGGGCTCAGGGCTGGGGCAGAGGTTTGGGATGTGTGTGTGGGGGGTGAGGGCTCCGGCTGGGGTGCGGGCTCTGGGGTGGGGCCGGGGGTGAGGGTCTCTAAGGATAGAACAAGAAGCAATGGGCTTAAACTGCAGCAAGGGAGGTTTAGATTGGACATTAGGAAAAAACTTCCCAACTGTCAGAGTGGTGAAACACCGGAATAAATTGCCTAGGGAGGTTGTGGAATCTCCATCTCTGGAGAGATTTAAGAGTAGGTTAGATAAATGTCTATCAGGGATGGTCTAGACAGTATTTGGTCCTGCCATGAGGACTCGATGACCTCTCGAGGTCCCTTCCAGTCCTAGAATCTATGAATCTATGATGGGGCAGAGGGCTGGGGTGCAGGGGGGTGAGGGCTACGGCTGGGGGTGCAGGCTTTGGGGTGGGGCCGGGGGTGAGGGGCTCAGGGCTGAGGCAGAGGTTTGGGATGTGTGTGTGGGGGGGGGTGAGGGCTCCGGCTGGGGGTGCGGGCTCTGGGGTGGAGCCGGGGGTGAGGGACTCAGGGCTGGGGTAGAGGTTTGGGATGTGTGTGTGTGGGGGGGTGAGGGCTCCGGCTGGGGGTGCGGGCTCTGGGGTGGAGCCGGGGGTGAGGGACTCAGGGCTGGGGCAGAGGTTTGGGATGTGTGTGTGGGGGGGGTGAGGGCTCCGGCTGGGGGTGCAGGCTCTGGGGTGGAGCCGGGGGTGAGGGGCTCTGGGGTGGGGCAGAGGGCTGGGTTGCTGGGGGATGAGGGCTCCGGCTGGGGGTGCAGGCTCTGGGCTGGGGCCAGGGATGAGGGGCTCAGGGATGGGGCAGAGGGCTGGGTTGCCGGGGGATGAGGGCTCCGGCTGGGGGTGCGGGCTCTGGGCTGGGGCCGGGGATGAGGGGTTTGGGGTGCAGCAGGGTGCTCTGGGGCTACGGCGTGGAGAGAGGACTGGGGCTGGGGCTGCAGGATAGGTGCCCCTCTCCCGGCTGCGGCAGATCTGGACCGGGGCTAGGTTTGGGCCGGGGAAGGGTCTCCCGCAGCAGGTCCGGGGCTGAGTTGGGGCCGGGGGAGGGGTGGGAGGGATGCCCCGGCCACAGCAGGACTCCGGGGGCGGGATCCGGCCGGGCGGATTCCCCGAGCACGTGCACAGCCCTACACAGGCTGCCGCACGGCCTCCTGGCTTACAGGGAACTTAGGTTTCATCTGTACCCAGGCCAATTCCGGCACCAAGAACAGCCATTGCATCCACAGAGTGCGTAAAGTCGATGGTTATTGTCATGATTTGTATTATTCACTGGGCTCCGTTTGCGTGCTCAGCCCTGTTCAGAATATGCCAGAGAATATAGTCCCTGAGCCAAAGGGTAGCCCTGGCGGAGGTGGCTCAGCTGTTGTGTGAAGTGTGTAGTTACTGAGCACACGTTAATATCTATGAGTGGAGGTGCTGATGGCAACTGAAGTTTTACTGGATACCGAGTAGAAGATTTCGGTGGCACCTTAAATACTAACAGATTTATTTGGGCATAAGCTTTCGTGGGTAAAAACCCCCACTTCTTCAGATGCATGGAGAAGGTAAAAACCCACTTCTTCAGATGCATGGAGACCTTCTCCATGCATCTGAAGAAGTGGGGTTTTTTACCCACGAAAGCTTATGCCCAAATAACTCTGTTAGTCTTTAAGGTGCAACCGGACTCCTCGTTGTTTTTGTGGCTACAGACTAACACAGCTACCCCTCTGATACTAGATTTGACCCTCCAACTTTCTTTCAAGTGGAAGAGCTGCCCAGAGCTCCTGTCCCTGTTTATTTTTCTTTCCTGCCTGCAGTGGCCCTGATATACCTCAGAAGTTAATTTTTTTTCTCAACTTTAAAATATGGTGTTTGGTTTTAAATATTCTCCTGCGAGACCTGCAATTCAATCACTGGAGTGTTGTGTTTAAGAGCCTTCTGGAAAGTAACTAGCCTTAAAACAAAAGTGAAAGCAGGGTGGCCAACTCTCATGATTTTTATTGTTTTCCTTAAAGCCCCAGCTCCTGGATTCAAGTGGAGATGTGATTATTTCAGCCTTCGTTCTTAAAGAAAAATGAAGTTTCTAGCCCTTGTGGCTGTGGAGAAAGCTTCCAAATGTGACGCCAGCACACCCTAAAGGGTCGAACAGCAGAAGGCAAATAAAAAGAACCCCAAATCTATGATTTTTACATAATCACATGATTTTAAAGCCAATCTCATGATTTTTGATCATTTGGGATTGGCAATACTGTGAAAGTGACTTGAAAGTGTCAGTTTCACTCCTGTTTAAGGTCAGTTGCTAGTTTATTATTTGTAGTGAGGGAACAGCCCTAGAGCCCAGGCAGGTGCCGTATAAACCTCACTGGGCCTTGCCTAGTAGGATGTTTCAAAAGTTAAATGTATTCCAAGCTTGGTGAACGGCAAAAAAGCGATAGAAAGTCATCTACATTTTCCTGCAGTTGTTTCAATTGTTGTATTCAAGGGTTAGTAGCAAAGTAAGAATAGACATTCCAATGTTAAACCTAACCCGTGTCCCTTAAGTGGCTTGACACAAGATGTGAGAACATGTTACGATTAGAACTGAGTGGGTTTAATATTTATTTAATTCTCTTTTTTTAGATATAAGAATTAGATACAGTGCTCCTATCAGCTAATTTCTAAACTATTATCTGAAAAAAACACCTAGAGATTTCAGGTGGCTAAGTAGCCCCTGGAATCACGGTTAAAGTTTGCCCCCCCCCCAATCTGAAATGGCGCCCCTGAACGAGGAGCTGCGGGGATGGTGCCTGTCGGCAGGGGCGGCACACACAGCCGCCTGGCCAACCCTGAGCCTAGGAGCTGCTGCCGGACATTTTGCCTCTTCCGGGAGCCACCCAGCATAAGTGCTGCCCGGCCAGAGCCTGCACCCCTCGCCCCTTCCTGCACCCAACCCCCTGCACCAACCCTGAGCCCCTCCCCACACCCAAACTCCCTCCCGGAGCCTGCATCCCACACCCCAAACCTCCTGCACCAACCCTGAGCCCCCTCCCGCACCCAAACTCCCGCCTGGAGCCCGCACCACTCCCCCCCACACACACCCCTCGCCCCCTCCTGCACCCAACCCCCCTGCACCAACCCTGAGCCCCTCCCCACACCCAAACTCCCTCCCGGAGCCTGCATCCCACACCCCAAACCCCCTACACCAACCCTGAGCCCCCTCCCGCACCCAAACTCCCGCCTGGAGCCCGCACCGCTCCCCCCCTCCCACACCCCTCGCCCCCTCCTGCACCCAACCCCCCTGCACCAACCCTGAGCCCCTCCCCACACCCAAACTCCCTCCCGGAGCCTGCATCCCACACCCCAAACCTCCTGCACCAACCCTGAGCCCCCTCCCGCACCCAAACTCCCGCCTGGAGCCCGCACCGCTCCCCCCCACACACACCCCTTGCCCCCTCCTGCACCCAACCCCCCTGCACCAACCCTGAGCCCCTCCCCACACCCAAACTCCCTCCCGGAGCCTGCATCCCACACCCCAAACCCCCTGCACCAACCTTGAGCCCCCTCCCGCACCCAAACTCCCGCCTGGAGCCTGCACCGCTCCCCCCGTCCCACACCCCTCGCCCCCTCCTGCACCCCTTGCCCCCTCCCGCACCCAACCCCCCTGCCCCATCCCTGAGCCCCTCCCCACACCCAAACTCCCTCCCAGAGCCTGCATCCCACACCCCTTCCCACACCCCAAACCCCCTGCACCAACCCTGAGCCCCCTCCCACACCCAAACTCCCTCCCAGAGCCCGCACTCCTCCCACCGTCCCACACCCCAACTCCATGCCCCAGGCTCAGCTAGGAGAGCCCCCCACATTCTGAACCTCTCGACCCCACCCTCCAGCCCAGAAGCCAAATCCCCTGCCCCAGCCCGGTGTAGGGTGACCAGACAGTAAGTGTGAAAAATCGGGACGGAGGTGGGGGGTAATAGGTGCTAATATAAGAAAAAGCCCCCCAAAATCGGGACTGTCCCTATAAAATCGGGACATCTGGTCACCCTAGCCTGGTGAAAAGTGAGTGAGGGTGGGGGAGAGTGAACGACGGAGGGAGGGGTGCTGGAGTGAGCGGGGGTGGGGCCTCGGGGAAGGGCTGGGGCAAGGGGCTGGACAAGGGTGTTTGAGTTTGTGTGATTAGACAGTCGGCAACCCTATCCAGCCCCGATCCTGGCATGCAACACAACACACACACCCTCCAGCCCCTGATTCCAGCCCATGACACAACACGCACATGCTTCAGCCCCGATCCCAGCCCACTACACAACACAGACCCCCTGCCGCCCCTTATCCCAGCCCACAACACAATGCACACCCACTCCAGCCCCTTATCCTGACCCACAACACAATGCACACCCACTCCAGCCCCTTATCCCAGCCCGCAACACAACGCATACACCCTCCCAGCCCACAACACAACACAGACCCCCTCCAGCCCCGGATTCCAGCCCACAACACAACACAAACCCTCCAGCTCCTGATCCCAGCCCATGACACAACACTCACATGCTTCGGCCCCGATCCCAGCCCACTACACAACACAGACCCCCTGCCGCCCCTTATCCCAGCCCACAACACAATGCACACCCTCTCCAGTCCCTTATCCCAGCCCACAACATACTCCATCCCCGATCCCGGTCCACAACACAATGCACACACCCACTCCAGCCCCTTATCCTGACCCACAACACAATGCACACCCACTCCAGCCCCTTATCCCAGCCCACGACACAACACACATCCCCTCCAGCCCCCGATCCCAGCCCACGACACAACACACACCCCCTCCAGCCCCTGATCCTGGCCCACAGCTAAGGTGGCCAACCCTCCAGGATTGCACTGGAGTCTCCAGCAATTAGAGATTAATCATTAATTACAGATGATGTCATGTGATGAAACCTCCAGGAACACCTCCCACCAAAATTGACGACCCTACTCCTCTGGGGTGGATCCATGCCTAATAATTCACCAGAGGGTGGCATGTGAGTCTCCGCTAATAGCCAGTAACCTATTGGACACCAGAGTCATCGCCAGATATACGCAAGGATAATATTTAAGGCATTATGTCGCTATACTGGGAATTATGTTCTTAATGTCTTGGAGTGAAGAGAGGGTGCTAGGGGATGACGTACCTCGGAGAAGTTCCTTTCAGGTAGGAGGTAACAGGTTCCTTTCTCCCTGTCCGGCCACGTGTCTTGTGCGTCGTACGCAGACTGGACACATGGCTTACACTTTAAGTGGCGAGAGTACTGAACCCAAGGGGCACGGTGCACTCTCCGTCACCGGGCGGTGTTTAAATCAAGCCGGGATGTTTTTCTAAATGCTCTGCTCTCGGAATTATTGGGGGGCATTTAGGGTGACCAGATGTCCCGATTTTATAGGGACAGTCCCGATATTTGGGGCTTTTTCTTATATAGGCTCCTATTACCCCCCCACCCCCTGTCCCGATTTTTCACATTTGCTGTCTGGTCACCCTAGAGCAGTGGTTCCCAAACTTTAACACCCTGCGAACCCCTTTCACTAAAACGTCAAGTCTCGCGAACCCCCTCCTAAAAATGAAGATTTCCAGGGATTTTCTCCTTGACCTGAGTATAAATGATAACAGCCGTGATCTTGGCCATATAACATTTGTTTTGATGACATGCTTATTACACACGATTTGTTATGAATTATCATTTATCGTGACAGTATTTTTATGACATGACGAAAACGGCAACACTCTTCCAAACTCTCACTTTCGTAGCTTGTCTCACTTTGAATAAGCCTGTTTTTAGGCAAGGCTCCTAGTTTCATCAAGGAGTATCAGATGTGAAACAGCAGGAAGGGATTTAAGAAGCCAACTCAAAGAGTTCCTCCTACACAAGCATTCAGGTCTTGAGCAGTCCAGGCAAACGACGCATGTTACAACAAAGCTTAAACTCGGTCTTCATCATCATTTTAAAAACAATCCTAGCTGCCTATTTCATTTTAAAAACAGCAAAAAATATCCACCTCCCTTTCCATTTCTTATAAGGAGTCTTGAAGTTTCAATCTCCTCAGTGTGATAGATAGGCTTGCTTTGATCTGCTTAGCTCTTGGAAGTCCAGGGGCTCCGGGCTGCCCAGGGTCCCTAGGAACAGCTCTGTCCATCATTAGAGATTTTTTTCCCCAAGAACCCCCTGTAACATTTTGTGAACCCCCAGGGGTTCACGAACCCCAGTTTGGGAACCACTGCCCTAGAGGCATTTCTCTGGCCCGTCCGATACAGGAGATCAGCCCGGATGACCACGGTAGCCTTGGAATCTAGACCTCACAATGGGAGCCGGTTTGCGTACTAAGGCTAATCAAGAGATTGCGAAATCGACAAGAGAGGAAATCTACAGGAAGGAACGATTAGCAAGGGGAATGGGGGGAGGGGGGGCTCTGTTTCCAAATAAGGACAAAGGATGGGTCTGTATATCTAGGGGTGGCAGGGGACCCCCTGGATCCTTCACCGAAGAGGCCAGCTGACCGCAGGGTTCTCTCATAAGCACTGGTGAGCCATATATTATTAGCCAGGAGAGAGTATCTTGTTAATTACATCTAGGGACATGCCTGCATGGTAGAGTTACCAACTTTCCAATGTCTGAAAACTGCTCCACCTCCAGGCCCTTCCCCTTGCTCCGCCCCCTCCCCGGAGGACCCGCCCCCGCTCACTTCTCTCCCCTCCAATCAAATCAAAAACACCTAAGCCCCAAAGCAGGAATTATTGCAGAAAATGGCATGTTTCCTACCCTCTCTTTCAATCTTAACCATTATCCTTTCTGAGGAAAGGAGGGAGGTGAAGATTCGCTGCAATACTAGGGTGACCAGACAGCAAGTGTGAAAAATCAGGACGGGGAGGGAGGTGTAATAGATGCCTCTATAAGACAAAGCCCCAAATATCAGGGCTGTCCCTATAAAATCGGGACAGCTGGTCACCCTATGCAATATTTGTCAGGGTACTCTGGGAAGTGTCATGGAGTTGCTCACAACTACTGCAATAAGCTCCAGTACTACATCCCTAACCCTGCAGCGAACCAGAGATGCTACGGAAAAGAAGAGGGAAGAGACTGCTGACATAACAACCCTTCAACAGAGAACTGTTGGGATACTGAGAGTTACTCACAAGGGACTGGCCCGGTACTTTGTACTGGGCACAAATCAGACATCAAGAATTGTAACATTCAAAAGCCAGTAGGAGAACACTTCAATCTCCCTGGACACTCAATAACAGGCCTAAAAGTGGCCATTCTTCAACAAAAAAGCTTCAGAACCAGACTCCAATAAGAAACTGCAGAACTGGAATTAATTTGCAAACTGGACACCATCAAATTAGGCCTGAATAAAGACTGGGAGTGGCTGGGTCACTACAAAACGTAATTTTCCCTCTGCTGATACTCACACCTTCTTGTCAACTGTTGGAAATGGGCGACGTCCACCTTGATTGAATTGGCCTCGTTAGCACTGACCCCCCACCCCCACTTGGTAAGGCAACTCCCATCTTTTCATGTGCTGTAATACACCTCTACCTCGATATAACGCTGTCCTCGGGAGCCAACAAATCTTACCGCGTTATAGGTGAAACCGCGTTATATCGAACTTGCTTTGATCCGCCGGAGTGCCCAGCCCCGCCCCCCCGGAGCCCTGCTTTACCGCGTTATATCCGAATTCATGTTATGTCGGGTCGCGTTATATCGGGGTAGAAGTGTATATATACTGCTTACTGTATTTTCCACTCCGTGCATCTGATGAAGTGGCTTTTAGCCCACGAAAGCTTATGCCCAAATACATTTGTTCGTCCCTAAGGTGCCACAAGGACCCCTTGTTTTTGCTGCTACAGACTAACACGGCTGCCCCTCTGAAATGTACACAAGGTACAATACTGTGCAGCATGAAATAACCAAGCAGAAAATGTGTGTCAGCCACAGAAGCCTGCTCTGATTCGCCCTCTCCCTTCTGTACAATGAAAGCAAAACATGGACTTTGGCGGGCCGCATTTTCATTTTGCCTGAAAAGCCCAGTCTTGCCCCCTCCTCTGTCCAAAGAAACATCACCCGAGCCTCACCTTCGCCAAAACCGCACTTCGAGCAGGTGAAACATTCCTTTCGACAGAGATCTCGGTGCTGGACAGAGAAAAGGTCCACGGATCAACGAGGCAAGTCCCGTAAATAACCCCAACCAGACAGCGGGCATTTAGGACGCATCAGGGAGGGAGGAGGGAAGAATGCGGGGAGCAGGAGAGATACTGACTCTACTGAGCTAAATCTCCAGTGCCCCCCCCACAAAAAAAGGGTCCTAAACAAGTTAGAGCTTTAAATAAGATCCAATACGGGGACCCACACACATATACACACCAGAGGTGAAGATACAGCACATAGTAGTTCCAGGCCATTGGGATCTGGAGGTGTGCATGTGATCTCCCTGTTTCTCCTAGGGGATGAGTGGGAGGGGAGCTGGCTCTAGGTTCTGCAGCAGTGGGGGGGGGAGGTTGTTTGCACAGGCAGGGTGCATGCCTGGAAGGTGGGGGTGAGGATCAGAGCCAAGGTGACCCCATTGGGTGAGTGGGGCGCGTGGGGTTTTCCAGCCGCAGGGGATGGCTGGGGACACAGCGGCTCCTGGCTGTGTGCGCCGTGGCGGGGGAGGGATCGAAAGCGACGTGAAACACTCCCCCCTCCACCCGGGGGAGCAGGGATTCTTCTGCCAGGGCTGAGTGGGAACGCCCTTCCCCACGGGCTGGCCCCGGCGCCAGGCAGCGGGCACAGTAGGTGCGCGGGGAGGGCACCCCTGACCCAGCTACTCACCCATGCAAGGTGGGACCTGGCAGTGGCGGGAGGGGCGCTGCCTGCGGGGCGGCGGGGCAGGAGCCCGGGCTGCTCCTGGGTGCGCTCTCGCTGCCCATCCCCGGCGCTGTGCCGCCGCCGATGTGGCTGCTGCTGGAAGAGGCGGAGAGGGAGGCTCCGGCGGCGTGAGGGGGGAGCGGGCGCACGCTGGGGGAAGGATTGTGGTGGCATGGCCACTTGCTACCCCCCATTGCCAACTCTGTGCCACGCTCCTCTCGCAGCGCCTCCCTGCCTGTCATCCGCTTGCTTGGCCCCAATTGTTCCGGCGCCCCGGCAGGCAGTAACCGGACTTTGTGTACAGTCAGAAACACTGACCGGACACCCAGTCAGGTGCCCTTTTCGACTGGACTTTCCAGTCCTGGCAACCCTAGTGTGTGGCGCGGCGCAGTGAACCGAGGCGGAGCTGGGACGACCGGCTCCTTTGGGAACAGAGGAGCTGTAAATACTGCGAGTGTCCAGCGGACTGGGGGCTGGACTCTCCAGGGGGACGCGCGGAGGACTCAGGGGTGAGCACAGGGACCTGCAGAGGGACGGCAGAGCCTGCGCCGGCGGAGACGGGAGCGCTTGAGTTGCCACTGGCCGGCGGAGTCGGGGACCTGAGCCCCGGCAGGCCCTGCCAATGCTCCCTCATGCTAAGGCTGGGTGGTAGCGAGGTGCCGCACAGCCCTGGGTACCCCGGGGAAGCCTCGCGGGGGGCTCCTTAGGTGACGCCTCAACAGAAATAAAGCACCTGTGTCCCCCGAATGCTCGGTCTTTGCAGCATGGCTGGAGGAGGAACGGAGCCGGCTCCGGGGCACGGGGGGAGATGAATTCTAGGCCTGCAGCGAATGCCAGTCCCAGGCCTTAGAGACCTCCAGGAGCAAACCACGGGCCACAGCTCAGCCCCAGGTGCTGATGGAGAGACGCTGGCCTCCGTGGAGGGCTGAGCCAAAGCTGACACGGAGCCACCGGGAGTGGGGGGGAGCAGGTGTCCCATCAGGCCCCCAACAAGACGCTGCTTTGGGGGCTGGCTCGAGGCGCCTCACCAGTGCTCTCTGGTCACTGAGCTTCACAAACGCCCTGGGAGCACCCCCCTCCCCTCACTGTACAGACAGGAAACGCAGGACATGCGGAGAACGTGACTCGGACACCATCAAACGGGGACTCAGAGGCAGATGAGAACCCAGCTCCCCCCTGCTCTAACCACTAGACCCCACTCTGCGCCCAGAGCTGGGGAGAGAACCCAGGAGTCCAGACTCCCAGCCCCCCCAACTCTAACCACTAGACCCCACTCCCCTCCCAGAGCTGGGGAGAGAACCCAGGAGTCCAGACTCCCAGCTCCCCCTGCTCTAACCACTAGACCCCACTCTGCACCCAGAGCTGGGGAGAGAACCCAGGAGTCCAGACTCCCAGCCCCCCCCCCCTCTAACCACTAGACCCCACTCTGCACCCAGAGCTGGGGAGAGAACCCAGGAGTCCAGACTCCCAGCCCCCCCCCCCACTCTAACCACTAGACTCCACTCCCCTCCCAGAGCTGGGGAGAGAACCCAGGAGTCCTGACTCTCAGCTCCCCCTACTCTAACCACTGGACCCCACTCCCCTCCCAGAGCTGGGGAGAGAACCCAGGAGTCCAGACTCCCAGGCCCCCCCCCACCCCCGCTCTAACCACTAGACTCCACTCCCCTCCCAGAGCTGGGGAGAGAACCCAGGAGTCCTGACTCTCAGCTCCCCCTACTCTAACCACTAGACCCCACTCCCTGGCCAGAGCCGAGGAGAGAACCCAGGAGTCCAGACTCCCAGCCCCACACTCTAACCACTAGACCCTACTCCCCTCCTAGAGCTGGGGATAGAAGCCACTATGCAATGCTCCCTTTCTTAAACATCCTGCTGCAGCAGACGAAGCTGCTCAAACATCTGATGGCGTTGCCCCTTTCTGGGGCTCAGCCATCCAGCGTCCGTCATCTCCGCCCTGCACCCAGGGGACCCCCTGCCTTATACCTCCTGCTGGCAGAGGGCAGAATCCCATCCTGGGGGCTGGGCACACAGACTGCCCCCCTGGCCATCCATCTGATGCCTGCTGCTAATATGGGGGAGCAGCCGGGCAACCCCCGCTGGCAGAGCCAGGCCGCCCCACTCCGCCCGCGGCTCCCGGCCCCAGCAATTCCCTCTGTCGCTGCGGCTACGACCGCCAGGGGCACAGGTCACCAGCTACTCCCAAGGAGGCACATGGAGATGCCGCCCAGTGGCAATCTCCTTCCCCCCGGCACACACCAGGGCTACAAGGTGGAAGAGAAACCTTGTCTTTGAACAAACCTTTCCCAGAGGAGCAAAGCCCCATAGAGCTCGGCACACAAGCCCTCCTGCTGCTCAGGGCCCACAGAGAGGGGCCGAAGCCTATGGGAGAGACACCCCAATCATGCCACTCAGTTTAGATCCAGTGCTCCTAAGCGTCAGGCTCAAGGATTCACATCTCTCTCGGTCCGATACAGCTGCCAGCGTTGATGGATGGAGGGCCGCAGCACCCCCAGGAGGCAGGGAAGCATGGCTATCCCGCAGGTAAACCAAGGCCCAGGAGCAACTCAGAGGCAGGAAATGAATGTTCCAGGCCAGCCTGCCTTCCCCTTGCTGGCTGAATGGGGACTCCTAGACTAGCAGGAGCTGGGGGCGTTTGGCCACAGTGACCGGAAAGGGACCTGCCTCCTTGCTCTTCGCAGGCAATACACGAGCACACGCGCTGCTGTTCTCCTCTGCCGTGTAATTCCGGCGAGTCTGCCAAGGTAAACCCCTGTCTGGCTACAGCCTCGCGGGAGCATCTAAGCGTCACGCTTGGACCTTCATAGGCACGCAGCTCGGACCCTCCTGCTCCACAAGCCAAGCTCTGCCCCTGCCCCTCCTCGCTGCTCGGCCTAAAGGAGACGCGCTGCATGCAGTAGAGGGTTTATGACCCACGGCTGGGCAGCTCCGATTGCATCCAGTAGGGGGCAGGGCTGAAACACACTCAAGGATGCAGCTTGCACCGCTGCTGCTGCCGCCTTCGACTGGCTGGAATCAGAACATCTCTGCTGTGTGTCATAGACCCCAATACCACTGCTGGGGATTCTCCTTGTGCTCAAGTAGTGATGGGGGTGCTCTCAGAGCAGCAAGAGCTGGTCTCAGGGACTTGATGGGCTTCTAACTTCTGTCAACTACTAAGCCTGGGCTACAGGCATATTTAAGCCCCGCTCAATCCACATCCCTTAGCAAGTGCAGGGTCCCTCTGGACCACGCCTTCTCCAAGCCCTTGTCCAGCCTCACACCCCGTCCATTACGAAGCCCATTCCCGGCCCAGCGGCTCTCAGATTCGAGCAGCTCGTCCTGAGATTCAGCCTTCAGCCCGGCTCATCCCGTCAATGCGGCTGCCTAGGCCAGAGCTGCAGTAAGGCCGTTGAGACACACTCCTTCAACAGATGGAAAAACCCCTTCGCCTTCTTCTAAATGTCAGTTATAATTTGTATACACAGACATCTGTTTTTACATAGGCGGAGGCCTTCCGCTGCTGCTAAAAATCGATAGGCAAAATTCCCCCGTGTTCATTACAAACGTCTCATCGGCACGGACACCCCTCAGCCCCAGGTGCAAACTCTGCAGGGGATCCCCCAGGCACAAGATGGCAACGCAACGTGCATGCCGATTTCAAGGGACTGAATTCACAGGCTGGTCAATCAGTAGGGCACTGCAGTCAGCACGCCAGTGCAGATCTCAAATGCAGTGGCGTGATTCCACTGAGTGCAGTGCCATGCTGATCGCACAGGCAGTGAAATCAGCCCCCTGCGAGCGAGATCTGCGCTGAGTTGCAGCGGTGTGCTGATAAAAGCGGATTGATTCCACTGACTGCAGTGCACTGCTGATTGCATGGCCACTGAAATCAGCCCACTGCAATGGAGATCCGCACTGAATTGCAATGACTGTGGTGCAGGAGGCTGATTTTGCCCGCTATCCAGTCAGTCCTGCCTTGCAATAGAGCGCTGCACTGAGTCGCTAAGCTACACTGATTGCACTGGACTGATTCCACTGATTGCAGAGTCAGTGAAATCAGCCCACTGCAATCAAGATCCACACTGACCGGCAGTGTAAATACGGAATCGTCACCCTACACTTCAGAGAACACTCCACGGAGATCTGCAGTGCCCGATTCACTGCACTGATTCCAGCTGAGCGCGGCCCAGGGACACAGTGCAAGATTCCGTCCTGGGGCAATTCTCATCGACATCAGTGGAAGCTGCGCCCTCTTACACCAGAGCTGGATTTAACCCAGGCCGCAAGGTCCTGATTAACAGAGGTGCTAAACCCCTGGCCCGCCCCTTGATTTCAACTCGAGTTGGGAGCACCCAGCACTTCTGAGAGCCAGGCTTTGGAGCATGGTGAATGACACGGATGTCTGTGAAGAAATCTGGAAATCCACCCGAAATGGCCAGCGCCTGCAGCATGTCCACTGAATTGCATTGAGATGCCAGTGATTGCAACGCACCTACCGAAGCGCACCGATTTCAGAAATCACGCATTGATTGCAGCACCTCCACTGATTTCAGAAATCATGCGCCAAATTGGTAGTGACTTCAGAAATCATGTGCCAAATTGGTAGCTGATTTCAGAAATCATGTGCCAAATTGGCAATGACTGCAGCGCCCCCCGCTGATTTCAGAACTCATGTACCCAGTTGGCAATGACTGCAGCGCCCCCCGCTGATGTCAGACATCATGCCCCGGCTTGCCAGCCACCGCACTGCACCCACCGATCTGCACCCATTCGCCCACGCCTGCGCCGCACCAATCGGGAGGCGCGGCGCCGATTCCAGCAAACACCAAACCCGCAAGCGCCGACCTGGGGAAGGGGAGCGGGGCCCACGAGATGCAAGGGACAGGAGTCCCAGGTCACTTACTTCTCCGGCTTCTTCTTGCAGGCGGCGTCCCCGCTGAGATCCAGCAGCTTCCGCTTGCAGTTGAACTTGTCCCTGAGGCCGTCGCCGCCAAACTTGGGCTCTTTGTTGGGCACCTTGAACCGCCCGGGTGCAATGAGGAAACCTTCCCTCTCCTTCAGGTTGTTGACGGTGTCCAGGTCATTCCGCACGGTGCCCTTCCCCGCCTTGCGGCCCTGCCTCATCTGCCGCAGCACCGCCAGCGCGGCGCACACCACCAGGGCCAGGGTCACCAGCCCCAGGGCGAAGGAGACGGCCAGGGCCATCGGGAAGGGGTCGTCGGCCGCCAGCCGCCGGCTGCTGGCCGGGGCGGGGCTCTGCACCTTGAACTCGCAGCTGGAGCCCATGTAGCCGGCCGAGCACTCGCAGACGTGGCCGGAGAAGTGGGTGTAGCAGGTGCCGCTGTTGAGGCAGGGGCTGGAGCCGCAGGCGTCCACCCGCACGCTGCAGTCCTTGCCGCCGTAGCCCAGGGTGCAGGAGCAGGTGTAGCTGTTGGCCCCGTCCAGGCAGGTGCCGCCGTTGACGCAGGGGTTGCAGGCACAGTCGTCGATGTTGCGCTCGCACCGGGTGCCGGCGAAGCCCGGCCGGCACTTGCAGAGCACCCGGCGGCCCAGGTCCAGGCAGAGGCCACCTAGGAGGAAGCGACGGAGCGAGTCAGGCGGGCAGGGGGGCGCCAGGCCCCGGCTGAGCCTGGGGTGGATTTGGTGGGCACGGGCATGGGGCCAGGACTCCGCCATGGATGCCCCAGGGTCAGACTCTTCTAGCGCCAATCCGGATCAGGGCCCCGTTGCACTTGGAACATGGAGTGCAGCCCGTCGGGGCACCGCCCACCCAGACAATTCCCCGACCCGGCAGGGCCCCGGCCACTGTGGGCACCTTGGACTCTCCTGCTCTCTGCCTTCGGCCTGGAGCTATTGGGGTCAACTCCGGGGGTCCGAAGGGCCCGTGCACCACAGGAGGCCAGACTAGATGAGCTAACGGTCCTATCTGGGCTGGGCCTGGTACACAGATATTAGACCAAGATCTCAGGCGATCTGCTTTCCCCGATAAGAGTCGGGGGAACAGGAAGAGCTGTAAATGGCTCATCCAAGGTCCCCCAGGTGCCAGGCCTGGGACTAGAACCCAGGAGTCCTGAGTTCCAGTCCATTGCCTGAGCAGTGAGAGGGGCTGAAATGTATGAAAATGTATGAGCTTTCCCCCCCCCTCCTCTGCACCCCCACAGCCTGCCCCATCTGCCCTCTCTGGAGGGGAGCTCTGGCTCGTCGGAGCCCGGTTGCCCACGAGGGAGCCCAGTTCGTGCCAAGCGGAGTCCCGTGTCCTGCGCACCGAGCGCATGGCCAAACGGCGGCCCCATCTGAGCCAGCCGGAGGGGAAGGATCCCACCCCTTCCCTGGCTTTGAGGGGCGGGTTTGCTTCTTCCCAAAGGAGGGGGAAGCTGCAGTTTAAGGACACAGGAAGTGGCAACCGAGGGCAGATGCTGCACAGAAAGGTCTAACCCTGCCCCCACCCACCCCACTGCCATCTCACTGGGCCGGAACATCCCAGGGGGAGAAGAGGACTCGTCACCTCTCCCTTGGCAGCCCAACCCCCACCCCTGGGATAGTGACCTGATTGTGCCCTACAGCACAAAAACCTTCAGAGTTGACCTCCACCAAACACGCCCCTGCCTCTCGCTGAACGGTCCTGGCCGGATCCTCGGCTGATGTAAACCAGCACAGCTCCACCGAGCACCAGTTGGGGATCTGGCCCCATTGACTCCAATGGGAGCGACACCGTTTTGTACCACCTGGGGATCTGGCCCCAGCGTCCTCCAGCAGTGAGTCTCACTGGTTAACGAGGCACCATGGATGTAATACAAGCCCCTCTATTTTTAAAGGAGTGCTTGGAGTGCCCCCTTGGGGTGGAATACAGCCAGACAACTCCCCACCCTCCCCCGGGACCCGCAGGCCACAGCCAGACAGTGCCAGGATCTACACGCCGCAGCCAGATCCCCCACCCTCTTCTCAGGAGCCACAAGCCACAATCAGACAACCCCCTGGGATCTGCAGGTCACAGCCAGACGGCACCCCCAGGAGCCCCTGGCATTGTCTCCCCCAGCCACACAAGTGACAGGGAGCTGGAGACGCAAAGTTAATTGTTCCTGTGATCCCAGCTCACCGCAGGGCAGGACATGATTAAGGGGAGAGACTGTGTTTTGTTCCATGTCTGTACAGCGCCTGGCACAATGGGGTCCTGAGGCACCTAGGCACTACCATAATACACCCAACAGCAATAAAAATATACAGCGCCTGGCACAATGGAGCCCTGGGCTATGACTGGGAGGGGGTGTCCTTAGGCATTACAGTAATATACCTAATAGCAATCAAAATGTACAGTGCCTAGCACAACAGGGGCCAGGGCCATGACTGGGGCTCCTCGGTGCTACTACAAAGCTAATTATAATGTTAGATGGTCGTGTGGACTGGGACTCTAGTCTTGTCTTCTAGTTCCAACTCTGCTTGCTGGGTGACAGGCAAATCAGTTCCTTTTGCGGTCGCTCTGTGCCTCAGTTTCCCCATCTGTAAAACGAGGATAACGATAGCAACCTTCTTTCTACAGTGCTTTGAGACCGGCTGACGGAAAGAGCTACGGGTGATGATTATTAGGAGATCCTGATATGGTGCCTGATCCCGCTTTGGGCTGTAAACCCAGAGCATTTCACACTGGGTCCTGATTGGCACTGGTGTAACCACTTGGGTCCCAGATCGGTCCCTTCTGAGCCCCCAGAGCAACCTCTCTGGTTTTGCTACTTCTCATTCCCGGTAGCTGGATTAGCCGGATTCTAGTCCAGCTCCTGATTCATCGTCTCCTCATCACCAGCACCACCAAAGGAAGGGTTAGCCCTGTTCCCAGCACTGGGGCAAATGCTGCTCCTGGTTACCCCTGTGCAATGCCTGGGTGTACAGTGCAGGAGGAAAAGGAGAAGAATGGCTGGATATTGCTCTATTTACAACCCACCCTCCCCCCGCTCCAGATCCTGGGGCTGGCTGATCCCAGCAGAAGTCAGAGCAGCCCCAAGGCTGTTGTAACTTAGAGTTGCTGGCCACGCCCCTTCCCCCCCCAGCCACGCCCCTTATCCCAGGAGATAGAATTCTGTCTCGGTGCTTCTCATCCATAGGGCCTCAGATGCCAAGGCCAGACGGGCCCATTGTGATCATCTGGCTCCCCTGTGTAGCACAGGCCATAGAACTTGGCTGTAGTAATTCCTGTTTGAATTAGAGCAGGTCTTTTCAAACAAAAATCCAGCCTTGATTTAAAAATTGCCAGCGCCGAAGAACCCGCCGCCCCTCTCGGCAAGTTGTTCCCATGATTAATCCCTCTCACAGTTAAAAACTGACACTTCATTTCCAGCCTGAATGAGTCTCGCTTCAACTTCCAGCCGTTGGAGCATGTTCGACCATCCTCTGCTGGACTGACGAGCCCAGGATCAAATTCTTATTCCCCACGTGGCTACGGGTAGGCTGGGGTCAAGTCACCTCTTAACCTTCTCTTTGCTAAGCTAAAGAGATTGAGCTCCTTAAGCCTCTCACTAGAAGGCTTCCCGATCCCTTGAGCATTCTCACGGCTCTTCTCTGACCCCTCTGCAATTTACCACCATCCTTCTGTGCCCCACCTCCACCGACGTCCTGGATTGAGTACACCAGCGAGGGCACAATTTGGCTTGCTGGATCCTTACCTTACCAGTCAAGCCAGAGCCAGGAAGAGCCCAGAGTGACTCTCAGCTCCCCGGGACGGAGAGGGGGGGGGGGCATCTCTTTCAAGCACAGCTCCCTTGCCTCTTGGGACTCTCCTCCATGTGTATAAGCAGCTTCCCATCTAAGCATTTGCCACGTTAGACTTCAGCGCCTTTTTGACGCGCTTCCTCGCCCTCTTTGAGCTCCCCCTTTCGGAAGGTGAGTGCTAGCTTTTGGAACGAATCTTCCCTACTCGGGCTGTTCAGCTTCAACCTACGAGCCGAATTCCAGCACCAGCTGCAGGCCCCATTGTGCCAGGCGCTGCACAGACAGAGAGACAGCCCCTGCCCCTGCCCCTGCCCCAAAGAGCTCACGAGCTAATACACCAATCAAGACTGGATGTTTTTTTCCCCCTAGAAGATCTGCTCTAGTTCAAACCAGAAATCTGATGAGGTTCAACAAGGACAAGTGCAGAGTCCTGCACTTAGGATGGAAGAATCCCATGCACCGCTACAGACTAGGGACCGAGTGGCTAGGTAGCAGTTCTGCAGAAAAGGACCTGGGGATTACCGTGGACAAGAAGCTGGATATGAGTCAGCAGTGTGCCCTTGTTGCCAAGAAGGCTAACGGCATATTGGGCTGCATTAGTAGGACCGTTGTGAGCAGATCGAGGGAAGTGATTATTCCCCTCTATTCAGCACTGGTGAGGCCACACCTGGAGTATTGTGTCCAGTTTTGGGCCCCCTATTACAGAAGTGATGTGGACAAATTGGAGAGAGTCCAGCGGAGGGCAACAAAAATGATTAGAGGGCTGGGGCACATGACTTACGAGGAGAGGCTGAGGGAACTGGGGTTATTTAGTCTGCAGAAGAGAAGAGTGAGGGGGGATTTGATAGCAGTCTTCAACTACCTGAAGGGGGGTTCCAAAGAGGATGGAGCTCGGCTGTTCTCAGTGGTGGCAGATGACAGAACAAGGAGCAATGGTCTCAAGTTGCAGTGGGGGAGGTCTAGGTTGGATATTAGGAAACACTATTTCACTAGGAGGGTGGTGAAGCACTGGAATGGGTTACCTAGAGAGGTGGTGGAATCTCCTTCCTTAGGAGTTTTTAAGGTCAGGCTTGACAAAGCCCTGGCTGGGGTGATTTAGTTGGGGTTGGTGCTGCTTCGAGCAGGGGATTGGACTGGAAGACCTCCTGAGGTCTCTTCCATTCCTAATCTATGATTCTAAGAACTAATTCAGAGCAGTCCTAGGGCCTGGGTTATACAGGAGGTCAGCGATAGATGATCACAAAGATGCCTTCTGGCCTTGGATTCTCTGAAGTGTGGGAGGGGAAACTGAGGCACAGAGCGAGGAAAGGGACTTGCCCAAGGACACGCAGCAAGGCAACGGCAGAAGTGGGACTAGAACCTAGGTCTCCAGAGGCCCAGTCCAGTGCTCTATCCACTAGACCACATTATCTATTGAGCAGTTCCTCTCCAGCGTGTGGTGTAGGACTGTTGCTTCTATGATGGGAGCACTTAGGAGCCCCAGTCAAGGAGGGTCCCTATTGTGCCAAGGGCTGTAAATTTTTATGGCTATTAGGTGTATTATGGTAGCACTTAGGAGCCCGTCGTGGCCCAGGACCCCATTGTGTTGGGCGCTGTACATTTCTGTTGTAATTACACGTACTACAGTAGCAGCTGGGAGCTTCAGTCATGGACCAGGACTCAATGCTGCCAGGTGTAGAACATTTTTATGGCTATTAGGTGTATTACGGTAGCTCCTAGGCATCCCAGTCATTGACCAGGACCCCATTGTGTCAGGTGCTGTACATTTTTATTGTGATTAGGTGTATTTGGTAGCATCCAGGAGACTCAGTCATGGGCCATGACCTGATTGCACTAGGCACTGTGCATTTTTTTATGGCTATTAGGTGTATTACAGTAGTGCCAAGGCAGCCCCCCCCCCCCCCCCCCCCCCCCCCCCCCCCCCCCCAGCCGTGGACCAGGCCCCAGTTGTGCCAGGTGCTGTACAGACACACAAAATACAGTCCTCTCTCCAGAGAGCTCTTAAGGTAGATGTCAGAAAAGACACATCAGGTGTGCAGGAATGGGGGGTGGATCAGGAGAAACTGGTTGTAATTTTCCATCAACCAGATTTTTCAATTGATCAATGTGAGAGATATTAGGGGGGCTTCGGAGCTCCCCCCAAATACTTTTCAGGGGGGAGAAGGGGAGAGAACAAATGAAACACCCCCCAAAACTGCCCTTTGTTTGTTTTTGTTTGTTTCTTTCTTTTCTGAATTTTTGGCAGAAAACATTTCCCACCCCCAGGGCCGGCTCCAGGCACCAGCTTGCCAAGCAGGTGCTTGGGGCGGCCACTCTCGAGGGAGGCGGCAGGTCCAGCTATTCGGCGGCAATTCGGCGGACGGTCCCTCACTCCCGCTCAGAGCGAAGGACCTCCTGCCGAATTGCCGCCGCAGATCACGATCGCGGCTTTTTTTTTTTTCTTTTCTTTTCCGCTTGGGACGGCAAAAACCCGGGAGCCGGCCCTGCCCCCCCGCCCTTTTTCGAGAACCCTCGCAGGAAAAAGCCAGCTACCCTACTGCGCTGCACTCCGCCTTTCCAGACTACTGTACCCCGTTTAGGAGTCTGACTGGTCTTGCACACCCCCAAATTACACCTCACTTAAAAACGACTGGCTTGCAAAATCAGACATCAAATTACCAAAGTGTCCCAGCGCACGGCTACGAAATTGTCCTTTGTACTGACCTCACTAGCGCTTTTTACGTAGCCTGTTGTAAAACTAGGCCAATCTCTCGATGAGTTGACGTACCCCGGAAGACCACTGCAGACCCCCCAGGGGTACCCTGGCTGAGAACCATTGCACTCTGCCCGCCGAGGGAGAACAGCCCTTGCTCTATGTGTGCCTGAGAGATGGCTAACCCCTCCTCCCCACACATCCTGTGGGGTGCCAAGAAACTGCTGCCCTAAATCTCCTTAATTGCTATTTCAGAACAGCGCTAGCCCTTCTGGGTTGTCCCAGAAGAGTTCTCGATGTAGACAAGGCCATGCCCTAAGAGTTTACAATCTAAATAGACAATGGAAGGATTATTACCCCATTTTACAGATGGGGAAACTGAGGCACAGACTAAGTGACATTCTCAGTGTCACACAGGGGTTCAATGGCAAAGCAGGGAATTGAACCACGCCTTGGCTTTGGGCAGAGTCATATTCTAGTGTCTTGGGGATCTGCATAGAGGGGATCTGTTCCGCTGGGAAACTTCAGGGGATAATATAATATATGGAGATATACCTATCTCATAGAACTGGAAGGAACCCTGAAAGGTCATTGAGTCGAGTCCAGTCCCCTGCCTTCACTAGCAGGACCAAGTACTGATTTTGCCCCAGAGCCCTAAATGGCCCTCTCAAGGACTGAGCTTACAACCCTGGGTTTAGCAGGCCAATGCTCAAACCACTGAGCTATCCCTCCCCCCCTTCCAGCCCACTTCCCATTCAGACCAGGGCTTCTCCAGCTACCAGCCGCCCAACAGCAAACCCCTGGGAACCTGGCTAGGTGGGGTGAGACCCACCCAACGACTTTCTGTCACCGCCCGCCCCAGAAGCTTAGGGAAGGAGAGAGCAGCGAACACCGGTTCCCCCCGCATCCCTCCCAGGCCTGCATGCTGCCTTCGCCCCCTGAGCCCAGAGAAGAAAGCAGCGTGGCCCTTACTGTTCAGACATGGGTTATTGGTGCACCGGTCGATCTTCTTCTCACAGTTGGAGCCGTGGTAGCCCAGGGGGCAGTGGCAGGTGTAGCCGCCGGTGGGCTTCTCGGCGCAGGTGCCCGCGTTGAAGCAGGGCCCGTCGGCGCAGGTCATGGCGCTGATCTCGCAGTTCTTCCCATAGAACCCCTGGGGGCAGGTGCACTTGTAGTCGTTCTCCAGATCCTGGGAGCAGAGGGAGGGAGGGAGAAAGAAGCAGCAGGTTCTAGATTTAAATCTGTAACCAGCAGGGGAGGCCGATCGAGCACCCAATGGATCCAGGGACAGGTGCTATGAACATTACGCCCCCCGAAGAGCCCGGCTCCTCGTCAGGAGAAGAAAGCTGGCCTCCCAGGGAAGAGGCGGCGCTGGGGCTCGGGGCTCGTCGATGCTACGGGGGCTGTCCTGGCAGAGCTCCGGCGTCGGAGCGATGCGGCAGAACCGCGACAGGAAGGGGATAGGAAAAGCACCTCCCCAGCGGCCGTCACGAGCCTGACGGAAGCATTCTTCCAGCGTCCTGCGGGGGAGGCGGGCAGAGCAGCGGATTTCCCACGCCCCCGAGCGCTGTCACGGCCTCCACCGAATTTCTACATCTTCGGGTGGTCCCCGCGCTATTCCCAGCTCTGCCGCAGACTCCCTGGGCAGGTCTTTGAGGCCCACGTCCTCAGACGTCCCCAGGCTCCTAACTCCCATGGGAATTAGGCGCCTCAATACCTTTGAGGACCCAGGTCTTAAAGCTTTGTGAATACACAAAAAATTGTCCTGTTCTCACTACTTCGCTTGGCAGCTCTTTGGGGCGGGGGCTGGCTTCTTGCTCTGCCTTTGTACAGCCCCTAGCACAAAGAAGGCTTGGTACATGACTGGGGCCCCTAGGGGCTACCGTAATACACCTAATAGCAATACAAAAGTACAGCACCTGACACAGTGCGGTCCTGCTCCATGCCTGGGATGCCTAGGCACTACCGTAATACACCTAATAGCAATAAACTGTACAGTGCCTGGCATAATGGGGTGGGCCTTTTGGTGTGGGCCTTTTGGTCCATGATTGAGGCTCTTAGGTGCTATCATAATACACCTAATAGGTAACTTAGCCTTGTTAAAGCTGTGGATGCAGTTATACTGGGATAAAGGGGCTCGTACCCAAACAGGAAGGGGAATAAGCTACACTGGTATAAGGCACATTTATCCCGCTGTTACTCCACACTCTGGCTTGACGCAGGATAACTATATCAGGTTAACAAAAAACAAAACCATACCCCTAACTGGCATTGTCGCACCGGGACAAAGTTTGTGTGTAGAGCTAGCCTCAGTCCTCAGTGGCCAGAGTTGATGCAGGAGGCTAGACTAGATCACCAAAGAGGTCCCTTACCATCGATAACCCCTCTGTGCCTCAGTTTCCCTTCTGTAAAACTGGGAGAATAATTCTAACTCTCTCTGTCCTGTCTATTTCAACTGTGCTCTTCAGGACAGGGATTGATCCTCACTCTGTGTCTGGGTAGCGGCCGGCGCGACAGGGCCCTCATCTTGATTGCGGCCTCTAAGTCTCCCATAATAGTAAATGTGCAGCAGTGGCCAGAAAACGCAAAACGTTAAAGTGGCAGAAGGAATGACATGGGACATAGCAGAAAATATTTGAATGTGTATTCTACAAGGACATTCTGGCTTGGGCTAACTGCGTTCCATTCAGGTCACACCATGGAATACAGCAATGACATACAGAGGGATTGCGTAGATAGGCAGGGAGACCATTAGAGGTCTGTATCATTACTAATATTTATTAGGTGTGTTACGGTAATCCTCATTCCACCCTCCTGGCCACAGTCTTTTTGGAGGGGTGTTTCCTAGATGCAGTGACACCTCCGGACCCAGTCCTGGCCCAGAGCCCATTGTGTCAGGTGCTGTACAATTTTATTGCTAGTAGGTGTCTTATGGTAGCACCTAGGAACCCCAGTCACGGCTCAGGACCCCATCGTGATGTGCACTGCACAGACCCAAGAACGAGAGAGATTGAGAAGGCTGGGGGTGTGTAGTTTAGAATGGAGACCTGCTCAGAGAGAGGATGGAGATGGTCGATTGGGGGCTGCTCTTCACCCTGGCTCCTAACACAAGAGCTGCAAGGCCGCATGTTTAAAGCTGATGACTAGATGGTTACACAAGGCACCACTGGCCTGGGGAACTCACTGCCTCATGATTATTGTCATCACTGAAGCCAAGATCTGGGCAGGATTCAAACTCAAGGGTTGGATATTGGTGCAGAGAATGGGCCTATCCAGACTGATCTGAAAGAGGTGCTTTGGAGGGGAGCTAAACCCGCACGCTTCAGGACATTGTCCAGTCTCTACCTAACCCAGGTCAGGAAGCAACTTCCCCTCCAGGCAGGTTATCCCTTCATTGCCCAGTAGGGGGGTGTCTTGCACCTTTGTCTGACACAGCTGAGACTGGCTGCTGTTCAAGACAGGATACCGGGGTAGATGGGCCCCTGGTCTGATCCAGTCCAGCAGTTCCTATGGGCCTGATAATAGAGGCCCCCTCGCCAGACAGAGGCTGGAGGCTCTGAGGCTCAGAGAGGCAGCCATGATCTCAAATGACACGGGGGGTTGGGGAAACTGGGCTGATGATTCACTAGGGGGCACTCTCCCCTCGTGGTCAGTGCTGACCCTAATGCCCCAGGGCAGTGCTAGGGGGCGCTGTGATGCAGGGAACATGGGTTAGCAGGGGGCACTCTCCCCTCCGAGACAGGCCCTCAGAATTGAGGCCCTCGTAGTAGGAGCTTGCTAGGAGACCTCCGGCACACACTCCCTCCACATCCACCCTTGGGTTTGCACTACCAGTCGTGCCACCTGCCAGTGGGCAGAGGGCCCAGGGGTGCACATAGGTTCTAGGGGTGCCCTAGGCCTGGTATTTACAGACTAGATTACCAAAGAGAGTCCCGGGAGGTCTCTAACTGGAGCCTGCATCCATCACATAGCCCGTGATCAGCTCTGTGAAATGTACATGGGGATACTATGCAAGAAGATCTGTATATAGATTGAGGGGGGAGCCGTGTTAGTCTGTAACCACAAAACCAGCAAGGAGTCCGGCGGCACCTTAAAGACTAACAGATTTATTTGGGCATAAGCTTTCGTGGGTAAAAAAACCTCCCTTCTTCAGATGCATGGAGTGAAAGTTACAGGAAAGCTTACGCCCAAATAAATCTGTTAGTCTTTAAGGTGCCACCGGACTCCTTGTTGTTTTTGTATATAGCTTGGAAATCCTGGTCTCAAAACCTTGTCATTAAAGGTAGGAGACCCAGAAGCTGGTTCCACCAGACAGGAGACAGAGACCCAGGGGTGAAAGTAGAAATAGGGACTTACCGGTACTGGGTTGGGGCCGGCTCTCGCCCCCGGAAGGGGCGGGGCCTCGGGCAGAAGGGGTGGGAATGGGGGGGGGGTCAGAGCCAGCCCCGGCCCGCCCTGTACCGGTAAGTGCCCTCTCCCTCCCCCACCGGGGTAGCAGCGGCAGCTGGGGGCTCCGTCAGCAGTTTAAAGGGCCCAAGGCTCGGCCGCCGCTACCGCCCCGGGACCTTTAAACCGCTGCTACCCCAGGGCTCCGGCAGCAGGGCTCTGGGGGCTATTTAAAGGGCCTGGGGCTCCAGCCGCTGAATGGAGCCCCAGGCCCTTTAAATTGCCGCCTGGGGAAGCCGGGCCGCCCTGGTGGTATGCCGTACCGGGGCATCCCGGCTTACTTGGATCTCTGCAGAGACCTCTCTCCCTGGCTGAACTTTGGGTATCTTACACCGAGGGTATATTTGCAGGGACGTCAGGAGAAGATTAACAGGAAGAGATGAACAGCGCGAGGGGAGAGGGGGCTGTTTTACAGGTAAAACAACATCGGGGGAAACAAGCTGCCCCCAGGCTTGATCTTACAAAAGGAGGGGCTCGGTCATCCTGGTTGAAAAACATGGGGAGAAGGACTTTGGGGGCAGCAGGACTTATTAGACAAGAGGGCATCTTTTAGTCAAGGGCAGACTCTCGTATACGTGTTAGGACTTGATTTTATAGGTAACCCTGGGATCCATGCATCGATTCCCTTGGTTTCCTCCGTTTCGGCTCAGTGCCATTCGAATCTCTGTTCGATGGATGGATCTACCGACAAAACTACGTGCTGGTGCAGTGGGAGCGGGGACCCCGTAAGCCGGCGTGTTCTTTTGGGAGCGGCGGCTCTGGGACTTCTGTGAGCACAGGGGGACGCTCGGAGAGCACAGGGGTTGGAGCACATCTGCCTCTAGCTTGCACGAGGGACAGCGGACCCTGTGCAGGTGTAGGACTCGGGGGGCTGCCCCCCCCAGGCAGACACTGACTAGGTATTTTCAGGTACCCCTGCGGATCAGCACAGGGAGAGGGGAAGGAAAGGGAATCCCTGACTCCCTCTACCTCTGCCCAGCACCTGCCATCGCTGTGCAGGCGTGAAAGCCTTCTCCTATGCCGCTGGGCCAGCTGCCACCTAGACCCCCCCTCCACCCTGCTTCAGATCTTAGGCTAGAATTGCCAGGGTCCAGGCTGGAACACCCCCTTGTCCCGCCCTCCCGCCTCTCCCAGGCCGGCGCTCTGACCACTAGGCCACCCTGCCTCTCTGTTAACTCGGCACCCACTGGAGACAGCTGCATTGCGGGGGGCCCAGTTATGGGAAGGGCCTGCTCCTCTGGGGGCACAGAGGGCCTATAGGGCAGCTCAGCCATTTTGCAGGGCATGGAGGGGGGCATTTTCGCAGCCTCCAATCCCTCCCCCTGCCACCCTCCCGGCCTCAGGTCTTTTCGGAGGGGTGTTGCCTAGATGCAGTGACGCCCCCTCACCCAGCCCCCTGCACACGGGAGGGAGCCATCGATAGCTCTGCCCATCACCATAGCATCCTGGCTGCACGGACCCCGGGACTGGGGGCAGGAGAACTGACCCCCACTGGGGGGATCTAGCGCATTATACGGATGTGGCTGCTGCCTCCCATATTGCAGGGGCAGGGGGTTAAGGTTCACTCAGCCCCCCCACCCTCACCCCCTCCCCCCAGCGTCCAGCCCCCAGATCCTCTGCTGTGCATGGCCACCCCACCCCCGCTGCAGTGCTGGAAAGGGGGGGGGGGGGAGAGGAGAGGGAGGCTGATGTTACAGCTGCTGCCAATCCAGTGGGGGAGGGGCAAGTTGGGGGGTACATTGGGGTGGGGGAGGTGATAATGGGGGGGTGCAGTGGCTCCGGTTGTGGGGGTGATACTGACATTGCAGCTACCTCCATTCTGGAGGGGGTAGTGTGAGGGGGTAGTGGGGGAGCTCAGTGGGGTGGGGGGTGCAGTGGGGTGGGGGGTTAGTGGAGGGTCGCAGTGGGGTGGGGGTGCAGTGGGGGGTTGCAGTGGGGTGGGGGGGTAGTGGAGTGAGGAGGTTAGTGGAGGGTTGCCGTGGGGTGAGGGAGGGGCGATATTGATGTCAAAGCCGCCTCATTCTTGAAGGGGTTGGGGGCACTGTGGAGTCTGGGGGGGTGTAGTGGGGTGTGGTAGGGGTTCCAGGGGGTTACAGTGGGGTGCAGGGGTTACAGAGGGATGAGGGTGGGGTGCCATGGAGTGGGGCAGGGGAGGGGGTGATACTGACATCACAGCTGCCTCCACTCTTGCAGGGCTGGGGGGGGGGTCGCAATGGGGTTGGGGGTGCCGTGGGGTGGGGCCGGGGGTCGCAGTGGGGTGCATGGGCAGGGGAGGGGGTGATACTGACGTCACAGCTGCCGCCGCTCTTGCAGGGGTTGGGGGGGGTCGCAATGGGGTTGGGGGCGCCTTGAGGTGGGGCCGGGGGTTGCAGTGCGGGGCGGGAAAGGGGTGATACTGACGTCACAGCTGCCGCCGCTCTTGCAGGGGTTGGGGGGGGGTCGCAATGGGGTTGGGGGCGCTGTGGGGTGGGGCCGGGGGTTGCAGTGGGGGGCAGGGAAGGGGTGATACTGACGTCACAGCTGCCGCCGCTCTTGCAGGGCTTGGGGGGGCGCAATGGGGTTGGGGGCGCTGTGGGGTGGGGCCGGGGGTCGCAGTGGGGGGCAGGGAAGGGGTGATACTGACGTCACAGCTGCCGCTGCTCTTGCAGGGGTTGGGGGGGTCGCAATGGGGTTGGGGGCGCCGTGAGGTGGGGCCGGGGGTTGCAGTGCGGGGCGGGAAAGGGGTGATACTGACGTCACAGCTGCTGCCGCTCTTGCAGGGGTTGGGGGGGCGCAATGGGGTTGGGGGCGCTGTGGGGTGGGGCCGGGGGTTGCAGTGCGGGGCGGGAAAGGGGTGATACTGACGTCACAGCTGCCGCCGCTCTTGCAGGGGTTGGGGGGGGGTCGCAATGGGGTTGGGGGCGCTGTGGGGTGGGGCCGGGGGGCGCAGTGGGGGGCAGGGAAGGGGTGATACTGACGTCACAGCTGCCGCCGCTCTTGCAGGGCTTGGTGGGGCGCAATAGGGTTGGGGGCGCTGTGGGGTGGGGCCGGGGGTCGCAGTGGGGGGCGGGGAAGGGGTGATACTGACGTCACAGCTGCCGCCGCTCTTGCAGGGCTTGGGGGGGGGTCGCAATAGGGTTGGGGGCGCTGTGGGGTGGGGCCGGGGGTCGCAGTGGGGGGCAGGGAAGGGGTGATACTGACGTCACAGCTGCCGCCGCTCTTGCAGGGCTTGGGGGGGGGTCGCAATAGGGTTGGGGGCGCTGTGGGGTGGGGCTGGGGGTTGCAGTGGGGGGCAGGGAAGGGGTGATACTGACGTCACAGCTGCCGCCGCTCTTGCAGGGCTTGGTGGGGCGCAATAGGGTTGGGGGCGCTGTGGGGTGGGGCCGGGGGGCGCAGTGGGGGGCGGGGAAGGGGTGATACTGACGTCACAGCTGCCGCCGCTCTTGCAGGGCTTGGGGGGGCGCAATGGGCTTGGGGGCGCCGTGGGGTGGGGCCGGGGGTCGCAGTGGGGGGCAGGGAAGGGGTGATACTGACGTCACAGCTGCCGCCGCTCTTGCAGGGGTTGGGGGGGGCGCAATGGGGTTGGGGGCGCTGTGGGGTGGGGCCGGGGGTCGCAGTGGGGGGCAGGGAAGGGGTGATACTGACGTCACAGCTGCCGCCGCTCTTGCAGGGGTTGGGGGGGCGCAATGGGGTTGGGGGCGCTGTGGGGTGGGGCCGGGGGTCGCAGTGGGGGGCAGGGAAGGGGTGATACTGACGTCACAGCTGCCGCCGCTCTTGCAGGGCTTGGGGGGGCGCAATGGGGTTGGGGGCGCCGTGGGGTGGGGCCGGGGGTCGCAGTGGGGGGCGGGGAAGGGGTGATACTGACGTCACAGCTGCCGCCGCTCTTGCAGGGCTTGGGGGGGCGCAATGGGGTTGGGGGCGCTGTGGGGTGGGGCCGGGGGTCGCAGTGGGGGGCGGGGAAGGGGTGATACTGACGTCACAGCTGCCGCCGCTCTTGCAGGGCTTGGGGGGGGGTCGCAATGGGGTTGGGGCGCTGTGGGGTGGGGCCGGGGGTCGCAGTGGGGGGCAGGGAAGGGGTGATACTGACGTCACAGCTGCCGCCGCTCTTGCAGGGGTTGGGAGGACGCAATGGGGTTGGGGGCGCCGTGGGGTGGGGCCGGGGGTCGCAGTGGGGGGCAGGGAAGGGGTGATACTGACGTCACAGCTGCCGCCGCTCTTGCAGGGCTTGGGGGGGCGCAATGGGGTTGGGGGCGCTGTGGGGTGGGGCCGGGGGGCGCAGTGGGGGGCGGGGAAGGGGTGATACTGACGTCACAGCTGCCGCCGCTCTTGCAGGGCTTGGGGGGGCGCAATGGGGTTGGGGGCGCTGTGGGGTGGGGCCGGGGGGCGCAGTGGGGGGCGGGGAAGGGGTGATACTGAGGTCACAGCTGCCACCGCTCTTGCAAGGCTTGGGGGGGCGCAATGGGGTTGGGGGCGCCGTGGGGTGGGGCCGGGGGTCGCAGTGGGGGGCAGGGAAGGGGTGATACTGACGTCACAGCTGCCGCCGCTCTTGCAGGGCTTGGGGGGGCGCAATGGGGTTGGGGGCGCCGTGGGGTGGGGCCGGGGGTCGCAGTGGGGGGCAGGGAAGGGGTGATACTGACGTCACAGCTGCCGCCGCTCTTGCAGGGGTTGGGGGGGCGCAATGGGGTTGGGGGCGCTGTGGGGTGGGGCCGGGTTCGCAGTGGGGTGCAGGAGCGGGGAAGGGGTGATACTGACGTCACAGCTGCCGCCGCTCTTGCAGGGCTTGGGGGGGCGCAATGGGGTTGGGGGCGCTGTGGGGTGGGGCCGGGGGTCGCAGTGGGGGGCAGGGAAGGGGTGATACTGACGTCACAGCTGCCGCCGCTCTTGCAGGGCTTGGGGGGGCGCAATGGGGTTGGGGGCGCTGTGGGGTGGGGCCAGGGGTCGCAGTGGGGGGCAGGGAAGGGGTGATACTGACGTCACAGCTGCCGCCGCTCTTGCAGGGCTTGGGGGGGCGCAATGGGGTTGGGGGCGCTGTGGGGTGGGGCCGGGGGGCGCAGTGGGGGGCAGGGAAGGGGTGATACTGACGTCACAGCTGCCGCCGCTCTTGCAGGGCTTGGGGGGGATCACAATGGGGTTGGGGGTGCCGTGGGGTGCGGCCAGGGCTTGCAGTGGGGTGCAGGAGCGGGGAAGGGGCGATACTGACGTCACAGCTGCCGCCGCTCTTGCAGGGCTTGGGGGGGGTCGCAATAGGGTTGGGGGCGCTGTGGGGTGGGGCCGGGGGTCGCAGTGGGGGGCAGGGAAGGGGTGATACTGACGTCACAGCTGCCGCCGCTCTTGCAGGGGTTGGGGGGGGTCGCAATAGGGTTGGGGGTGCTGTGGGGTGGGGCCGGGGGTCGCAGTGGGGGGCAGGGAAGGGGTGATACTGACGTCACAGCTGCCGCCGCTCTTGCAGGGGTTGCTGTCGCACTCGTTGGTCTCGATCTCGCAGCCGGTGCCCGTGAAGCCGGCCCGGCAGCTGCAGGTGTAGCTGCCCTGGCCCGTGTTGGTGCAGGTGGCGCCGTTCTGGCAGGGCCGGTGGTTGGTGCAGTAGTTGAGGTCCTGGTTGCAGAAGAGGCCGCCCCAGCCCTCCCGGCAATTGCACTGCCAGGGCTGGCTGCAGGTGCCGTGCAGGCAGCCCGGGTAGCGGACGCACTCGTCGCACAGGCGCCCCTGCCAGCCGATCCGGCACTTGCATTCCCCGGGCCGCTCGCAGTAGCCGTGCCCCTCGCTGCAGCCCGGCAGGCAGATGGCTGGAGAGTTGAACAGAGGGGAGAGAGAGAGGGGTCGGGGCAGGGGGGGGGAGAGGGAGAGAGGGTGGGATGGGGGGGGAGAGACGGAGAGGTTGGGGGGGAGGGAGAGAGGGAGGGATGGGGGTGGAGGGGAGTAGGGTTTGCTGTACAGATTTAATGCCTTTAACCACAGGGGGCACCTGCCACCATCCCACCTGCCTCAAAAGGCCCCACAGCTGGAGATTTTGGGGGGGGGGGGCTCCTGTCTCCATCCCCTTCCCCGACCCGTTGTTCCCTGGGACAAAAGGAGGGGGGCTGGGAAGAGGAGGCAGCCCTGACCCACTCCCTGATTCAGCCTCCCCCCCTTTCCCCGTAGAGCTGGGTGTGGGGGCGGCTAAGCAGGGAGCAGAGTGGGGAGGGAGCTCGGGGGGCAGGGCAGCTTAGCGGGGGATGGGGGTGTTGACCATTTCCATGGGGCCGGTGGGGGGTGCCTTTCGAGGATGATCACCACGCTCAACAGGGCTGATCGGGGCAGAATGGGGGCAGCTAAGCCAGGCACTCATGGCGAGCGATCTCAGTTCCCAACGGGGCACGGGGAGGGGGCGTTGGCCACTTAGGGAGGGTGATCTCCATGCCTGACAGGGCCGGCGAGGGGTAGGGGTAGCGAGGCGTGTGAGGTGGGGGTGGAACAAGGTGGAACTGGAGGGGGAGGGGCGTGAGGAGAACGAGGTGTGTTGGGGGGGCGTGAGGGTAGCGCGGCGTGTCGGGGGGCGAGGTGTGTGAGGGGAGCGAGGGGTGTGAGGGGGTGCATGGCACATGAGGGGGTGCATGGCATGTGATGGGGGCATGAGGGGGCAGGGGAGCAAGGTGTGTGAGGGGGACGTGAGGGGGCAAGGCGTGTGAGGGGCGTGGGGGGGCAAGGTGTGTGAGGGGGCACAAGGGGGGCGCGGCGCGTGGGGGGGGCGGCGCGGCGCAAGGGGGAGTACTGCCAGGAGTAAGGCCCTTAGCTACGCCCGCTCAGTACTTCTCATGCCCCAACAAGGCCGCTGGACAGACCCCCCTGCTGGACTGGCTGCTCCACACACGTCCACGGCGCCTCTGCCTCCCTGTGCTGGTCTCTCCAAGCCTGGCTTCTGCTCTGCTCCTCCACTGGTCCAGCCCAGATCCTGCCCTGCCCCGGCCTTGTTCCCATCCTGTCCCGGCCTCAGAACCAGCCCTGTTCCTGCCTTTCCGGACTCCTGGCAATCCAGGTCTGACCCTCGGCTCTGGCTACTGACTCCGTCTCTGTCTCAGCCCTTGGCTCGGGCATTCAGACTCCGACCGCTAGGCCTGATGGCCCACCACCCATTCCGCTGACAGTTTGAGCGGCCCAAAGTAAACAGAGGGGAACTAGGCTGACAAGAGGTCCAGACCAGTGGCTCATATGGATCCTACCCCGGCCAATATTCCCCTGCTGGAGACACGGGGTGCCTTGCAGACCCCACACTGCAGGCCCAGGTCGCTGCCCATAGTTGTTCCCCACTGACCAATGCAGGGTGGGGCTGAATATCAACCTGCTGACTGGGGTGGCTCTGACCTGGGCATCCCCACTGCTGCAGAAAGCAAGCCCACGCCTGGGCAAACTTGAAGACTTCATTCAAGCCGTGGCTGTGATCTTCAATGACCCTAGTCACGAGCGTACAGCTGAGGCCGCCCTTCGGCTGTCGCGGCAGGGATGCCGGCCGGTCGCTAAATATGCCGCGGCGTCCCGTTGCTTGGTAGCGACTACTGAATGGAACGAAGCCACGCAGCATTATCATTTCCACTTCGGCCAAAAGGGCGACATCAAGGACGAGCTGGCATGAGTGGACTCCCTGCCCACTCCGGACACCTTGATTGACCTCAGGATCCAGATTGATAACCGCCTGGTGGAACGCCACCAAGAGAAAATGTCAGCTTCCCGACGCCCGCCAGTCCTGGCATCTCCAGCCCAACCTTGGGTACCTTCCCATGCAGCCTGACCAAGACCAGCCCCATCTCACCAACACAGAGAAAAGGCGACATCAGGCATCGGGGCTACGCCTATACTGTAGAAGAGCAGGACATTTGTGTCAGGCTGCCCTTCTAGGCTCCAATCTGCACCCTGGTCAGAGGAGACCAAACCCCAGCATCCGATGAGGGGTCCAGGCTGGGGTGGCACTCCCTGACTCTCATCGGTAACCAGCACCAGTTCCTGTCTGCTGGTACTTTGGCCATGACTGAATGGGTCCTGACACATCTCAATCTCCCTCTGAAAATCTGACATCCCTCCATCTCTGAGTCCTTCCTGGAGGCATTGGTGGATTCAGGTGCCTCAGGCAACTTCATGAATGAGGACCGTTGCATGAGTATATCACATCCTCCCCCTCAACCCAAGGACGCTTCAGACTTGTTGAAGCCTATTGACGACTCACTCCTCTCATCGGGCCTGGTTCCCCACCAGACCGAACTCCCTGGAAGTTGTGACTCACCAAGAGACCCTTCAGTTTGAACTTATCCAAGCCCCACACTTTCCAGTAGTTCTCGGCATGCCCTGGCTCACTACCCATGGCCCATGTGTTTGTTGGAGGGCAGGTAGGATACAGTTCTGCTCCCCACCTTCCCAACAATTCTGTCTCCTGCAACGTGACCATACACTGGGAACCCTTCATGGTTCAGCCTGCTTTCCTCGAAATTCCAAGTCTGCACAGGAAGTCTCGTTAACCTCTACGGTCCAGTCCGCTGCCCCTGCGTTACCACTTAAATACAAGGATTTTGCTGATGAGTTCAACAAAAAGAACATGGACACTCTGCCACCTGATTGCAGCTATGACTGTCCCATTGATCTCCAGCCTGGAGCAGAAGTCCCTTTTGGCTGCATCTACTCCCTTTTGGAGCTAGAACTTCAGGCTCTCCACAACTGCCTCCAGGAAAAAAAAAAAAAAAAAAAATCTACAAAAGGGGTTAATCCGTCCTGCCACGTCTCCAGCTGGGGCTCCAATTTTCTTTGTAAAGAAAAAAGACGGATCGCTAAGGCTCTGTATTGACTATTGGGCATTAAACAGAGTCACAACTCAAAAATCGATACCCTGACCCTACCATTAATGAGCTTTTCGAAAGACTCCACTCCACAAAGGTTTTTACTTAGCTGGAGCTTCACACGGCCTATAACTTGGTCCAGATTAGTGAGAGAGTTGAGTGGAAGACTACCTTCCGTACATGGTGTGGACACTTTGAGTACCGGGTCATGCCGTTTAGCCTGTGCAATGCCCCAGCAGCATTCCAGCACTTCATAAATGATATCTTCAGGGATGTGTTAAACCGCTATGTAGTCGTCGTTGTCGTCTTCTCCTCGTGTCCTTGCCACAAACTAGATCTTTTTCCAGAACTGTGCACAAGTGATGGCTCTTTCCATCACTTCAGGGAGGTCCTCCTTTGTCCAGGTCTCCCCAAAGAGTTGGCAAACAAGCAGGTGCTCCGTGGTCTGCTCCTCACTGCAATCGCATATATTCGTGTCATTAGAGTAGCCCCTTTTAATCATATTAGTCTTTGATCTGCCACTTTGCGTATACAGGTGCTTCAGGCATCACCACGTTGACTGGTCTGTATCAGCCCCTCTGGGAAGGTCCTCCTGGGGTTCCAGATCTATTTCAGTGCATCCAACTGCACGTATTCTTTCATTCCATAACCTCAGTCGTGCCTTGCCAAGCTGCCGTATCCAAAGGCACAACGCTGGTTATAAAACTCTTTCGCGATTTAAGGCGTTTGATTTCTCCTGTGTGACCATATAATGGATGCCTTGGATCTCCCATCTGCCATGATATTTTCCTCTGGCTTTCTACCTTCCTCCTGAGATCAGGTGGTGGAATGCCAGCCAGTAAGTACAGGCTGTCCTTTGGTGTTGGCTTTAGACAGCCCGTTACTCCATGACAGAACAGAGTTTAGAACAGAGTTTAATTTCTTAGCATGGACAGATTGTTCCCACACTGAACATGCATACTCTGTTATGAAGTAGCACAAGGTAATAGCATTGGCAAAGTAACTGCATTGGCTCCCCACTTTGAGGTTTAATTTCTTAGCATGGACAGATTGTTCCCACACTGAACATGCATACTCTGTTATGAAGTAGCACAAGGTAATAGCATTGGCAAAGTAACTGCATTGGCTCCCCACTTTGAGGTGACCAACTTTCAGAGGATGTTGTTACGGGTGCTAACTTTCCCTTTCATCTTCTCTATATGTGCTTTGAAGGGGAAAGTGTCCGGTCCAATGTCACCCCCAGGTAGACAGGGTGTGGATGATTAACCTGTGGGATTCCATCCTAGGTGATGTTTAGTTGCCACTTGGCTTCTTGGTGGCATAGGTGAAAGGCCATCACCTGTGTCTTGGTCAGGTTGGCACGAAGTTGGTTCTTACTGTAATAAATTGAGAGGTTGCTCAGTGCACATGTTAGCTGATTCTTGAAAGCGGCAAAGTCCTTCTGTGACATGATATATAGATCATTGGTGTATATAAAGCTCCTCCTATTGTTGTGTATGGGCTGGTCATTGGTATATATGTTGAAGAGGGTTGGTGCTAGTACAGTGCCCTGTGGGAGGCCATTTCATTGTTGTCTCTAGCACAGGGTTTCTCAAACAGGGGTCGCCGCTTGTGTAGGGAAAGCCCCTGGCGGGCCGGGCCGGTGCGTTTACCTGCCCCATCTGCAGGTCCGGCCGATCGCAGCTCCCACTGGCCGCGGATCGCTGCTCCGGGCCAATGGGAGCTGCTGCAAGCTGGGGCTTTCCTACACAAACAGCGACCCCTGTTTGAGAAACCCTGGTCTAGCCGCTCCATTTCTTGCACAGTTCTACATATAAACATCTGTCCTCCAGAAGAGATCGGATGAGCTGCGTTCGGTTGTAGTCGTGTCATTTTGTAGACTTTGGCAAGCAAGTTTTGGTGGTTGACTGTGCTATGTAGTCATGTATCTGGACAACAACCTCATCTTTTCCACCAGTCAGGCTCATGATCAGCAAGTCTGCCGCATCCTAGGACTTCGCCAGCACCATCTATACGCGAAGCCTGAAAAATGCAAGTTGGACCAGGATCCAATATCTCCCCCAAGGAATTAACCATGGACCCATGCAATCATTGAGGGATTTTCCAGCCTGGTTACTCCTCCGACTGCCCTTCAGCCAAAAGGAGTCCAGCTCACCAGAGTCTTTGGAAGCCCAAACCACCTTTGATCAACTAAAAGAGTAGCTCACCACAGCACTCATCTTGGTTCACCCAGATCCTGCTAAACCATTCACGGTGAAGGCTGATGCAGCCAATTTCGCCCTGGGTGCAGTACTGTCCCAACTGGTGGGTCCTGACAGTGGACTTCACCCATGTGCCGATGACTCTCGCAAGCTAGCCCTAGCAGAGAAGAATTATGATATCTGGGATAAGGAACTCTTAGCTATCAAGGCAACATTTGAGGAATGGCAACACCTGCTAGAGGGGGCCAGGTTCTCTGTCCAAGTGCTCACAGATCACAAGAACCAGGAATATCTTCCAACAGCCAGACACCTCAACCAACAACAGATCCACTGGTCCCTCTTCTTCACCTGGTTTAACTTCATTGTCACCTAGCACCCAGGAGCAACAAATGGGAAGGCCGGTGCCCTGTCCCGTAAGGCCGAGTACCTGCAAAGGGGTGAGAACTCCCTTTATGATTCTAAAGGAATCCAGCTTCATCAATGGCACAGAAGATGAAGCCTAATGGAGCCCATTCGTACCTTGTTACCCAACGACCCCTTTGCTGCTCACATCCTCCAGACTCTGGAGAACGCTGACTCCTCACTAGCCCCCAGGTTCAGGTTCCAAGATATGGTAGAGGACCCCAAGGACCATAGCTATGTCTGGAAACGGCATGTCATGATGCACCCCTTGCAGGGCACTTCGGCCACCTCAAAACCTGGAACCTAATCACAAGGAGTTTCTGGTGCCCAGGCTTACACACCTCAAAGAAGAGCTACCTAAGATCCTGTGCCCAGATCAAGTGCCCATGCTAAAAACTTGGCCTTTTCCGGACCATGCCCATTCCACCTCAACCATAGGCTACCGTTTCCATTGGCTTTATTGTGGAGCTGCCGCCTTCCCAGGGACATACAACAATCTTAGTCATAGTCGACCTCTTAACCAAAAGGGCACACTTCGCCCCCGGCCGCGCCATCCCCCTGCCTCTGCCTGGAATACATTTTTCAGTTCCATGGATGGCCATCAAGCATTGTGTCGGACCGTGGTTCTCAGTTCATTTCCCGGTTCTGGCAAGAGTTTCTACAACTTCTGGAGATTGAGCCTCTCCTCTCAATTGCCTACCCATCCACACACTAATGGACAAACGGAGCAGATCAACCAGATTTTTTAACCAATACCTGCTCTGCATCTTGAACTATTATCATGACAACTCCCATGTGCTAAGTTTGCTTACAATAATGCCACACATGCCTCTACTCAGCAAAGCCCGAATTTTGCCAAATATGATTTTCACTCTCTACTTTCTTCCGGATGTCCCCACGAACTCTCCAGTACCAGCAGTCAGAGATCTAGCTACCCATCTCCACCAGGTACACCAGGAACTCAAAGAGCACTTACAAGGAAGCATATAAATGTCATTTTGATTGGGATCACCCAGCTGTCCCCAACCTTTCCATAGGAGAAAAGTCTGGCTGTCCACCCACAATCTTAAATCTGCTCACGCCGCAGCCAAACCGGACCACCAATATCTGGGCCCTTTCAAGATTGAGGCATGAATCAACCCAGTAACATTCAGATTGCAATGACCCAAGTCCCTGAAAATCCGCCCTGTATTTCATGTCTCCCCTCTGAAGCCATACACGGAGAATCCATTCCCACATCACTCCAGCCCTCAGTCTCCCCCTGCCCCTGTAACAGTCCAAGGGCATGACGAGTGTATAGTTCGGCAAATTCTTGACTCCCCACTAGTCAGAGGGCAGCTCCGATAGTTGGTGGACCCGGAGGGTAACAGCCCAGAGGAGCAGTCCCGGGAACTGGCAAATCACATCCGTGCCCCAGATCTATTGTGGGCATTTCACAGAGACCACCCCAAGAAACCAGTCCTGGTGGTACCTTGAGGGCACCCTCAATGGGGGTGGTACTGCCAGGAGTAAGGTCCTCAGCTGCACCTGCTCAGTACTTCTAGTGCCCTAACGAGTCAACTAGGCTGCCGGACAGACCACCCTGCCTGACTGGCTGAGGAAATCAGCAGTCCGGTTCTTAAACCTAGCAGCAGCAGCTCCTCGCTGGCTGCTCAACATACATGTCCATGGCCTCTCTGCCTCCCTATGCTCCTCTCTCCAAGCCCTGCTCATGCTCTGCGCCTCCACCGCTCCAGCCCAGATCCTGCCCTGCCTCCAGTCCTGTTCCCATCCTGTTCCAGCTCTGCTCCTGCCTTCCCTGACTCCTGGTAAGCCAGTTCCGACCCTCGGCTCTGACTCCAACTCTGTCTTGACCCTTGGCTCTGGCATTCGGACTCCAACCACTAGGCCTGACTGCCTACAACCTGGTCCGCTGACAGCATGAGGGGAATGAGGTGTGTTGTGGGTGGCGTGAAGGGAGTGAGGCGTCTCAGGGGAGCAAGGTGCGTTGTGGGGCATAAGGTTTTGGAGGTGGGGATGGAGTGAGATGAAGGCATGGGGGGGAGTGAGGTGCATTGGGGGCGAGGGGAGCGAGGCAGTGGGGTTGGAGCGAGGTGTGTTTGTGGGGTCCTGAGGGGAAAGAGGTGTGACAGGGCGGACTGAGGGAAGCGGGGTGCAACGGGAGGCCTGGGGGTGGAGTCAGGTGAGGGCCTGAGGGGAGCGAGGTGCATTGGAGGCGAGGGGAGCGAGGCAGTGGGGTTGGAACGAGGTGTGTTTTTGGGGTCCTGAGGGGAGGAAGGTGTGTCAGGGGGCCTGAGAGGAAAGAGGTGTGACAGGGCGGACTGGGGGAAGCGAGGTGCAACGGGAGGCCTGGGGGTGGAGTCAGGTGAGGGCCTGAGGGGAGCGAGGTGCATTAGGGGGAGGGACTAAGGGGAGCAAGGTATGATTGGGGGGACAGGGAGGAGAGGGAGGTGGGGGCCTGAGGGGAGTAAGGTGCATTGGGAAGCGAGGTGCATTTGGGGGGCATGAGGGGGAAGTGAGGTGTGTTTGGGGGGAGGGGTGGAGCGAGGTGTATTCAGGAGCGGGGGGGCGAGGTGTATTCGGGGTGAGGTGACATTTATTGGGGGCAGATAGTTGAACGAGATGTATTGGGGGACTGGGGCAAGGCGCGTTCCGTGCGGGGGAGCAGCTATCATTGGGACAGGGAGTGGGTTAAGGTGTATTGGGCTGAGGTGGGTTTGGGGGAACGAGGTGTCTTCAGGGGGCAGGAGGAACAAGGGTGTGTGTGGACACACACATCCAGGCAGACACATGACACACCTATGTCTGACTCTCCTCTCACTACTGCACTAAGGGCGGGCGGGGGTCGCGGGGGGTCTCTGCCGAAAGCCAAGAACTAGCTGACCATCGTGGTGCTTGCAGGATGTTTGTACAGGAAATAGTTTAAGAGATGGAAAATGTCAAGTAGCATGTTCCAAAATCGCTGGAAATGGGGCACGGCACCTGCGGCAGGGCGGGTCGCAGCCACCTCAAATCACGAGTGCAAACGATCAGCACCTTTCGACCCAGGCCAGCCCTGCGTTTTCAGTCTGGACCAGCCTCAACAAAGACCAAAGAACCCCGAGAAAAGACTCTGAACAGGGGACCCTCGGGGCCAAGCTGAAGTTAACTAAACGCCTTGGTTATGAGAAGAGACCAAAAGTCTGGGACTGTAGAAGAGAAAAAGATGGGGTACAAGATGGCATCCATTACAGAAACAGCAACACTCTGCCAGCGTGAGCGTCTCGTGCAAAATGGATCCCAGCTCTCTGAACGGACTGACCGTTGGGTGAGAGACTGGAGGGAACTTGGTAATAAATATAGGCTCTAGACTGGGTTTTATATTTTTCTTTTATCTGTAACTGGAGGTTCTTGGAGACGCATGGTCCCCAATCTGTATTCCGCATCCCATGGGCTCCACACTCCTGAAACTAGAGATTTGTTCCAAACAGGGTCCACACCTGTGCAGTTGCTCTTGTCTTGCTCCAATCCGAGGGTATAAAGGACAGTGCTGACGGACGTCCCTCCAGTTCATCCCTCACTGCAAATCAGACGAGATCCACTGCAGAGGGGAAGTGGAATACAGACAAGGACCACATTCTTGGACAATACGTAAGTATCCTCCATTTCTTCTTCGAGTGCTGGTCCCAATGTGTATTCCACACTTGGGTAATTAGCGAGCAGTACTCAGACAGGACGAGGGTGCAAAGATGCAGTTGGGCCCGATGTCTGTAACGCCTCTGTCCCACTAGCTGCATCTGCAGCCTCGAAGTGGTGATGCTGAATTTGCCCCGTCTGGGGAAAGGCGATGTGCCAACTGATAGTGAAGGAGGATGCAGCCAGAAATTCATTTAGTCTCTGAGCAGATGTTTGTCCCCATGTTCGTTCTGCTATAACAACAAACACCCAAAGCGGTTTTCTAACTGGTGGCGTTGTTCCCTGCAGGTGGAATGCCAAAGCTCATCTGATGTCGAGAGTGGAGTCTCCCATCTTCCTCGGAAGCATGAGGTTTAGGAAAGAAAATTGGTGAGCAAGCAGGTTGATTCACGTGGAACTCATGTTAGGGATGAATTTCAGATGGAGGCAAAGGGAAACCCTCTCCTTATGAAATACGGAGTACGGCGGGTCTGCCATAAGAGCTCCTAGTTTGCTCACCCTTCTGGGACAGCAACTCAGAAGGTGACCTTCATGGAGAGGAAGGACATGGAACAAGTGGCCAGTGGTTCATAACCAACGGGAAGGCTTTAAGGAGTCCTCTTGGGAATCTGACTGTTGTTCGGTGATTAAAAATAGAATAGCAGGAGAATGGAAGGCGCTAATTGCTGCAGGTGGACTCACAGCAAGCTGGAAGAAAGCCCAACATCTTGAGATGAAGGATGTAGTCAAGAAGAGCAGGAAAACCCACCAACCCAGAGGTCAAATAAGTCCATTGCATCCAGGTGAAGAAATGTCTCCATTTAGCCAGACCGCATTTTCTAGTGGACTCTTTTCTGGTTCAATTAAGAATAGGCTGGATGTTTTCCAAACATGAACGTTCTAGGTCTGATGCCCAGGCCGTAAGGTGGAAAGGGTCTGGGTTGCGGGGCGTCTGGCTGTGCCGTTCCCCTGGGTCAACAGGTTGGGGAAGGGTTGGATGCTGATGGGATGATGTGCCACCATTTGCAGAAGGAAGCTGTCTGGGGTCCATGGTATGCAATGAGAATGACTCGAGTTTTGTCGTGACGAATCTCAGTGCCTGTGGTAGTAGCGGGAGGGGAGAAAAGGCGTATCTCAGGTGGGACAAGGGTGTTGTTCTTGCAGCCCTTGCCCATAGCAGCCCTGGAGCGATATAGGGCAAATTCCTTGTTTGTCTGGGATGCCCACAGGTCCCAGGATGGCATTTTCCACTGGGTGAATCTCTCGTTCAGGCCGGAATTGTGTAAGTCCCATTCATGGTCTGTGGAGACGTGTCTGCTGAGATTGTCCTCCAAAGAATTCTGTGCCCCTGGTAGGTATGTCACCAAGATCATTGTGCAGCTCCTGACATACCAGTTCCATTAGTTGATGGCCTCTACCCACAGAAGAAGGGATCTTGCTCCACCTTGTTTGTTTACATAGGAGACAGTCGTCATGTTGTCTGACGTTATTTGGACATGGCTGGATAGAATCAGTGGGAGGAATAGATGGCAGGCTAGGCAGACTGCTCTCAGCTATAGCCGACTGATATGCACTCTGGACAAGTGCCCTGTGCAGGGTGATTGCCCATGTGCGCTCCCCATGGGGTGTGAATGCAACAAAAGGGACTCCCTCGCGCACTGGCTCTGGGTTTGTCCACCAGGCCAAAGAAGTCTTAAGCTTGGCTGGAATTTAGGCCAATAAGTTTAGGCTTGAAATTAAAGGCAGGCGTCTAGGCATCAGAGCAGTGAAGTTCTGGAACAGACTCCAAAAGGGCAAAAACCCTAACTTGTTACAAGACTGAGTTTGATAAGGTCACGGAGGGGGTGGTATGAAGAGATTGCCTGCAAGGGCATGTAGCCGATCTGCAACTGCTAGCAGCAAATATCTCTGATGGCTGATGATAGGACACTAGATGGGGCGGGCTCTGAGTTACTACAGAGAATTCTTTCCCAGGTGTCTGGCTGGTGGCTCTTGCCCACACGTTCAGGGTCTAACTGATCACCATATCTGGGGTAGGGAAGGAATTTCCCCTCAGGTCAGATTGGCAGAGACCCTGGGGGTTTTTCCACCTTCCTCTGCAGCATGGGGCATGTGTCACTTGCTGGTTTGAACTAGAGTAAGTGGTGGGTTCTCCGTAACTTGAAGTCTTTACATCAAGATTTGAGGACTTCAGTAACTCAGCCAGAGGTTATGGGTCTATTACAGGAGTGGGTGGGTGAGGTTCTGTGGCCTGTGAGGTGCACGAGGTCAGCCTAGATGACCATGATGGTTCCTTCTGGCCTTAAAGTCTATGAATCTATGAGAACTGTTACGCTGATGTTCATGTCGTCATATCAGAGAGAGGACTGCAGACAACAAGTGGAGCCTGGCAAACGGCATGACCCAAGTACACGAGGCCATGTGGCCTAATAGGGAAAGACAGCCTTTGACTGCGGTTCATGGTTTGAGCGTAACTTTTCTTATCAAGTTGAGTTTCTCACCATTGGGAGGTAGGCCCTTGGTGAGATCCAAACTAGGGTAGCCCCCATCAAGTCTATCGTCCTTGTGGGAGGTGAAGTGGACTTTTCTTTGTTTACGTAGACTCCCAGGGATGCCAGGAGAGTAAGAATATGATTGGTGACTGACCTCCTGACTGGATTTGCCCGTTAGTAGCCAATCATCCCGGTATCACTGAGAAGACCTTCGTGAAGACACTCGGTGCTCTGGTTAGTCCTGAAGGACTCTGAACTGGCAGGGTTCTTGCCCTACCAGAAACCCGAGAAACCTTCTGTCCGGCTGATACGTGTCCACATGAAAGTAAGTATCTTTGATGCTGAGAGCCACGCACCACGCACCCTCTTCTAAGGGGAGGATTATTGATGCCAGCGTAACCATTCGGAGTCTTGACTTGCTGTCGAAGATTGAGAATGAGCCTCCAGCCTCCATTTTTCTTGGGAGCAAGGAAGAATGGGGAGTAGAACCCCTTTGCCTTGAGGCTCCATGAGCAGCACCTGGTGGAGAGAACCCAGCTGCTGATGGAGAATCTCCTTGGGACAGGGAAGCAGGGCGAGAAACTCAATAACATAGCACCCACTCATCTTTGTTGTTACTGCCCTCCAGTGGTGTGCAAAGAGGGCCACCAAAGGCTTGGGGGAGGGGAGGGAATCAATAGAGCTACCCAACGATAGAACTATCTCAAGCGTCCCATCAAAAGAAACCCTAGTTGGCGGGTGGGCTTGAGCAGTGGCGGCTGAGGTGGAAGAAGCCAGCGATCTCTGTCTGTGAACCCTTTGTCGTTTACGCGGCGATTCGTAAAGGTGCTGGGGGGCGGGGACATGGCTGGGCCTGGAGCTGTGTTTGGGGTGTTCCCTCTTCGGGGCTAAGGCCCAGGGAGCGGAGGGTTGTCCTAGAGTCCTTCAGGGAGTGAACTGATTCATTCATCTTCTCATTGAAAAAATAAGATTCCTCAAAGGGCGAGTGCTCAGTGGCTTTCTGGACCTCCCTGGGGAACCCTGAAGCATGAAGCCACAACTCACGTCTCATGACAGCGGCTGTGGCAATGGCTCGAGCTGCACCCAATGAGGCCAGTAACGACGGCTTAGCCACCTGCCTTCATCGATGAGGGCTTGGAATTGGCCCTCGGCCTCCTGGGGCGGTTTATCTTTGAGCCCCACCAATGTAGCGGAGTTTGTGAAGTTGCGTTTCGCCAACAGGGGCTGGTAGTTGGTGCTTCAAACTTGGAGGCTGGTAGATGAAAATAGCTTCGGCCCTGAGAGGCCAAGGCGTTTATCACCCTGGTCAGATGGAGTTGGCCTGGGGGACTGTAATCCGGACGGTTCTCTGGCTGCCTGTACCACCAAGGAGTTCGGCGCTGGGTGGGTGAACAGGAACTGGGCCCCTTTCAGTGGAACCAAGTTCTATTTTTCTGTCCTTTTCAGGGGATGGGCACAGGAGGGCCTAGCGGGCTCCAAAATGGCTTCCTTCTAGGAGCCTACACTGTCTGTCGTGGACCTCCTCAAGAGGGATCTGGAGCTCGGGTCATGAGCCTCTGTAAAAGCTCCTGCTACTGCCTGTAGTCATCAGGCAGGAGAGGGGATGATGGCATATTTGCCTCATTGGGGGAGGAGGATGACACACCCGTTAAAACCGTCGCAGCCAGTTTGATTTCCTCCTCCGCATGCCCCGACAGAGCCTGTGGTACCATAGGGGAAGGTCCAGAACAATTCCTGCTTGGATCTCAAGAGCCCCAATAAGGTCAATATGATGGGTCAACCGGCTGGGGGAAAGGGAGTCCCCCAAGGCATTGGACATCATCGGTCCCTTTGGTAGTGGATGGCTCCAAGACATCCTAGAGGTTCTGTCCGGACTGATCTCTCTCTCTGAGGGGTTGAAGTCTTGTGCAGGTGGTCAGATTCCTCTGGTGAAAAAGTCATCTCATGTTTTACCAGCGGTACCGGAGGAGGAATGCTCCGACCTGCAGATGTAGTAGGGTTTTCAAAGTGATTTCTTCTGGTGTAGAGATGTCTCTGAGGAGAACTGGACTGATAACAGAGGAGACAGCGGGTATATAAAAGCTAAAAATATTCTCCGGAGTAGTAAAGGTCTCAGTTTAAGCTGGAGTACGGGGGGTACTGGAGGTTGGTGCCGACAGAGCTGGTGTGCCCGAGGACGGATCCATCATGGACTGAGGCAGTCCTGTGGAAGGGAAGTCCAGGGTGGAACTCCCAGACGGAGCCGTGGGATGCCGATCCTTCAGTCTAGGAGTTGGAGGTGGAGTTGGTACCGACGGATCCTTCCCCTTTCACACCGTCCCTTCTTGCATGGAAGATTTAGGCAGCTCTAAGCACTTAGGAACCGTGCGCAAGGACTCTCCTGACGTGGACCGAGTACGGGGGGGCGGGAATCTTTTCTTTTAGAGGCCGTTCTGGAAGGGAATCCGTCCTTGTATCTACTGCAGCGCTGAGTTTCTGAAGTACTGGTACCCTGCCCTGCCAGCGTGACCTCTCAGCGAGGTCGCACTGTGCGGAGGACACCCAGTGTACTTTACAAAATGGCTTCCGCCATGTGACCACATGGAGGAAACCATTTTGTTTTGGTACAAGTGGCCTTGCGGGTGGCTCCACTACATCACTGATGGCCATGCCCCTTACTCTCATGAGAGGGTTTCCTGGGTTTAACAGACCCTGTCTCAATCCCGGAGCTCAGGTGGCCGCTCACACATTCCCGGAATACCAGGCATGCCGGTACTTCTGGGAATGACGTGGGCCCGCCCCCACCTGGGTGACCTCGCACGCAGTCGTTCCACACCGCGGGGGGGAGGTGGTGCCATTTTGAGGCATGCGCAACCCCGCCGGCGTGACCTCACACGCACAGTGTGTGTACAAGATCGGGCCGCGTGAGGGGTGCCATTTGGAGGAGCGCGTTGCCCCGCCCCCGCAGGCGCGAGCTCCCATGCTCCTTAAAATGGCGTCCGCCATCCAATACTGGCTTTGTCTCAGTGTCGGATGGGGGGCAAACCCCCAAAAGAGGACTGCCCAGTTCAAAACCAGATAGGCAGCCTCCCTACTAGGTGCTTGTGCTCAGACGGGCGCTTCCCACAGTCTGAGGCGGCTGCCTGTGGGGCCTGGATCCGATTGCGGTCTCCAGGCCTTCAGACATTGCCGCTTCTTCCCTCCCTGAAGAAGGGAGCTAACGCTGCACTTGCTGAGCGTCTCCGAGACCACCCTGGTGTTTGTCGCTGCTGGAGAAGGAACGGGGGCAGGCAGCCCGGTTCTTAAATCCCGAGACTCTGCGGGGAGAACTAGCCTACGAACCAGTAAACGAGTACGGCGACGGAACGACGTACGTGATCGAAACCTGCAGGTTCCGAAAGAACAAGGATCGCTATGGACACCGAGACCGCCGCATGGCCTGAGTCGGAGTCAAGGAGAAACTGGAGGGGCGCCGGTCCAACCTGGGGTCCGAGCACGAGGAGGACAACGGCGCGGGCGTCGACCAACGGACACCGCTTGCCGTCAGCCACGTGCGGAATACACATCGGGGACGTCGACACAGCAGCCGTGGCTGGGTTCGGGCTGCGGGGCTATAAAACCCCAGGCTCTGAAATCCCACCACGGGAGCAACGTTCAGCCCGAGCCCCCCAAGTCTGAGTCAGCTGACCAGGCTCTGAGACTCAGTGTTAGGGGTTTGTTATTGCCGTGTAGCCGTATCCAGAGGGACCAACCTGGCCTCGCCAGTCCTGTTCCGTGCACCTCTTCTAGATCTTTATCGTAAGCGGCGTTCAACAAGCTTATATGCGGTTTTACGCTGGACACAGCCAGGCGCTTTGCACTCAGGACATAAGCGCAGCCAGATTGGGTCAGACCAAAGGTCCATCCAGCCCAGTATCCTGTCTTCCGACAGTGGCCAACGCCAAGTGCCCCAGAGGGAGTGAACCTAACAGGTCATGATCAACTGATCTCTCTCCTGCCATCCATCAGGACGGACAGTGTTGAACTGAGGGGAAGCCGGCGCCCTGGGGCGCCCTCTCTTCCCACACAGGCAGCGGGTTGATGCACTCGGCTGAAACAAGGGGGTGGGTGGGGGGGTGCGAATTGCTAGCCTGCATTGGGGGAGAGCGGGCAGCAGAGCTGGGAGGGTTCGCCCTGGTGGGCACGGACTAGGCAGGTGGTAGAGAATCACCTGGGTAGCTCGGGTGGCCCTGAAAACTGTCCCAGTGTGATGGGGGAGGCAGGGGGAGCAAGGTACATTTTTTGGGGGGGAAGGGCATGGGTGGATTGAGGTGTGTTGGGGGAGCGAGGTGTGTTTTGGGGGACAGGGAGAGCGAGGTGTCTTTGGGGAAGCTTTGGAGGCTTGGGGGGGAGAAGTGTATTTGGGGAGGGTGGGGGGAGAGATGTGTTGGAGGGGGTCAAGGTATATTGTGGGGAGCAAGGTGTATTCAGTGGGAGCGAGGTTTATTCAGGGGCTCCACGGGGGAGAGTGAGATGTATTTGGGGAGACCTGGGGCAGCATGTATTCTGGGGGGGGTCGGGGCAGAGCAAGATGTATTCCAGGAGGTCCTGGGGGGGCTAGCAAGGTGTATTTAGAGGAATCCAGGGGGGAGTGTGGTATATTCAGAGGTCGGGGGGGGAGGGCAAGGTGTATTTGGAGGGGTCCAGGGGAGTGTGGTATATTCAGAGGTCTGTGGGGGCTAGTGAGGTGTATTTGGAGGGGTCGGGTGTGTGTGTGTGGGGTACATTCAGAGGTCGGGGGAGCGAGGTGTATTCGGAGGGATCGGGGGGGGCATGGTATATTCAGAGGTCTGGGGGGCCTGTATATTCAGAGGTCCAAGGGGGGAGCATTGTGTATCCGAGGGGCGTGGTATATTCAGAGGTTGGGGGGGGGCTAGTGAAGTATTTTTGGAGGAATCCGGGGCTGGGGTGGCGAACGAGATATGTTTGGAAGGGTCGGGGGGGGCGTGGTATATTCAGAGGTCGGGGGGGGGGCTAGTGAGGTATATTTGGAGGAGTCCAGGGTATGTGTGAATGAAATGTATTTGGAAGGGTCAGGGGGGTATATTCAGAGGTCGGGGGGGCTAGTGAGGTGTATTTAGAGGAGTCCGAGGGGTGAACGAGATGTATTTGGAGAGGTCAGGGGGGTGTGGTATATTCAGAGGTCCAGGGGGCATGGTGTATTCAGAGGTCAGGGTGTAGTCAGAGGTCGGGGGCATGGTGTATCCGGGGGGCATGGTATATTCAGAGGTTGGGGGGACGTGGTGTATTCAGAGGTCGGGGGGACGTGGTGTATTCAGAGGTCCGGGGGGGCGTGGTGCATCCGGGGAGCATGGTATATTAGGGGTCGGAGGATGGATTCAGAGGTCAGGGGGGCATGGTGTATCCAGGGGGCGTGGTGTATTCAGAGGTCCAGAGGGCGTGGTGTATTCAGAGGTCGGGGGGCGTGGTGTATCTGGGGGGCGTGGTGTATTCAGAGGTCCAGAGGGCGTGGTGTATTCAGAGGTCGGGAGCTGTGGTATATTCAGAGGTCCAAGGGGCGTGGTGTATTCAGAGGTCGGGGGGCGTGGTGTATTCAGAGGTCGGGGGGGCATGGTGTATCCAGGGGGCGTGGTGTATTCAGAGGTCCAGAGGGCGTGGTGTATTCAGAGGTCGGGGGGCGTGGTGTATTCAGAGGTCAGGGGGCGTGGTGTATTCAGAGGTCAGGGGGCGTGGTGTATTCAGAGGTCAGGGGGCGTGGTGTATCCAGGGGGCGTGGTGTATTCAGAGGTCCAGAGGGCGTGGTGTATTCAGAGGTCGGGAGCTGTGGTATATTCAGAGGTCCAAGGGGCGTGGTGTATTCAGAGGTAGGGGGCGTGGTGTATCTGGGGGGTGTGGTGTATTCAGAGGTCAGGGGGGCATGGTGTATCCAGGGGGCGTGGTGTATTCAGAGGTCCAGAGGGCGTGGTGTATTCAGAGGTCGGGGGGCGTGGTGTATCTGGGGGGCGTGGTGTATTCAGAGGTCCAAAGGGCGTGGTGTATTCAGAGGTCGGGAGCTGTGGTATATTCAGAGGTCTAAGGGGCGTGGTGTATTCAGAGGTCGGGGGACGTGGTGTATCGGGGGGACTGTCACTCACTCACCCTCGGAGCAGTACTCCCCCCTCCAGCCGGGCAGGCAGACGCGGGCGCCCAGCTCGTCGCAGGCGTAGTGCCCGAAGGGGTCGTCGCGGGGGCGGCAGTAGTCGGAGCAGCCCTCGCCGTAGTAGTGCTCGTCACACAGCACGTGGTAGGAATAGCGCAGCTCGCTCTGCTCGCCCAGCTGCACGTCCTGGGACCAGTCCTCACCCACCGCCAGCCGGCGCCGCGTGGCCAGGCGGCTGATCAGGTTCTGGGCGTCCTCTGAGGGGTTGGAGGGCGGGGGGGGGGGGGAGGGAAGAGGAGAAACGGACGGTCAATGAAGAGCCTGGGAAAAGCACAATGCTTCCCCTCCCCCCTTCCCTGCAATGACCCCCCTCTCTCATGGGGCAGGGCCAAAAACCGGGCCCTTCAGCACAAAGGGCCTGAGCCAGACACCACTGAAGTCAAAGGGCCTTGGGACGAGGCATAGACATTGCTCACTTCAGCTGAAGGAGGAGCTCCGTTAGCCAGCAGCGGTAGTAAGGCCATTATCCTCTATACGGACCAGCCACTACAGGGAAACACAGAATACTGACCCAACAGGGTAATGCCCTTTGCTCCCTACCCAGAGGAGGGGTCACTCTTAAAGAGGTGTGGGCCAGGTCCTTTAACAGAGTCCGAGGACAGGAGGGACCTCTGCGATCATCCAGCGTGACCCCCAGTGTAACAAGGCCAGAGCACTTCCCATTGGCGCTAGAGCAGATTGTTTCGTAAGACATCCACAGTCTTAAGTTTAAAATCGTCAGGGATGGAGAATCCACCTCGACCCGTGATCAGTTGTCCCAATGGGTAATGCCCCTCACTGTTGAAATTGTGCATCTGATATTCCCGTCTGACTATTTCCAGCTGCAACTTCCAGCCGTCAGATTGTGTTTGACTTTTCTCCCCTAGACCGAAGAGCCCTTGATTAAATATTTGTTCCCCCTGTAGGTGCTGATAGACGGGGATGAAGTCACCCCTGAACCTTCGCTTTGCTAAGCTAAATACATCGAGCTCCTTGAGTCAGGCACTACCAGGCAGGTTTTCTAACCCTCTGATCATTCTCATGACTCTTCTCTGACCCCTCTCCGATTTACCAACATCCTTCTTGAACGGTGGGCACCAGAACCGGGCACAGGATCCCAGCAGCGGTCGCACCAGGGCCGAACACAGAGGGGAAATAACCTCTCTGCTCCTCCTCGAGATTCCCCTGTTTATACATCCCAGGATCACCTTGGCTCTTTTGGCCCCAGCGTCGCACTGGGAGTTCATGGTCAGCCAATTATTCGTTCCCCCCACCCCAAAACGTCTTTCAGAGTCACTGCTTTCCAAGAGAGAGTAGCCCAAATTCTTTCCTTTCTAATTCCCATAATGAACTCGCTGCATCAGCTCCCCTCACTCCATTGGCTTAAATCCCGCCCCCAGCCCACCCGGGATCCCTTCTCCATCCGCCACCCCACTCAGTGCCCCCCACCCGCCATGAATCTGCCCAGCTGGCAGCTGCTTGCCCTCTACCCAGGCAGACAGAATCATAGCGATGTGGGGCCGGAAACCATCTAGTCCAGCCCCCTGTGCGGAGTCCGGACCAAATAACCCTAGACCAGGCCTGACAGGTGTTTGTCCAGTGACAGGAATTCGATAACCTCCCTTGCAAGCCTACTCCCGAGCTTCCCTCCCCTGAGAGCTCCGAATATCTACCTTCAATCTCCCTCGCGGCAGATTAAGCCCATTTTTTCTTGTCCTCCCTCCAGCGGACATGGAGAACAACTGATCCCTGTCCTCCTTAGAACAGCCCTTAATGGATTTGACGACTGTTCTCAGGTCCCCCCTCAGTCTGCTTTCCTCCAGACTAAACAGGCCCCGTTTTTTTAACCTCTCCTCCTAGGGCAGGTTTGCTAAACTTTGGATCCTTTTTGTTGCTCTCCTCTGGCCTCTCTCCAATTTGCCCACATCTCTCCTAAAGCGCGGCGCCTAGAACTGGCCATCGTCCTCCAGCTGTGGCTTCCGCAGTGCCGAGTAGAGTGGGATAGTTACCTCCCGTGTCTGACATACGGCACTCCTGTTAATACCCCCCAGAATGATATTAGATTAAAACTGCATCACACTGTCGGCTCCTATTCAGTTTCATATCCACTAGATTCCTCCCGTTTCTTTTTCAACACTATTATCCCCTGGCCAGTTATTCCCCAAGCATTTGATTTTTCCTTCCCCAGGGAAGTATTTCACACTGGTCTCTACTGAATTTCCTCTTGTTGAGTTCAGACCAATTCTCCAATTTGTCCAGGTCGTTTTCAGTTCCAGTCCTATCCTCCAAAGTGTTTGCAATCCCTCCCAGCTCGGTGTCATCTGCTGATTTTATAAGCATCCTCTCCACTCCATTGTCCAAGTCATTCATGAAAATATTGAACGGTACCGGCCCCGGGACTGACCCCTGCGGGACCCCACCAGTTACACCCTCCCAACTGAGAGCAAACCATTGATAACTACGCTCTGAGCACCGTCTTTCAACCAGCTGCACACGCACCCGATAGTCGTTCCATCTAGACCCACACTTCCCTAGGCTGCTTAGGAGAAGGTCATGTGGGAAGGTGTCAAAAGCCTTCCTAAAAATCAAGATACATCACATCTAGTTTTACACACACACCCCCCGATCGAGTAGGCCCGTGACCCTGCACACACCTCACAGATGGGGCCAAGTAGGTGTACCCACAGCACGTGCCCCCCACCCAATTACACCTCCTCCCCCCACAGCACCCCCCCTCCATCCACCTGGGACCCCGCCTTGTCCCCACTCCCTTGCGATCCGTGACACTAGCGCCAACCTGTAAGGGGAAAGAACAATGCCCCCTTCTTGCCCCCACATGTGTCGGGGGAGGGGCCGACCCAGCCCAGGCAGGAAGGGGGTCAGACGCTGCCTTTGGGGGAGAGCCTGTGTCTATTTGCCGTTCCCATCCGTGCCTGAGTTCCCGCCACACCCCCTTCTCCAGCACTCGCTCTCCTGCCTCCAGCGCCCCCACAACACACACCTAGCACCCCTCCTCCCCACCCAACCCCTGACCCTTACCCCCTCCTCCCCACCCACCCAATTCCCACACCCCTCTCTCCTCCTGCACCTCTACCCCCACACCCAACCGTCACACCCAGCACCCTGTGGAGAATGTGGGAATGTCTTGTAACATTTTAAGGAACAGTGTATGATGCAGTTTACCCACTGCCTGGGAAGGGGTCAGTGCCTCCTCTGGGGATAGGGGGATTGAGGGACATGTGTATAACATCTCTGCCTGAGGCTGTATCCTCCCTGCAGAGCCTAAGCCGGCATAGCTCCCTAGTATAGACGCAGCGTATGCGACAGAAGGAGTGCTGGCCTGTATGGTAGCACCAGCTCCCCGACCGACAGTAGCCAAACCACCAGAAGCACTGTGTGTCTCCACTGACGGCTGTGTTGGCATAGCCAAGTTGGCTGGGGGGGCAGTGGCTTTTTCACACCCCCGACCGACAGAGCTATGCCAGGCTACGTTTTATGACTCTAGCGTGGCCCGAAAGTGCCGTCAAGAACTGAAAGGAACCCACACAGATGAATGGCAGATCCAGGGACTGGCATAGGAACCCTTCACCCCCAGCCGCCCGAGAAAGAGAAGAGCTGGGATCCAGCAGGGGTGAGGACAGAAACATAGGCGGGACCAGGCCTAGGTACAGAGACACAAGGTGGCCCCCAGGACAGCTGCTTCTGCGCAGATAAACTCTGTCTTAAGCTTGGCTTTTCCATGCACATCTCAGCACTCTCCGAGGCTAGATTCCTGATGACTAATCAATGCTCCATTGTCCTGAAAAGGCTGCCTGGTCTCACCAGGCGTACGCCCTGGGTGCACGGCTCCCTGAAGGGGTACAAGTGCCTATAGGAGTCTGAACTTGGCTGGTCTCTCGATAGAGCATCCGGACAGAAATGAGGTCCCAGAGTTTTGGGAAAAGCTATGCTCAAGGCAAGGCAAGACCTAGTGGTCCTTCTAAGACAGTGGTTTTCAACCAGGGGTAGGCATACCCCTAGGGGTACACAGACGTCTTCCAGAGGGTACATCAACTCATCTAGATATTTGCCTAGTTTTACAACAGGCTCCATAAAAAGCACTGGCGAAGTCAATGCAAACTAAAATCTAATACAGACCACGACGTGTTTATACTGCTCTATAATACTACACAGTCACTGAAAAGTACAATATTTATATTCCAATCGATTCATTTTATACTTACATGGTCAAAATGAGAAAGTCAGTGATTTTTCAGTACTAGTGTGCTGAGACACTTTTGTATTTTTATGTCTGATTTTGTAAGCAAGCAGTTTTTAAGTGAGGTGAAACTTGGGGGTACGCAAGATTAATCAGACTCCTGAAAGGGTTACGGTAGACTGGAAAGATTGAGAGCCACTGTTCTAAGGGACTGGATGAAGGCCAGAGCACTGGACCCATATTGATCCATGACAGCTGGTGGCAGTAGTGGGATACTGGATGCACCAGTAGTGTTTTGCATCCAGTGTTCACTGTAGAAAAAAAAAAAATCAAACCACCAAGGTTAGTGAAAGGAAACAGTAAGGCAAATGGTGTGGAAGACTGTAGAGCTGTACAGAGCAAGAAGGCTAACCGCTGAACAGTTAAACAGGGCACAGATGGCTGCACGACTTGAGAAGGACAATTGGGCAAGAACCATGGTCCAGACCCAGAAGGGGTTCCGGGTGAGCAGCCCAGTTTGAGAGCAGAGAAGAGGGGAGAATCGGAGAATGCCCCAACACAAGAGCTGGAGCAGCAGAGACTGGGGCTGAAAGCAAAGGAGCTTCAAACGGAGGCACCGACGCTGGAGACAGCCAGGTCCAGCAGCTGAGCAAGAACAAGACGCGCGAGCGCGCCGCAGCCAAAACACGAGTCATGACAGAGGGACGCATGCACCGGAAATCAAGGCGCCAAGGAGCAAGAGGCCGTGTGGAACCCCAGCTGGGGAGATCTACTCCATAGATACAACATTACTGCCCCACTTAGAGGAGGATGGGGATAGAGATGCCTTCCTCGCTGCCTCGGAGACTGCTTACATCCGAATTGACCCCTAGGACAAGGTTTCAGCCGGAGTGTGCAGACGACCAGGGGAGGGACATATACGGAGGTTGCCACCCCGGTGGGAGAATAGCTCCACCAATGGGGTACAGGTGCAGGAGTCACTTCTCTGGAGACTTTGTTGGGTTAGAACAATTCCACCCAGCGTGGCCCCCATGAGTTTAAAAGATTGGATGGTTTACATGAAGGTGGGAGGCTTTTTTGAAAACACCTGCTCCAGGGAGTCTTTTGGGGCCGTCCTCCGGCCTGAGTCATACAGGAGATCAGACCAGATGATCACAACGGTCCCTTCTGGCCTTGAGATCTGTGAAAATACGGTTAGTGGCTCAGAAGTCTAAGGATCTGTCTGTCGCAGGCTGATTGGCACATGAGTTTGTGGACAGTACATCCAGTTATCAAACAAGACTCAAAGGGGATTGGCCTAGGCATGGGGTGGGGGGGTTGTGGAAGCACCCCAGATGTGGGATTTGGGCAAACTCAAACTGGGAGGGGGCAGCTGACCTGGGTAGCCCCCGGATCCCAAAGATCTAAGCTGCAATATCTGCAGAAGGATGGGGCATAACGGTGTGTACTGCCTGAACCTCCGTTTCCTGGGGCCTGCCCAGAACCGAAGCGTTAATCCATCATCTGCCCAGCCAGGAAGGCAGCCGGTACCTTAGCTGTGTGAGTGACCGCGTGGGAGAAAGATGTTACTCAGCCAGCGCCTCTTGTGCATAGGATCTGCTGGTAGATAAGTCCCCACTCCGCACACAGGTGCACGCACCCTGTTATACTCTCCTGGCCCCAGATCCAGCTGATCCCCAAAGGGAGCGAAAGGTGGGAGATATTGGGGGGACAGCGGGACCCTGGAGCCAATCCCCACGTAGTAAAGCCCCATCGAACACTGCAATCTGGGGCAGGATCCGCGTGCGAAACCCGTGCCCCGCCTGGCAGCACAGGAGTTCTGGGCAAACTCCGGCAGTGCTGTAGGTGGGGGAGCCTGGAGGAGGCCCCTTTTGCTCTACTTTTCGGAAGGGACGCTGTAGCTTTGAGCGGATGCAGCGTTCTTGGAGCCGCGTTGGTCCCAGGATACAAGACCAGCTAGGTGAGGTAACTGGAGCTTTAAGGCACAGTCCAGCCCTTCTCCTGGTACAAACCAAAGGCCTGGGGCAAGCGCTGAGGGGAGCCACATGGACAGACCTGGAGGTGTCAAACAGGTGGGAGGGAGGGGGAGCTTTCCCACCCCCTACCTGCCACACAAGGGAAACTCTGGTAAGCTCACGACACCTCCCCATCTGTAGACAGATACCTGACCTGGAGTGGGGCAGAGGAAGGACCCCCACCCAGCTCCACCCAGAAGGCATAAGTCTCACCAGGCGAACTCCCTGGAGCCTGCATCTGTGACCAAGGCAGTTACTTCCCTGCCTGCCTGCACTGGGGAAACTGAGGCACAGCTGAGCCTTGCCGCGGCTGGCCGAGCATGCGCGGGGAGGGGGACTGCCAGAAGTGTGAACCCTGTCAGGGGGTGGGGAAAGCCCCAGAGAAGGGTAAAGCAGCTGGCAGGCCGCTGATGATGAAAGACATCTTTTCACAGGGTGGCCACGGCCGTGGTAGGTTCTCTTAACCCAGAGGCCCTGAATCACAGCGCATTGGGGGTGGGGGCAGACAGTGACTTCTGCCCAAGAGAGGAAATGGGGTCCTGGCATATGCACCCCTGCCTTACCTGACCCTGGGACACCCAGAGCCACAGCTGGGTTAAGTCCCGCTCAGCAGGGGGACAAACCTTCCCTGCTCCCCTCTGCAAACTATTCCAAGAGGCGCTTCCTGGCCCACCCTAGCCTGCAGCGCTGACGGCTGACACCTGGAGGAATGGGAGGAGGTAGCAGTAGGGTCTGATTTCAGCCTCAAACCCGAAGGCTTTAGGGGGGCACAGGGGTGTAGAGGGGAGGGCATGAAAGCTCCCCATGTGGCCCTTGCTAGCGTGACCTAAAGGAGAAGACCTGTGGGATGGATTTGAAACAGCTCTGTCCTGCTAAACGACAACTGCATGTTGTTTAATGAGTAACAGCTGTTCTGTAAGACACTAGAGATTATCTGGCAGAACGGTTCTCCGGGGAACTGGAGACGTTTGCCCTGGCGCGTTCTGATGACTGTAGGAGAACGCTAAGCTGGAGGAGAGGTAGATACGCTGGAGGGTAGGAATAGGGTCCAGAGTGACCTAGACAAATTGGAGGACTGGGCCAAAAGAAATCTGATGAGGATCAACAAGGACAAGTGCAGAGTCCTGCACTTAGGATGGAAGAATCCCATGCACTGCTACAGACTAGGGACCGACTGGCTAAGCAGCAGTTCTGCAGAAAAGGACCTGGGGATTACAGTGGACAAGAAGCTGGATATGAGTCAGCAGTGTGCCCTTGTTGCCAAGAAGGCCAATGGCATATTGGGGTGTATTAGTAGGAGCATTGCCAGCAGATCGAGGGCAGTGATTATTCCCCTCTATTGGGCACTGGTGAGGCCACATCTGGAGTACTGCGTCCAGTTTCGGGCCCCCCACTACAGAAGGGATGTGGACAAATTGGAGAGAGTCCAGCGGAGGGCAACGAAAATGATCAGGGGGCTGGGGCACATGACTTACGAGGAGAGGCTGAGGGAACTGGGGTTATTTAGTCTGCAGAAGAGAAGAGTGAGGGGGGATTTGATAGCAGCCTTCAACTACCTGAAGGGGGGCTCCAAAGAGGATGGAGCTTGGCTGTTCTCAGTGGTGGCAGATGACAGAACAAGGAGCAATGGTCTCAAGTTGCAGTGGGGGAGGTCTAGGAATCCACACAGATGAATGGAAGATCCGTTCATGAGCCCTTCGCCCCAGCCGCCCAGGAAAGAGAAGAGCTGGGACCCAGAGGGTGGCAGGGGTGAGGACAGAGATGTAGGAGGTACCGGGGCTGTGTTAAGAACTAGGACGAAGACATAAGGTGGACCCCAGGAGAGCATGGGATATCAGGGCAGCTGCTTCTGCCCATATAGACTGTCTTAAACTTGGCTAAAGACTCTTCGGTGCTGGATTTCTAGTGACTAATCAGTGCTCTGTTGTTCTGAAAAGGCTCCTGGTCTCACCACACACATGCCCTGGGTGCATGGCTCCCTGAATGGGTACAAGTCTCTACAAGAGTCTTATCTCGGCTGCACTCTCAGTAGAGCGTCAGGACAGAAACAGGGGTGCCAGAGATGAAGGCCCAGTCTGGGAGTCGGAGAGGTGCAGAATTTACCCTTGGGAAAGGCTATGCGCAGGGTTGGCAAGAAATAGGGGACCTCCTAAGACACCATATGAAGGCTGAAGCAATGATAGATGTAGATCTATGACAGCTGGTGGCAGTAGTAGGATACTGAATGCACCACCCACCCAACCCCCACGCCTCCCAGCAAACAACTCTCATAGGAATCGCCAGAGGATTCTGGATCAGAGCTGAGGCCCACCTAGCTTGGTATCCCGTTTCTGACAGAAGCCAGCACTAGATGCAACACGGAAAGATGTAAAGATCCTGCAGTAGCCGAGGGGAATAATCTGCTCCCCACACAGATCTCACCCTGGTCTTTACTAATTACAGATCTTAAGCCTCAGAGCGGGAGGTTCAGCTCCCTCCTGTACAGACTCTTCTAACCCTGCATATTCTTGTTCTCTACATGAATGTCCAAGACCGTTTTCTCTTGTGCTACTAACGCGGCACCGGTGGGTGGGTTGGCAGCAGTAGGGATGGAACTGGCGACCTCTGGATTTAAAGGCAGGAGCTTTTCCTGCCCAAGCTAAGAGACCCAGCTCCCCGATCAAGGCTACAGCAGGCTCTTCCACCCTATGGGTATGCCTACATTGCAAAAAAAAGGCGTGTTCTTAACTCACGTGCTTAATTCGCGTTAGCTAACCTGGGTTAAAACAGCAATGAAGACCCAACCAATCGGCTCTAGACGCCAGGCTTCTCTAACTCCAGCTGCTAACCCGAGTTAAGAGGAGAATGAGAAGTCGCTTACCTTGTACAGTGACTGGAGTTCGAGCTGGGTGGTCCATACACACGTTCGAGCGGGTGGGGTACACGCACAGCGGTGGAGTTCGGAGTCTTTTGGCCAGAAGTGTCCACACGGCACATTCGTGCCCTGGGGGCTCTTTGTGTTTTTCCCGCAAGGGTGTCTAAAGGCCGAGCATGCCGGCATGCTCCATTCCTCTTCACCGCAGAATCAGAGTTAAAGGGCTCCTGGCACGTGCTTATGGAAGACATCTCAGCGAACCGCAGTCACTTCTCCTTCGAGTCATTGTCTATATGCACATTCCACTGATGCTGGCTTCCGTGCATTGAGTCTAGGAGAATAAAGACTCAAGTATGGGCCGGCTGAACGCAGCTTCCAAGCTGGAGACTTCAGTAAGTACCTAGTGCTTAGTGAATGAATGGATAGCGTCCCCAGTGGCTGCCCTGCCTGTGCGCACGTTCTTTGAGGAGGCTGCTGAGGCACTGATGGAACGAGTCTTAAAAAGGATGGGGAGTCCTTTGCCCCCTCAAAGCAAGGCCTCGCGTCGTCAGAAATCCACATGGACAAAGGCTGTGCCTCTCATCCTTCCTAGAATGGCCACGAAGGGTCTAGGGGAAGATCTGCATGGCTTCTTTCTTTGCAGATAGGAAGCCGGAACTTGTTTGACATCTCAGGTGTGCAGAACTGGAAGCATGAGGCTAAGGAAAGAACACGGATAGGTGGATTTGCTGGTTCAGATGGAATTCTGTGACTCCCTTTTGGCAAGAGCTTTGGATGGGTTCTTAAAGACACTGGATAGCTGACTATAGAATAAAGGACCCAGCCGTGCTTGACTCTCTCCTACCCTCCTCACCCAGCTGATAGCTACCCTGAACGCCATTTTCACAGACAATTGCAAGACAGAGCACAATCGCCATTAGTCCATCAGCACTGAAACAATCAGGTTGAGGTCCAATGGGGAAACCAGAATAGGTGGAAACCCACTGATCAGGCCTTTTAGAAATTTCAAGACCACTGGACGCGAGAAGGTAGATTGGCCCTCTATACGGGGAGGAGGTTAAGCGATCACGGCCGAGCGTACCGTCAGCGAGAGCTCAGTGGCAAGTTAAGCCATTTGAGTTCCAGTCGATAATCCAGGATCATGGGCATGGATGCCTTCTGAGCGTTCAGAGACTTGTGACACCATCCGTGAGAAATTCTCAGCCATTTTGCAAGGTAAGTCTGTCTTGTAGAGTCTGTCCAGCTGCCAACCAGGATATCCCAAACTGCAGAGAAGCAACAACCGTCCAGAAGCCCAGCTGTGAGATGAGGAGACTTCAGATCCAGATAACTTTCCCCTTGTCCTGTGACAATAAGTCTGCTACCAGAGGTAAGATCTTGAGCCGAGAGCCGGAAAGTCTCAGGATGTCAGAAACCAAGACTATCTCAGCCATGCCAGGTGCTCTCAGGCCGAGACCATGGCCGAGACAATCTTGGTTTCTGGACATCCTGAAGGTGTTGTTTCATCTTGCAAATGGCTCTGTCCACAGATAGCGCCAGTCTGAGAAGATGGCTTGAAAAATGGAGTCTTTGAGTTCCCACTCGTGGTTCAAGGAGACGTACCTGCTCCGACCGTCTGCTATGGTGATCTGCAGACTGGGTAGACGGACAGCCGAGAGGGCAATCCAACGTCTGATGCCCCAGCTCCACACCTGGATGGTTTCTTGGCCAAGCGGGTTGGATCTGCCGCCTCCCTGGCTTGTTGAGGTAGAACATGGAGGTGGGGTTGTCCGTCATTATCTGGGCATGCTGACCTGCAATATGACTCAAGGAGGAGTCTCCGGGCTTCAGCAGCACCATGAGCTCTCAGAGGTCGATGTGCATCTGTGTCCTCAGGGCATTCACAGGCCCTGTGTCTGCAGGTTGTCCATATGTGCTGCCCATCCCGAGAGCAATGTGTCCATCCCCCTCATCCTGGATAGGTGGGGAGTGCAAAGGGGCGTTTGCTGGGTCTTTCCACCAAGCCAGAGATGATCGACCCAACGGGGGCATGGAGAGGGCCATATCCAGATGATATTTGCCTGGGGTGCAGACAGGCCTCGGCCAGCCCTTCACGCATCGGAGGTGTAGTCCGGCATGAAGCTAGGAGACCACGAAGAGCAAGGGAAGTTCTCCCAACTAGAGAGTCTCACTCCTCCGCCACCACTACAAGATCAGGGATGAAAGATTCTTGAACCTGTCCCAAGGTAGGAAGCCCATGGGTTTGAGCAGTGCACCGGTGAACTCCAGGTTCGGCACCAGGCTGCGGGTGTATTGAGCAGCGTTTGCGACCCAGTGAGGTGACTTTCCCTGAACCAGCCAACTGTCCCGATGAGGGCATACTGACATGCCTTTCTTGCTTCAGTATTTTGCTGTAATCTCCAGAGCTTTAGTAAATAACCTCAGGGTGGCTGAGAGGCAAAGGGATAGGATACATACCGGTAATGCCAGTGACCTACCATGGATCTCAGGTACCTGCTATTGGATGGTATCATGCCTATATGGAAGTACACATCCTGAAGGTTGAGCTATACGAACCAGTCCCCGGAGAGGGAACAATCGAGTTGAGGGTCACCACCCTGAACGTCAGCTTGCGTATGAACATGTTCAGTCTAAGATGGTTCACCATCCGTCTCCCTGCTTTGAGATGAGGAAGCATCGTCTGTAGAAGCCCGTTCCCCGCTACGGCAGCAGGACCTGTTCTGTTGCTCCAAGAGGCTCTCTCTCGTTGTAGAAGACCCTAATGAGAGTGGTCCCTGAAGAGGGATGAGGCGGCAGGTTGGGGTCGGGCACTGTGAGGCACTGAATAGGATAACCTTATGATGTCCAAAACCCACTGAGCTAAGGTGGTGCAGGACGATTTCTAAAGGAGGGAGCTAGCTCTGAAGCCAAAGGAATGGTCTGGATCTCCGGCCAACCCATCAAAACAGGTGTTTCTAAGGAGGAAGGTGGGACGCCTGGGTCGATGAGGCAGGCTGCCTTCTCCTGTGGAAGCGCTGTTTCTTCCCGGAGGGGTTCTGTGGCCCTGTGGTGGAAGAAGGGGGGGTCAGACTGTTCTTTGAGGAGCAACGGTGAAGTTCACCACTCCCGGGTGACATCACAATCCCTCGGTGTTTACACACCAGCTCCTAGAAGGAAGCATTTCAGACAGCAAAGACCAGAGCACGCCCACCGCCATGGCCAGGGAGCGAGATGCAGCATCGTTACCGACTGCCCCTCAGCAATCCCAGGATGCCTCCATCCCGCCACCATGGCTACCCGGCTATTTTTAGCACCCTGGCTCAATCAGAGCAACACAGGTATGTCTACCTCAGCCGGAAACTACACCTCCAGCTGCAGCGTAGACACATTGTTCCATTGTCCTACTGTTCTTACAGTTAGGACGTTTTTCCTGACATTTAATCTAAACCTGCTGGGCTGTCGTTTGAACCCACTGCCCCTTGTCCTGCCCTCTGTGGGAAGAGAACAGCTTTTCTCCATCTTTCTTATGGCAGCTTTTGGAGTATTTGAAGACCACTAACGTGTCCCCCCGCAACCTCCTCTTTTCCAAACTAACCATACCCAGCTCCTTCAGCCTTTGCTCATACGGTTTGCGTTCCATCCACCCTTTGTCGCTCGCCTCCGGATCCTTTCCGGTGTCTCTACATCCTTCCTATACAGCGGTGACCAAAACTGGTCACCGTACTTCAGCTGTGGCCCACCCAGCGCCGAGTAGAGCGGTACTGTCACCTCCGTTGACTTCCTCCATGGGTAGGAGCACCATTGCTCTTCTCTTCAAGAGGTCTTGGAACCTGTTACAACCGTCCAATTGTGGGGCTGGGGCGGGGGGCACCGCTGCTTCATCTGGTGAGGATGAGGATGACAACGATGGCAAAGCAGTTGGCCCTGCTGGGTCTACAAAACCATGCTCTGAAGTGTCCCGAGCCTCTGTTTACCAGAAGCTGGGAATGGGCGACAGGGGATGGATCACTTGATGACGACCTGTTCTGTTCATTCCCTCTGAAGCACCTGGCATTGGCCACTGTCGGACGACAGGATGTGGGGCTAGATGGACCATTGCCCTGACCCAGTAGGGCTGTTCTCAAAAGAACGTTTTGTCCTTGCTCCTCCTCTCAGCTGGGAGAAGGCTGAGCTGGTGCCCGCGGAGTTGTTGCAGATGTGGTTGAAGGAGTCTTTGGCGTACAGCTCCTGTCCAAGTAGTCCTGTCTTCCCCTGAGATGGACACAGGGGCCCCCCAAGAGGGCCACATGGGCATAGAGGGGAGCAGACCATGGAGTGATAGGGTCCCAGTATCGATCCCTGGAGTGGTCTTTAGAGCTCTGGTGGGAGGTAGAGGATGATGGTGGCCCTTGGGGAATACCAGTGCGGTTATCACCCAGGGCCACCAAGGAGAATGAATATGCCGGGTCCACAGGTGGCACTGTGACTCTGAGCATCACGGGCGGCTTGGTGCCGTCTCCAGCCATCCCGGGACGGTCTGGGTGAAGTCAAGAGAAGCAGCAGGTCAGGATCCTGTAGGACCCAGAGGTCGCTCTATGCCGTGAATCTACCCAGTGCTGGTAGATGTTGCGGGCGGCCCAAGTTTCTCCCCCGGGAGGAGGCTGCCCCTGGTGCTGCTGACACACCCTGCAGGAGTTGGAGTCCGTAAACCAAGCCAAGGGTCAGGGCTGGAATGAGTCAGAGACCAGGGGCAGGGATTAGGAACAAGAAAGGAACCATGTCAGGGCAGGGAAGCAGAAACCAGGAGTCGGGGGGAGACGACCATCGGTAACGAGCCTGAGCTCTGGGGAGAAGCGTGGCACCGAGTGGGGTGTGGGTGGTCAGGCCTAGCGGTCGGAGCCAGAGTCAGGGGCCAGGGTCAAAGACGGCGTCGGGTGCTGAGCAGGGCTGGAGACGTAAGAGCACGTCTCTTGGTTCCTCCGGCCAACCTGGCGGGCCTGGATCAGAGGCTGACCCAATGGATTTGTGTTGCAGAAGGATCTGCCGTCTGGTCTCGCAATCCTTTACGCATCTGGGAGGTCAAGGATTTGCATATTTTCTAATCACACAGTAATGAGCAGAACAGATGTGCTGTCCGTATGGGCACCAACCGCTCTGTCGCGATGCCGGGTGGTGGTGGAGAGGAACTGATGGCTGTACCCTGGCTGAGGAGGCCCAGTGGGCCGGCCCACCGTATGAACACTGCTAGGTAAGAGCCCGTGAGCTGGAGGGTGAACGACCGCATTAACGAAACGTGCGTGTGGACAAACACTCAAAGGAGAACACATTTTGCAGTGTAGACATACCCGGACACTACTAGAGGAGGACAGAGCGCCACACCGAGCTGTGTCAGTGACACTAGGTTTCCTTGTGGCAGTGGGTTCCACTGGTTAATGACACGGCAGGGTATCGGGTTTGAATTTCCCACGGTTCAGTCTCATCGACTGTCCCCTTGTCCTTGTGTGAGGAGACGGGGGGAGCAGACCCGCCCGATCTCCCTTCTGTCCCAGGGGCCACTGTGTTATAGATATTTATCACGTCCCCTCGTACTCCCCCGCTCACGCAACAATCAAGGTGTTCCAGGTCCCTGCTCATTCTCCACCCAACCAGGACCCATTCCCCCCCCCTTCCCTCCTCTCCCCTGCCCGCCCCTCTACATCCCCCTTGACCTCCCACCCATCCCCTCCATCCCTCCAGCATCCCCTGCCATCCCCTTACCTGCCCCTCTCCATCCCCCCACCCCTCCCGCCTGCGTGCCCCCTCCATCCCTCCGACACCCCCCCTCGACCCTCCTGTTCTCCCCTCTCCATCCCCCACCCCTCCCGCCTGCGTGCCCCCTCCATCCCTCCGACACGCCCCTCGACCCTTGTGTTCTCCCCTCTCCATCCCTCCAGCACACCCCCTCCAAGACCCCCCTCATCACCCCTGCCCACCCCTCTGAGACCCCCCCTCACCTAACCCTAACCCTGCACTCCCCCCTCTGTCCCTACGGGAGCCCCGCGCCCACCCCGCACCCTGCTCTCTACCTCAGAACTGACATTACCTGTTACCAAGTCACTGACAACACGGAGAAAAAGGATCTTGAACGCTCGTGGGTCCACGTGCAACCAGCTAAAGCACAAGATGGGATACTCAGGGGCATCTGCTACAGACCCTCAAATCACACGTGGGAACAGGCCGAGGGGCTCCTTACACAACTATCTACACTGCGGGGAGGAAGGGGGGGATTTCAGTCCGAGCGGCGTACGTGGGAGGTCTCATGTTACCAGTCCCAAAACACCCTGGGAATGGCTACAGACCACAGAGAACAAGTTTCCTACCTCAACAAATTGTTGCATCCCAACCCAGGGGAATTCAACATTAGACCTCGTCTCAACCAATAAGGAGGAACTGATCACAGAAGAAGTGACTCACCCTGGGCAATTCGAGACGCGTGTCCCTAGGGGTGCTCCGCCGGGAGGCGTGTCCGCGTCCCCGCGCTGCTGATCAGAGAACTTTGGGAGCCATGTCCGTTGGGCCCGCACATGCGCCGTCTCTCCTTGTGCCGCGCCACGAGGCTAACCCCCACCCCAATTCCTTCTCTACCGCAGAATCATAGCCAGACGATGAAGGAAAGGGGAAGAGGGCGGGTCGTGGAGCACCCACAGGGACATGCATCTCGAAGAACCATCATTACCGCACAGGGCGAGCCGCTGCTTCTTCGAGTCACGTCCCCATGGGTGCTCCATTGTAGGTGAGTCCCGAGCAGTATCCCCCCCCGGAGGGCTGGGACTTCCGACTCGGATGGGTCACAGACGAAAGTACCAGGGAGCCAAATATGGCAGCGGAGGCAGAGTCCCATAACATTCTGCCAAGGTCCGGCTCGGCACAGCTCCGAGATGGGGCCATGCTTTAAGAAGGCGACAGCGGAGGAGACCCATCTCCGAGCGGGTATGGATCGAGTCCGTGTCGTGAATCTGGCAGCACTTAGAAAGTCACTGGGCTGATAGCGCTTCCCGTCAATGCAGGGGACCTCCTGGAGGCCTTTGTCCTAGCGAGGTAGAACGCAAGGGGCTCTCCTACCGTCTAGGGTGTGGAATATGGTCTCCCTATTGTCCCAGGGAGGCAGGAAGGTGGATCAACTGGTTCCCATGGCACAAGGAGGCCACTCTAGGGATAAACCTTGGACGCTGCCTTAGCATGACCTTGTCGGGGAAGAATATTGTGTACGGGGGATGTGCCATTAAGGCGGCTATGTCCCCATCTCTTCTGGCTGAAGTAATTGCGACTAGAAAGATCTTTATCAAGCATTCGTAAAACTACAATCCCACCTGGGGAAGTGAGGAAACAGAGCAAGACGGGTACCCAGAAATCACCTACTACAGGACAGGCCCAACAAGGACAATAACAGAACACCACTGGCCATCACATACAGCCCCCAGCTAAAACCTCTCCAGCGCATTATCCACGATCTACAACCTATCCTGGAAAATGATCCCTCACTCTCACAGACCTTGGGAGGCAGGCCAGTCCTCGCTTACAGACAACCCCCCAACCTGAAGCAAATACTCACCAGCAACTACACACCACACCACAGAAACACCAACCCAGGAACCAATCCCTGTAGCAAACCTCGTTGCCTACTCTGTCCCCATATCTACTCTGGCGACACCATCAGAGGACCCAACCACATCAGCCACACCATCGGGGGCTCATTCACCTGCACATCCACTAATGTGATATATGCCATCACGTGCCAGCAATGCCCCTCTGCCATGTACATTGGCCAAACCGGACAGTCCCTCCGCAAAAGAATAAATGGACACAAATCGGACATCAGGAATGGTAACATACATAAGCCAGTAAGTGAACACTTCAATCTCCCTGGTCATTCTATTACAGATTTAAAAGTCACTATCATTGAACAAAAAAACTTCAGAAACAGACTTCAAAGAGAAACAGCAGAACTAAAATTCATTTGCACATTTAACACCATTAATCTGGGCTTGACTAGGGACTGGGAGTGGCTGGCTCATTACAGAAACAGCTTTTCCTCTCCTGGAATTGACACCTCCTCATCTATTATTGGGAGTGGACGACATCCACCCTGATTGAATTGGCCCTGTCAACACTGGTTCTCCACTTGCGAAGTAACTCCCTGCTCTCCATGTGTCAGTATATAATGCCTGCATCTGTAACTTTCACTCCATGCATCTGAAGAAGTGAGGTTTTTACCCATGAAAGCTTATGCCCAAATAAATCTGTTAGTCTTTAAGGTGCCACCAGACTCCTTGTTGTTTTTGTAGATACAGACTAACACGGCTACCCCCTGATACTTGACTAGAAAGACCGTTTTCATCGACAGAGGAGATAGCAAACAGGTGGGCAGGGCCTAGGCCACCCTTTTAATACTAGATTTCTGTCCCAAGACGGGGAGGGAAGTCTAGGTTGAGGGAAGACGTTCGTTATTCCTTTGAGGACCCTTTTTGTGGCTGGGTGCGACAGTACGGAGGACCCCGTATAGAGTGGTGAAAAGCTGTAGCAGCTGCTAGGTGGACTCTGAGACAGCTCAGGGGTAACTCCAATTTCTTAAGGGTCAGAGCATATTCCAGAATCTGCAGAAGAGTTGGGGGCTCCGGACAGATTTGCTGGGATGTGCACCAACGCTGGAACTGGGACCACCTCCACCGCTATCGGGTGGAGGACTTCCTGCTGTGGAGTAGGAACTCTTGTACGTCCTTTGAGCATGAGCTCTCGAGAGGCCGGAACCGTGTCGGAGCCATGCTTTGAGTCGGAGGATCCCCAAGCTGGGATGTATGGGGTGCTCCCCTTGTCCTGCGTGAGGAGCGGTGCCATGGTTGGGAGGGAGATCAGCAGGTACGTTGCAAGCCGCATCAGGTAAGGGTACCAGGTCTGTCTCAGCCAGATGGGGTGATCAGAATTACATGAGCCCCGTCCCTCTTTATCTTTAGCAGGACCTTCAGCAGAAGAGGAAAGGAAGCTGTAAAGAAGGTCCTTGCCCAGAGAACGCCGTCTGATCCCTGCCCTGGAACAGAACCACGGACACTTCAAATAAATCCATAGATGATGTTCCCCGTGGTGCGAACAAGTCCTGAAGTACTGACGGGTGCATCTCCCATTCGTGGTCTAGCGGGAAGGTGCGACTCGGTTTGTGCACTACCATGTTCTGCGTGCCCGGAAGGTAGGCCGCGGATAAGGTGATGTTTCGAGAGATGCAGCATTTCTGGCCCCTCCTTGGCGAGGGACGTAATACATGCCGGCTATGTTGTCCGGCAGGACTTTGGAGCCTGCTATCAGCATGAGGAAAGGGGCGCAGGCATTCCTGACCGCCCTCAGTTCGAGAAGACGGATACAAAGGGAGAGCTCTGCCAGAAACCATTTGCCTTGTGTTGTGAGCCCATTTCAATGCATGCCCCATCCTGGGAGGGATGCACATGGTGAGAAATAACAAAGGTGACCCCTGGAGGAAAGGGGATCTCTTTGCATGCATTGACCGGGTCTTTCCACCGGTCCAGGGAGTTTTTGACCCTGGTTGGTAGTGACAGGGGTTTGGCCAAACTGTCCCTGTTTGGTCTGTACACTGAGCTGTAGGCATCTCATGTGAAGTCTGGCGTGCAGAGTCACCACCGTGTCCGCTGCCATATGCCCCAGGAGCTGGAGGCAGGTTCGGGCTGGTACTTGAGGGAGGGAGGGTTGGACGGCTTTGGCTTGTAGCGCGTCTAGGTCGGCCCCTATAAATTCCAGGCTTTGCACTGGTGCAAAGCTCGACTTCTGGGAGCTGATCTGCAGCCCCAACTCCGTGAACAAGCGTCTCGTATCTTCGGGGGCTTGACAAGCTTCCTGAGGAGACAGTCGTCTAGGTCAGGGTAGATCCTGATCCCTGGAGATTTTAAACGGGCGGCCACCATGGAAAGAACTATGGGAAATACTCTCGGAGCCGAGGAGAGACCAAAGGGAAGGACCCCGGATTGGTAATGCTCATATCGCAGAGTGAACCTGAGGAAACGTCTGTGAGCCGGTAGTATGGAGATGTGAAAAATAGGCATCTTGTAGGTCGAGGACCGAAAACCAGTCTCCCAGTTCCAGTGACAAAAGGATCGTCGATAATGGGACCATCTTGAACTTCTGAGCTTTGATGAAGTTGAGAGCTCAGAGGTCCAGGATGGGCCTCCAACCTCCCTTCCTTTGGGGTATCAGGAAGTAGTGAATAGATCCCTCTTGCTTCGCAGATGTTGGGGTACTGGCTCTATGGCTCCTAACTGCAGGAGTGGATATATCTCCTGCTGTAGAAGACTCTTGTGAGAAGGGTCCCTGAAGAGGGACGGGGAAGGGTGTGGTGGAGGGGGGTAGCGAGGTGAAGCGGATGGAATATCCAGATCGGAGGATCTCTAGGACCCATCTGTCCGACGTTACGGGCTCCCAGGCACTGCTGAACGCTGGCCAAATGGGTGCAAGGTTACAGGTGGTAGCACGGAGCAGTCTCGGCCTGTCAATAGCGGTGTTTCGGGGCAGGCAGTTGGGTCGAAGCCTGGGAGCCCGAGGGCGTCCGCTTCGAGAACCTCCCCTTTTTCCTTTGGGGCTAATAGTGCCGCTGCGGCGGGAATACTGTTGAATACGGTCTGTGCTGGTATCGGGGGCTGAATCGTCTCCTTTGCCCCGGTGTACAGATTCCCAAGGACCCAAAAGAGGCCCGGGAGTCCTTCAAGGAGTGGAGGGAGCCGTCGGTCTTCTCCACGGAGAGCCTCACCCCTTCAAACGGGGAGGTCCTCCACTGCTGTCTGCACCTCCTTTGGGAAACCCGAGAGGTGCAGGCACGACGCGCGTCTCATCCCCACCTGGGTCCAGAAGCTGACTGCAGGGCTGGTTTGGCCACCAGTTGGCATTCCTGGACGATGGCCTTGAAGGAATCCCAGGAGCTGTTTGGCACCTTGTCAAAGAAGTCCTATAATTGGTGGAGTTGTACTTCGCAGGAAGCGCCTAGTAGTTTTGTCTGCTCACTTGCAAAGTGGAGCCACCGAGGCCGGGTTTTCCCACACCACCTTAGCGCGATCTAGGATGGCCTCATTGAGCGGGAGGGGGGCTTCAGCGGTGGAAGAGGTATGGAGGATACCAACAAAGTTGGTGACGCGTATCCTTTACCTCCTCTCATGGTACACTGAGGGTGTCGGCCGCCATCTTCGCCAGCTCCTGGAATAGGCAGAAATCGTCCGCAATGGAGGGCGGTGATGGCATGACCGCCTTGTCTGGCGAAGAGGGGGATATGGCCTTAGGTGCAATCCCCTCCTCTGCCACCATCTCCTGCTCTGCCACTTCAAAGGGCTCTAAGGCTCAAATTCTGCCTCTGGCGATTTGCGGTGCCCTGGAGAAAGGCTGGCGGTGCCCTGTCCGGGGGTCCCAGTAGGGCCACTGCCCTGGCATAAGCCCTGGTGTTGCCCACGGGTGACCATATCAGGATGGCAGCAGTGCCATCTGGTGCTACATTCGCTGACCCTGTTGGTGTTGGGTCCCATATGGAGCTTGGGAGGAGCGAGTGTGGAAGGATTGTGGGGAGATACCCCTTGAGCAGCCCTGGCTTGGTACCGAGATCACAGCACCAAGGGTAAACGGGATGACCCGGGTAATTACAGGCTGTCGGACTCGCATCGATCCCAAGCAAGATAATGGAGGGGCTGATCTGGGACTTAATTATATTACCCTTCTTTGATTCTTTATTAATCAATGCCAAGTAAAATGGGTTTATGGAAAATTAGTTTGGTTGATAAAGGTAGTGGTGCTGATGTGATATACTTAGATTTCTGTAAGGCATTTGACTTGATAGTACACGACATCTTTATAAAAACCTAGAAAGATCCAAAATGAACACGGCCCACATTATACGGACGAAAAGCCGGCTAAGTGACAGGTCTCAAAAGGGAATAGTCATCGAGCGGGTCCGTTTCTAGGGGGGGTCCCGCAGGGATCAGTTCTTGGCCCTTCACTATTGGATATTTTTAACAATGACCTGGAAGGAAACATAAAATGCACACTAAAAGTTGCAGATGACAAAGATGGAGGAAGTGGTAAATAATATAGAGGACGGGTCACCAATACAGAGCCATCTGGAACACTTGGTAAACTGGGCGCAAGCAAACAAAATGTGTTTGAATACAACTAAACGTAAGGTCATTTATCATGGAACGAAGACCGCAGGGCAGACTTACATGATGGGGGACTCCATCCTGGGAAGCTGCGAGTTGTGTTGGATACAAACACGAGTTCCCAGTGTGACGCTGTGACCACAAGGGCTCGTGTGACCCTGGGATGCATCAACAGGGGAATGTCGAGCCAGAGCAGAGAGTTTATTTTCCCTCTGTAGTTGGCCCTGGTGCAACCACTGCTGGGATCCTGTCTCCAGTTCTGGTGCCCACAATTCAAAGGATGTTGATAAATCGGAGAGAGGTCAGAGAAGAATCACGAGAATGATCAAAGGATTAGAAAGTGATAGATCAAAAGAGCTCAATCTATTTAACTTAACAAAGAGAAGGTTAAGGGGTGACGGGATCCCAGGCTAACAGTACCTACCTGGGAACACGTTGAGAACAGGCACCTCAGGCCAGCGAAGGAAGGTCTAACAGGACCCAGCGGCTGGACAGGGACGCTGGACACATTCAAGCGGGAGATAAGGCGTACATTTTTACCAGCGAAGGGAATGAACGTTTGGAACAACTCACCCAGAGTCGTGGCGGATTCTCCATCCCGGACAATTTTTAAACCAAGATGAGATGTTTCTTTTTTTCCTAAAAGAAGAACTCTAGCGCCACCAGGAATGAACACAGGGCAGTCCGGTGGCCGGCGTTTGACAGGAGAGCAGATGAAATGATCCGAGTGGCCCCTAGCGTCTTTAGAATCTATGAATCCCTTTGCAGCCCAGGGACCTCCCAACGGCCATTGGCAAAGGGCACAAGGGGGACAGATGGGTTTACAGGGATCCACCAGGTCTGATGTCTACATAACAGCGCGCCAAAGGGGGGCATGTGAGGTCTCTACCACCATCGTCCTAACCAGCCCGTGATGTATGTCCAGATGCTATTTAAGGAGTTACGTATCTCTACGTTCGAAGGTATGTATGTTAGGCCAGGTCACCAGGTGATACACAGGTTCTGGGCAGGCAGGCGGGATAGGAGACGCTTCTCTGGCCCTGACTGAGCATTGTGTATTGAGCGTCTTACAACGTGAGTCTCTCTGCACATGAAGCCGCCGGCTAATCGAGACCACGAAGTCACCAAGAGGGCACAAGATCTACAGGCGCACACGGCCTCGCTGGGGCGGGGGTGTCCTATTTATGACTAAGATCAAAGAAGAAGCCTGGAGAATACGCAGAGACACTCAAGAGCCAAGTTGCCAGCGGGTTTCTCTTAGGAACGGAGGATGCCGGCCAGCCGGGCTGTTAAAGGCTGGGAGAAGGACCGGGGGGAGTGGGAGGGGGAGCCGATCTCTGGAGAGAGGGGAGTGTCAGGTAAGTTCGGTCTGGGCTCTAGTTCTGGTGTGGACGTAACCCATTGTGTCCCATCATTCTACCTCCCGGCTGTTACTTGGAGCTCTGCGAGATCCCCTGACACCGGATTTCCCTCCGAACGTGGCTAAGGCCTGGGCATTCAGGGTGCAGGGAGACAAGGTGGATCCGGGAAGCTGGGCTGGGCTGATCCTCTGGGAGCAGCGGGGCTGTGAATGCGGCGAGTGCCGGGTGGAGCAGGGGCTGGGTGCTCCAGGGGGATGCTCGTGGGAGGGGGAGGCTGCTGGTAACTTGCAGAGGGCCAGCAGGGAGGGGAGCGCTTGTGTTCCCCGGGCCAGGGGAGTCGGGGAGCAGAGCCCTGGCAGGCCCAGACAGGGATTCCTCATGCTAAGGGCAGGTGGTGGCGAGGTGCCTCACGGCCCTGGGTACCCCGGGAGCGTCAGACCCTTCCTCCATGTTATCCTCCCCACTCAACCCACCCTAGAGTGCCCCTTCCTCCCCCCTGCACTCGCCTGTCCTTCCCCCTGGGACCCCCCATGGCCTCCTGCACCCCATATTCCCCGCCTCATCCCCCTGGGGCCCCCATTCCCTTCCCCCCCATATTCCCCTCGCCCTGGGACCCCCTAATATTCCCCTCTCCATCCCCTGGAACCCCCATTGCCTTCCCCCCAGGACCCCCATTCCCTTCCCCCTCTGTATTTCCCCTACTCATCTCCTCTCCATCCCTCTGGGACCCCCCCCCCACTCCCAGCACTCTGCCACTCCCCACCCCCTCCCCTCAGCAGTTCTCCCCCCAAGTCAGACCCCCCCCACTCCCAGCACTCTGCCACTCCCCACCCCCTCCCCTCAGCAGTGCTCCCCCCAAGTCAGACCCCCGCCCACTCCCAGCACTCTGCCACTCCCCACCCCCTCCCCTCAGCAGTGCTCCCCCCAAGTCAGACCCCCCCCCAACCCCCCCCACACACACACCCTGTCCTGGAGCCTGCAGCTTTGGCCCCTCAGCTCAGCCCAGGGCCCTGCATCGGGGGAGGGGAGGGGAGGGGAGGGGGGGAATTGAGGGGGTTGCTCCTCCCCCCAAAGTGTCCCACCAGCCAGCACTTGCCCTGCCTGTGCCTTGGTTCCTCACACCCAGCCCGCTCCAGCCACACAGCCCTGCCACTGCCGTGGGCCCCCGTGCCCCCCAGCTGGGATCCCCAGCCAGGCTCCACTCTGCACCTCCCCATCCTCACCCCCCCACACACCAGATTCCCACCTCTCTCCACACCACCACACCCCCCCCCCCGGACAGCCACCCCCCTCTTCCCCTCCCCCTTTTCCGGACAGACTCCCCGATATGCACCATCCCAGCCCCACCCCTCCCCCAGCCAGCCACCCCCCTGCTCCAACCCACCCCCACCCCTCCCCCAGCCAGCCACCCCCCACTTCCCCCCCTTTTCCAGACAGACTCCCCGATATGCACCATCCCAGCCCTACCCCTCCCCCAGCCAGCCACTCCCCACTCCAACCCACCCCCACCCCTCCCCCAGCCAGCCGCCCCCCACTTCCCCCCCCCTTTTCCGGACAGTCTCCCCGATATGCACCATCCCAGCCCCACCCCTCTTCCAGCCAGACTCCCCACACACACACCATCCCGTCCCACCTGTCACCCCCCCAACCACCCCCCCAGACCTCACCACCACCCATTCCTCCCACAACCTCCCCCCTCTCACTACCCATCCCCACCCCGCCCCTGCCCAGTCGCCCCCAGCAACCCTCCCCCGCCAGTGCCCCCCCATCCTCCCCTTGCTACAGGATCCAGTACAAAGAGGATCTAATGCTCCACCCCCAGCAACAGGGTTTCTGGGGAAGGGCAGGGGATGGTTCCTCGCCCCAGCACCCAGCGGTGTGACCCCCTCACTGGGATCCCCCCATCCGGCACCCGGCTCCTCTGCCCCCCACGCCCCGCTGGGATCCCCCCATCCGGCACCCGGCTCCTCTGCCCCCCACCCCCCGCTGAGATCCCCCCCTCCAGAACCCGGCTCCTCTGCCCCCCCCCCCCCCCGGCTGGGATCCCCCCCCCCGGCACCCGGCTCCTCTGCCCCCCACGCCCCGCTGGGATCCCCCCCCGGCACCCAGCTCCTCTGCCCCCCACACCCTGCTTGGATCCCCCACCCTCCGGCACCCGGCTTCTCTGCCCCCCACGCCCCACTAAGATCCCCCCGCTGGGATTCCCCCCCCCCCGGCACCCAGCTCCTCTGCCCCCCACGCCCTGCTGGGATCCCCCCCCCTCCAGCACCCAGCTTCTCTGCCCCCCACGCCCTGCTGGGATCCCCCCATCTTACACCCGGCTCCTGTGCCCCCCCCCCCCGGCTGGGATCCCCCCCCCCCCGGCACCCGGCTCCTCTGCCCCCCACGCCCCGCTGGGATCCCCCCCCGGCACCCAGCTCCTCTGCCCCCCACACCCTGCTTGGATCCCCCACCCTCCGGCACCCGGCTTCTCTGCCCCCCACGCCCCGCTAAGATCCCCCCGCTGGGATTCCCCCCCCCCCGGCACCCAGCTCCTCTGCCCCCCACGCCCTGCTGGGATCCCCCCCCCCTCCAGCACCTAGCTTCTCTGCCCCCCACGCCCTGCTGGGATCCCCCCATCTTACACCCGGCTCCTCTGCCCCCCAGCCCCCACCGGGATCCCCCCCTCCAGCACCCAGCTTCTCTGCCCCCCACGCCCTGCTGGGATCCCCCCCATCTTACACCCGGCTTCTCTGCCCCCCACGCCCTGCTGGGATCCCCCCATCTTACACCCGGCTCCTCTGCCCCCCAGCCCCCACCGGGATCCCCCCCTCCGGCACCCGGCTCCTCTGCCCCCCACCCTGCACTGGTATACCCCCATCCGGCACCCATTTCCTCTGCCCCCACCCCTGCTGGGATCCCCCCCCTCCAGCACCCAGCTCCTGTGCCCCCCACGCCCCGCTGGGATCCCCCCCCTCCGGCACCCGGCTCCTCTGCCCCCCACCCCCTGCTGGAATCCCCCCCCCCGGCAGCTGGCTCCTCTGGCCCCCACCCCCTCTGCTGGGATCCCCCCACCAGCACCCAGCTCCTCTGCCCCCACCCTCATTGGGATCCCCCAATTCAGCACCAGATCCTGTGTCCCCCTTACCCCCTGCTGGGATCCTCCCCCATCCGGCACCCGGCAACTCTGCCCCCACCTCTGGAATTCTCCACGGCCCCCAGGGGCTAACCTGGTCCCCGCAACTCTCCCCTGATCACTAGTAACCCAGGTCTCTATCAGCTGCTTTCCCTCACCCCTGCTGGCTCCAGTACCCATCACGGATATCGGGGTCACCCCACCATGGCCTGGCCAATGTCGCCCCAGAGCTGAAGGCTGTAAAGGAGTTGGGGTGGGGGGTGTCCCGAGAATTTCCTCCCCATCCCCAGCTACAGATGCTCAATCCCACCCAGGGAACCCCCTGCTACCCCCCCCCCCAGGTTTGCTATTTACCCCCCCCCCCCAAAGGAATCCCACAATTCCTTAGGGCTGACCCTTGCTCCGCTACTGTGAGCTTCAGCTGGGAGTGGGTGGAGATAGGGAGTGACCGGGAATGGGGTTGCCTGGTGCCTGAATCCCAAACCCTACGGCTGGGCACCCTCAGACCTAGGGGAAGTTTGGAGCCAGGCCCCATCCCTCTACGCCGGCGCCACAGGGATGCAGTGGGGGCCACCCTGGGGGAAGTGGGCGGTACGGGGTCGACATGTGGCTGGATGCCCGTCCTGGGGGACGCGGGCAGTAAGGGGGCAAAGTGCCGGTGTAGGGCTGTTCTGGGGGGCAAGGCAGTGGCATGGCCCGAGCACACTGCGCCCTGCCCGTTCGGCCTGCCCACACGCGGCTATGGCTGCCAAGCGTGAGCGAGAGCCGCCCAGGAGTGGGCGGGTCGGGCTGGGCTGCCCCTGCTCCATATCTTTGGGGGTGGGGGGGCCCACAGGAGCTGGGTGCTGGCTGGAGTGGAGGAGTTGGGGTGGGTTGCAGGGCCAGTTTAAGGCGTGCACACACAACAGGCCTGGTGGGTCCCAGCTCTGGCAGTCACACGATCCCAGCAAGATCGTGTTTCAAATAAGAAATTCTCTAGCCCTCGTGATTGGGAAGAGCAGGGTCTGGGGTCACCGATGCAGTGACGCTGCCTGGGTCTGCAGAGAGCTTGAACCCATTGCTCAGAGAGGGGTGAGCTGCCCCGAGCGTGACCGACGCAGTGACGCTGCCTGGGTCTGCAGAGAGCCTGAACCCATTGCTCCGAGAGGGGTGAGCTGCCCCGAGCGTGACCGACGCAGTGACGCTGCCTGGGTCTGCAGAGAGCCTGAACCCATTGCTCCGAGAGGGGTGAGCTGTCCCGTGTGTGACCGACGCAGTGACGCTGCCTGGGTCTGCAGAGAGCCTGAACCCATTGCTCCGAGAGGGGTGAGCTGCCCCGAGCGTGACCGACGCAGTGACGCTGCCTGGGTCTGCAGAGAGCCTGAACCCATTGCTCCGAGAGGGGTGAGCTGCCCCGAGCGTGACCGACGCAGTGACGCTGCCTGGGTCTGCAGAGAGCCTGAACCCATTGCTCCGAGAGGGGTGAGCTGTCCCGTGTGTGACCGACGCAGTGACGCTGCCTGGGTCTGCAGAGAGCCTGAACCCATTGCTCCGAGAGGGGTGAGCTGTCCCGAGCGTGACCGACGCAGTGACGCTGCCTGGGTCTGCAGAGAGCCTGAACCCATTGCTCAGAGAGGGGTGAGCTGTCCCGAGCGTGACCGACGCAGTGACGCTGCCTGGGTCGGTCGAGAGCCTGAACCCATTGCTCCGAGAGGGGTGAGCTGTCCCGTGTGTGACCGACGCAGTGACGCTGCCTGGGTCTGCAGAGAGCCTGAACCCATTGCTCCGAGAGGGGTGAGCTGTCCCGTGTGTGACCGACGCAGTGACGCTGCCTGGGTCTGCAGAGAGCCTGAACCCATTGCTCCGAGAGGGGTGAGCTGTCCCGTGTGTGACCGACGCAGTGACGCTGCCTGGGTCTGCAGAGAGCCTGAACCCATTGCTCCGAGAGGGGTGAGCTGTCCCGTGTGTGACCGACGCAGTGACGCTGCCTGGGTCTGCAGAGAGCCTGAACCCATTGCTCCGAGAGGGGTGAGCTGTCCCGTGTGTGACCGACGCAGTGACGCTGCCTGGGTCTGCAGAGAGCCTGAACCCATTGCTCCGAGAGGGGTGAGCTGTCCCGTGTGTGACCGACGCAGTGACGCTGCCTGGGTCTGCAGAGAGCCTGAACCCATTGCTCCGAGAGGGGTGAGCTGTCCCGTGTGTGACCGACGCAGTGATGCTGCCTGGGTCTGCAGAGAGCCTGAACCCATTGCTCCGAGAGGGGTGAGCTGCCAGCCCCACTACTCCACCGTGCTAGCCTCACCCCAGCAGGGAGCTCTGCCTGGGGCAGGAGGGGCACAGTGCATCAGGTCCAGCGCCTCCCCCCACCCCACCAAGCAGAGACGCCCTGGCTGCAGAGGTAAGTACTGGGACCCCCCACTGCCACCCTGCTTCTCTGGAGGAGGAGGGGGTCCCTGCTGTCCCTTAGGGAGTCAGACTCACGATGTAGGGGGCGGAGCTATAGGGGCTCATGATGTGATGTGCCATGGGGCCAGCGTTGGCATCATCTGTCCCTACTGGGTTGGGGGTGGCTGGGACGGGCAGACCCGGGGGACCAGGTGCAGGACCGGGGAGGGGGAGGGTGTCCCATCAGTCAGGGTGCAGGTTCTGTGTGAGCCTGGCAGTGCCCCCCCCCAAAAAAAACAAAGCTCTCCAAAGATGGGGCTGCCCACACCCCCCAACCCTGCAGCGCCCCCTGGTGGGCGGCTGGGGTATCGCTCACCTGTGGACGGCTCGCCGGCCTCGGCTCTCCACGTCTCGATGATGAGGGAGAAGGTGCCCTGGAGCGGAGAGAGAGCAGAGAGCGTGAGGGGGTGGGGTGGAGAGGGGCGGCCCGGGACAGAGATGGGATGGTGCCAGGGATGGGGAGGGGGAGGAGCATGGGGCTGAGGAGGAGGAGCCTGGAGGGGGGGTGCACAATAGGGGAAGGACTGGGGTGGGGGAAACAGAAGGCTGCCCTGGGGGTGCCTAACTGGGGGCACTGGGAGGAGGGGGACGCTGGGCACGTCTTACCCTGGGGGAGGGGAACTTGACGGGGGGGGGGGGGCGCATATGAATACAATGATAAACTCAGAAGGGCCCATTGTGATCATCTAGTCTGACCCCCTAGACAGCACAAGCCACAGACCTGCCCAGGAATCATTCCCAGAGCAGAACTGTTAGCAGATCATCCTGTCTGCATTTTAAAACGCTCAGTGCCGGAGAATCCACCGCGCCCCTCGGCCAGTTGCTCCTGTGGTTAATTACCCTCCCTGTTAAACACGGACACCTCCTTTCCCCTCTGAATTCGTCCAGCGTCAGCTCCCAGGCGCTGGCTCGGGTTAGCCCTTTCTCTGCTAGACTGAAGAGCCCTGGATTAAATATTTGTTCCCTGGGCAGGTGCTGACAGCCTGGGATCCAGTCACCATCTTTAGCCAAGCTAAATAGATCGAGCTCCTTGAGTCTCTCGCTACCAGGCAGGTTTTCTATCCCTCTGATCATCCTCATGGCTCTTCTCTGACCCCTCTCCGATTTATCAACATCCTCCTTGAACGGCGGGCACCAGAACCAGGCACAGGATCCCAGCCGCGGTCGCCCCAGGGCCAAACACAGAAATAACCTCACTGCTCCTAGGCGAGATTCTCATTTATACATCCCAGGATCACACTAGGTCTTTCAGCCCCGGCGTTGCACTGGGAGCTCGTGTTCCGCTGATTCTCCACCACGACCCCCGGGTCTTTTTCAGGGTCACGGCTTCCCAGGAGAGAGCCCCCCAGCCTGCCCGTACGGCCGACAGGCTTAGTGCCTAGGTGTCTCCACTGACATTTAGGCGTGTTAAAAAGAAAAAAATTCGCTGTTTGCTTGTGCCCAGTTTACCAAGCAACCCAGAATGGCTCTGAGTCACTGTATAATTGCAGGGGGTGGGCTGTATTATGGGGGGAGGGCCCTGAGGGAGAGATATTATGGGGGTGGCGCTGGGGGAGAGGGATCCAAGGGATGTATAATGGGAGTGGAATATAGTAATTGGAGGGGGTGGGGTTATTGGGGTGTATTACTGGAGAAGGGGGTGGATTATTGGGGCAGGGGCTGGAGGAAGGGGGTGTACGAAAAAGAGTATCGTGGGGCCTGTTATGGGGGCTGTGCTGACCCAAGCGACCGGCTAGGCGGAGAGCTCCCACACGAGGCTCTGGCCCACCATCTCTTGAGCCCTGATCCCTCTGGGAACCCTTGACACAGGGGGCGGGGCGAACTCTGGGCAAACAGGGCATCACCAACCCAGCTCCCCAGAGGAGTGGCGACCAGGGGAGTTTGGCGAGGGAGCGGGAGAGGCAGACACACCTAACAAACAGGCTCTAAGCTTAGGCCAATAACACCCCCCTCTTCCCCCCCAAAATCCCTGCTAGAGTAAAAATACTGCAGGCAGGCGTCCCGAGCAGAGTGGGGGCTCCCCGGTTCATAGCCCTGAACACAGCCTGTGCCGTTACCTGCCGCGTGGGCCGGGGGCATTATGTGGGCATTCGGGGCCAGCAGAGACCGAGTGCGGGCTCTGGAGACCAGAGTGGGTGAACCGGAGGAGCTGAGGGAGACAGAGGGGTACGGAGAGGAGACTTTTGGGGACACAGCAGAGCGGGTTCCACCCCGTCTGCCAGCCCCGTGCTGCTGAGGAGGGGGAGGTCTCGGGGAAGAAGAACATCAGGCTGGGGCGGAGGGAAACAATCTCATCGTTGGGACCCTCCTTCCAGATGGTATCATGGTTCTCCTCTCACGCTGAGACACCCCCTCCGGGGGAGGGGACCCCAGTTATTAGGAAGAGACAGGTCATAGCAATAGGGGAGGCGATCGGTAGAAATATAGATACAGTAACATAAGAATGGCCATACTGGTCAGACCAAAGGTCCATCTAGCCCAGTATCCTGTCTCCCGACAGTGGCCAGTGCCAGGTGCCCCAGAGGGAATGAACAGAACAGGTGATCAGCAAGTGATCCATTCCCTGTTGCCCATTCCCAGCTTCTGGCAAACAGAGGCTAGGGACACCATCCCTGCCCATCCTGGCTAATAGCCATTGATGGACTTATCCTCCAGGAACTTATCTAGTTCTTTTTGAACGCTGCTATAGTCTTGGCCTTCACAACATCCCCTGGCAAGGAGTTCCACAGGTTGTGCGTTGTGTGAAAAAAAGACTTCCTTTTGTTTTAATAGCTGGGTTTGTGATGACCAGGAGAACCGCCGGGTGAATTGCCTGCCAGGTGCGAAGGTTACAGATCTCTCAAGGTATCTACACAGTCTTATGTGTAGTGCTGGGGAGGAGCTGGTGGTCATGATACATGTAGCTACCAATGACATAGGGAAGGATAGGAGAGAGGTCCTGAAGGCCAAATTTAGGCGGTTAGGTAAGAGATTAAAGTCCAGGACCTCCATGATAGCATTCACTGAAATGCTTCCAGTTCCACACACGGGGCCAGCCAGACAGGCAGGACTGCAGGGCCTCAATGTGTGGATGAGACAATGGTGTAGGGAAGAAGGACTTAGGTTTATTAGGGACTGGCAGCTTAAATTTGTGCCAGGGCTTAGCCCTGGCACCTCTGGGCTTGGCAGTTCATAGCCCCGGCACCTTTAGGCTTAGGGTGACCAGATGTCCCGATTTTACAGGGACAGTCCCGATTTTTGGGTCTTTTTCTCACATAGGCACCTATTACCCCCCGTCCTCCTGTCCCGATTTTTCACACTTGCTATCTGGTCAGATTATCTAGGCTTGGCAGTTCATAGCCCCGGCACCTCTGGGCTTGGCACGTCAGTTATGAATGTAAAAAAATTCCTTGAGTCCTGGCACCTCTTTCATTACAAATTAAGCACTGGGAAGGGGGGAACCTTTTGGGAAAGGAGACGCCTAGAAAGGAAGGATGGGCTCCACCCAAACCAAACCAGAACCCGGGTTGCTGGCATGCACAATTTAAAAGGTCGGAGGGAAGTTTTTACACTCAGGCCTGGGGGAAAGCCGACAGGTACAGAGGATCACCGGGTTTGGGCAGAAACATCACCCGGGGAAGGATTTATTAAAAGGGGAACTCTGTAGTAAAGGGGATAGGAAAGAAGTTGGTAACATACAAGTAGGAGCTAGCGAGATGCAGTCAGGTGTCAAAAAGTCCGGTTTAAATATAGCCCATGAAGGCAAGCATCGGATACTGACAAAATGGACAAGTGCTTATCTACAAATGCTAGCAGTGTAAATGCTAAGCGGGGTGAACCAGAGTGCCTGGTATTAAGTGAGGGTATGAATATAATAGACATCATGGAAACTGGGTGGGATGAGGATAGTCACTGGGACACAATAATACCAGGGTACAAAATATATCAGAAGGACCGAGCAGGTGGTGCTGGTGGGGGAATGGCCGTATAAAGCACAAAGTAAAAATCTTAAATGAATCAAACTGTACCATAGAATCTCTATGGATAGAAATTCCAGGCTTGACTAGTAAGTGTCTAGCAGTAGGAATATCCTACCGATCACCTGGCCAGGATGGGGACAGTGACTGTGAGAGATTAGAGAGGCTACAAAGGCCGAAAACTCAATAATAATGGGGGACTTCAACTATCCCCATAGTGACTGGGTACATGTCAGCTCAGAGCGGGATGCTGAGATAAGATTTCTAGACCCCCATTAATGACGGCTTCTTGGAGCAGCTAGTCCTGGAACTCACAAGGGAAGAGGCAATTCTTGATTTAGTCCTAAGTGGTGCACAGGATCTGGTCCAAAGGGTGAATACGGATGAACCGCTCGGTAATAGTGACCATAACACAATTAAATTTAGCAGCCAAATACCAATGAAATCCACCACAGTAGCATTTAACTTCCAAAAAAGGAGAACGACACAAAATTGAGAAAACGAGTTAAAGAGAAATTAAAAGGAACAGTCACAAGAGTGAAACGCCTGCAAGCTGCATGGAGACTATTTAAAAACACCACAATAGAGGCGCAAACTAAATGTATACCCCCAAATAAAAAATGCAGCAAGAGGACCAAAAAAATGCCACCCTAGCTAAATAGCGGAGTAAAAGAGGCGGTTGGAGGCAAAAAGGCATCCTTTAAAAATTGGAAGTCAAATCCTAGTGAGGAAAATAGAAAGGGACAAACTCTGGCAAGTCAAGTGGAAAAAATATGAGGCAGGCAAGCCAAAAGAGAACTTGAAGAGCAACTAGCTAAGGACACAAAAACTAACAGCGAACATTTTTAAGTAGATCAGAAACAGGAAGCTGCTAAACAGTCACTGGGGCCACTGGACGGTTGAGGTGCTCAAGGAGCACTTAAAGACGACGAGGCCCTGGCGGAGAAACTAAATGAATGCTGTGCTTCGGTCATCACCGCAGAGAATGCGAGGCAGAGTCCCACGCCTGAGCCATTATTTTTAGGTGACAAATCTGAGGAACGGTCCCAGATTGAGGTGTCGATAGAGGAGGTTTTGGAACAAATAGATAAATTAAATGGTAATAAGTCACCAGGTCCAGGTGGTAGTCACCTAAGCGTTGTGAAGGAACTCAAATGTGAAACAGGAGAACTACTAACCGTGGTACAAAACCTATCACTTAAATCAGTCTCTGTACCACACTACTGGAGGGAAGCTAATGTAACACTGATTTAAAAAACAAAAAAGACTCCCAAGGCGATCCTGGCAATTACAGGCCTGTAAGCCTGACTTCAGTACCAGGCAGACTGGTTGAATCTAGAGTAAAGAACAGCATTATCAGACACATAGATGAACACGCTACATTGGGGAAGAGTCAACACAGCTTTGGTAACGGGAAATCACGCCTCACCAATCTATTAGAATTCTTTGAGGGGGGTCAGTAATTATGTGAACAAAGGTGATCCAGTGGATATAGTGTACTTGGACTTTCACAAAGCCTTTGACAAGGTCCCTCCCCAAGGGCTGTTAAGCATGGGATAAGAGGGAAGGTCCTCTCCTGGATCAGTAACTGGTTAAAAGACAGGAAACAAAGAGAAGGAATAAATAGTTTTCAGAATGGAGAGACGTAAATAGAGGTGTCCTCCAGGGGTCTGAGCTGGGACCAGTGCTGTTCAACATATTCATAAATGATCTGGAAAAAGGAATGAACAGTGAGGTGGCAAAATTTACGGATGATACAAAACTACTCAAGATAGTTAAGTCGAGAGCAGACTACGAAGAGTTACAAAGGGATCTCACAAAACTGGGTGACTGGACAACAAAACGGCAGATGAAATTCAATGTTGATAAATGCAAAGTAATGCACCTTGGAAAACATAATCCCAACTATATATACAGAATGATGGGGTCTAAATTAGCTGTCACCACTGAAGAAAGAGATCTTGGAGTCATTGTGGAGAGTTCTCTGAAAACATCCACTCAATGTGCAGGGCAGTGAAAAAAGCGAACAGAATGTTGGAAACCAGTAGAAAAGGGACAGATAATAAGATAGAAAATATCATATTGCCTCTCTATATATCCATGGTACGCCCACATCTTGAATACTGTGCACAGTTCTGGTCACCCCATCTCAAAAAAGATATATTAGAATTGGAAAAGGTGCACGGAAGGGCAACAGAAAGGATGAGGGGGATGAAGCAGCTTCCATATGAGGAGAGATTAAAAAGCCTGGCACTGTTCCGCTTGGAAAAGAAACGCCTGAGGGGGGATATGACAGAGGTCTATAAAATCATGACTGGTGCGGAGAAAGTGACTAGGGAAAGTGTTATTTACCACTTCACATCACACAAGAAGGAGGGGTCACCCAGTGAAATTAATGGCAGCAGGTTTAAAACAAACCAAAGGAAGTATTTCTTCACACAACGCAGTCAACCTGTGGAACTCCTTGCCAGGGGATGTTGTGAAGGCCAACAGTTCAAGATAACATTTAGATAAGTTGCTGGAGGACAGGTCCATCAATGGCTATTAGCCAAAAGGGTCAGGGATGCAACCCCATGCTCCAGGTCCCTGAACTTCCAACTGCCAGAAGCTGGGACTGGACGACAGGGAATGGATCACTCTATAATTGCCCTGCTCTGTTCACTCCCTTTGAACATCTGGCATTGGCCACTGTCGGAAGACAGGATATTGAGCTAGATGGACCCTTGGGCTGACCCAGTCTGGCCGTTCTTATGTTCTTGTTATTGGGGGAGAGGGCTGGGGGAGGTGGGAGTTTAATGGGAATGTATAATTGCGGAGGAGGTGGGAGTTTAATGGGAGTGAATTACTGGGGGAGGGGAGTATAACGGGCTGTACTATGGAGAAGGGTGTGGGATGAGGGGGTATATAATGTAGATGTATTATTTTGGTAGGGGGTGTATAACGGGGTTATTATGGGGTGCTGGGGTGTATTATTGGGGGAGGGGTGTAATATGGGGGAGGGCACTGGGGGGGGCTCTCACCGGCCACTTGAAGTGGAAGGGCACGTGGATGGGTGCGCTGGTGGCCACAGCATTGCGGTCGGCGGGGACCATGTCGCTCAGGGCGGCCCCGAAGGTGCAGGGGGGCTCGGGGGACACCACAGCCTGGGCGTGCTTGAGGCAGACGCGGAAGAAGAGGCGGCAGGGCCTGGCGCTGGGGCACAGGCTGCGGGCGCTGCTGCGGAACGAGTGTACCTGGAGCTCGAACACGCCAGCCGGCTGGGCCTGCGGGACACAGTGGTGGGGGAGGGGGGTTAGCATGGGACCCTGCCAGCCTCCCCCTGGAGATCCCCCCACCCGACCCTCCCAGCTCACTGCTGCCCACCCCAGAGATCCCCCAGCCCACAGTCTGCGTTTCCAGCACGTATCCCCAACCCACAGCCCAACCCTCCGGCATGCAGCCCCCACCCCAGAGATCCCCCCAGCCCACAGCCCGTGACCCCAATCACACAGCCCCCACCCCAAAGATCCCCCAACCCACAGTCTGCGTTTCCAGCACGTATCCCCAACCCACAGCCCAACTCTCCGGCACGCAGCCCCCACCCCAGAGATCCCCCAACCCACAGTCTGCGTTTCCAGCACGTATCCCCAACCCACAGCCCAACCCTCCGGCATGCAGCCCCCACCCCAGAGATCCCCCCAGCCCACAGTCTGCGTTTCCAGCACGTATCCCCAACCCACAGCCCAACCCTCCGGCACGCAGCCCCCACCCCAGAGATCCCCCAACCCACAGTCTGCGTTTCCAGCACGTATCCCCAACCCACAGCCCAACCCTCCGGCATGCAGCCCCCACCCCAGAGATCCCCCCAGCCCACAGTCTGCGTTTCCAGCACGTATCCCCAACCCACAGCCCAACCCTCCGGCACGCAGCCCCCACCCCAGAGATCCCCCAGCCCACAGTCTGCGTTTCCAGCACGTATCCCCAACCCACAGCCCAACCCTCCGGCATGCAGCCCCCACCCCAGAGATCCCCCCAGCCCACAGCCCGTGCCCCCGATCACACAGCCCCCACCCCAAAGATCCCCCAACCCACAGTCTGCGTTTCCAGCACGTATCCCCAACCCACAGCCCAACCCTCCGGCACGCAGCCCCCACCCCAGAGATCCCCCAACCCACAGTCTGCGTTTCCAGCACGTATCCCCAACCCACAGCCCAACCCTCCGGCATGCAGCCCCCACCCCAGAGATCCCCCCAGCCCACAGTCTGCGTTTCCAGCACGTATCCCCAACCCACAGCCCAACCCTCCGGCACGCAGCCCCCACCCCAGAGATCCCCCCAGCCCACAGTCTGCGTTTCCAGCACGTATCCCCAACCCACAGCCCAACCCTCCGGCACGCAGCCCCCACCCCAGAGATCCCCCAGCCCACAGTCTGCGTTTCCAGCACGTATCCCCAACCCACAGCCCAACCCTCCGGCATGCAGCCCCCACCCCAGAGATCCCCCCAGCCCACAGTCTGCGTTTCCAGCACGTATCCCCAACCCACAGCCCAACCCTCCGGCACGCAGCCCCCACCCCAGAGATGCCCCAGCCCACAGTCTGCGTTTCCAGCACGTATCCCCAACCCACAGCCCAAGCCTCCGGCACGCAGCCCCCACCCCAGAGATCCTCCAGCCCACAGTCTGCGTTTCCAGCACGTATCCCCAACCCACAGCCCAATCCTCCGGCATGCAGCCCCCACCCCAGAGATCCCCCCAGCCCACAGTCTGCGTTTCCAGCACGTATCCCCAACCCACAGCCCAACCCTCCGGCATGCAGCCCCCACCCCAGAGATCCCCCAACCCACAGCCCGTGCCCCCGATCACACAGCCCCAACCCAAAAGATCCCCCAACCCACAGTCTGCGTTTCCAGCACGTATCCCCAACCCACAGCCCAACCCTCCGGCATGCAGCCCCCACCCCAGAGATCCCCCCAGCCCACAGCCCGTGCCCCCGATCACACAGCCCCCACCCCAGAGATCCCCCCAGCCCACAGTCTGCGTTTCCAGCACGTATCCCCAACCCACAGCCCAACCCTCCGGCACGCAGCCCCCACCCCAGAGATTCCCCCCAGCCCACAGTCTGCGTTTCCAGCACATATCCCCAACCCACAGCCCAACCCTCCGGCACGCAGCCCCCACCCCAGAGATCCCCCCAGCCCACAGTCTGCGTTTCCAGCACATATCCCCAACCCACAGCCCAACCCTCCGGCACGCAGCCCCCACCCCAGAGATCCCCCAGCCCACAGTCTGCGTTTCCAGCACGTATCCCCAACCCACAGCCCAACCCTCCGGCATGCAGCCCCCACCCCAGAGATCCCCCAGCCCACAGTCTGCGTTTCCAGCACGTATCCCCAACCCACAGCCCAACCCTCCGGCACGCAGCCCCCACCCCAGAGATCCCCCAGCCCACAGTCTGCGTTTCCAGCACGTATCCCCAACCCACAGCCCAACCCTCCGGCACGCAGCCCCCACCCCAGAGATCCCCCAGCCCACAGTCTGCGTTTCCAGCACGTATCCCCAACCCACAGCCCAACCCTCCGGCATGCAGCCCCCACCCCAGAGATCCCCACAGCCCGTGCCCCCGATCACACAGCCCCCACCCCAGAGATGCCCCCAGCCCACAGTCTGCGTTTCCAGCACGTATCCCCAACCCACAGCGCAACCCTCCGGCATGCAGCCCCCACCCCAGAGATCCCCCCAGCCCACAGCCCGTGCCCCCAATCACACAGCCCCCACCCCAGAGATTCCCCCAGCCCACAGCCTGTGCCCCCGATCACACAGCTCCCACCCCAGAGATCCCCCAGCCCACAGCCTGTGCCCCCGATCACACAGCCCACCCCACAGATCCCCCAACCCACAACCTGTGCCCCTGATCACACAGCCCCCACCCCAAAGATCCCCCAACCCACAACCTGTGCCCCCGATCACACAGCCCTCACCTCAGAGATCCCCCAACCCAGAGCCTGTGCCCCCAATCACACAGCCCTCACCCCAGAGATCTCCAACCCACAACCTGTGCCCCCGATCACACAGCCCCCAACCCAGAGATCCCCAAACCACAACCTGTGCCCCCGATCACACAGCCCCCATGCCAGAGATCCCCCAACCCACAGCCCAACCCTCCGGCATGCAGCCCCCACCCCAGAGATCCCCCAGCCCACAGTCTGGGTTTCCAGCACGTATCCCCAACCCACAGTCCAACCCTGCGACATGCAGCGCCCACCCCAGAGATCCCCCCAGCCCACAGCCCATGCCCCCGATCACACAGCCCCCACCCCAGAGATCCCCCAGCCCACAGTCTGCGTTTCCAGCACGTATCCCCAACCCACAGCCCAACCCTCCGGCATGCAGCCCCCACCCCAGAGATCCCCCCAGCCCACAGTCTGCGTTTCCAGCACGTATCCCCAACCCACAGCCCAACCCTCCGGCATGCAGCCCCCACCCCAGAGATCCCCCAACCCACAGCCTGTGCCCCCGATCACACAGCCCCCACCCCAGAGATCCCACAGCCCACAGCCTGTGCCCCCGATCACACAGCCCACCCCACAGATCCCCCAACCCACAACCTGTGCCCCCGATCACACAGCCCCCACCTGAAAGATCCCCAACCCACAGCCTGTGCTCCCAATCACAGCCCCCACCCCAAAGATCCCCCAACCCACAGCCCGTGCCCCCGATCACACAGCCCCCATGCCAGAGATCCCCCAACCCACAGCCTGTGCCCCCAATCACACAGCCCCCACCCCAGAGATCCCCCAACCCCCAGCCCGTGCCCCCGATCACACAGCCCCCACCCCAAAGATCCCCCAACCCACAGCCTGTGCCCCCAATCACACAGCCCTCACCCCAGAGATCCCCAACCCACAACCTGTGCCCCCAATCACACAGCCCCCAACCCAAAGATCCCCCAACCCACAGCCCATGCCCCCGATCACACAGCCCCCATGCCAGAGATCCCCCAACCCACAGCCCATGCCCCCGATCACACAGCCCCCACCCCAAAGATCCCCCAACCCACAGCCCGTGCCCCCGATCACAGAGCCCCCATGCCAGAGATCCCCCAACCCACAGCCTGTGCCCCCAATCACACAACCCCCACCCCAAAGATCCCCCAACCCACAGCCCATGCCCCCGATCACACAGCCCCCATGCCAGAGATCCCCCAACCCACAGCCCATGCCCCCGATCACACAGCCCCCAACCTAGAGATCCCCAACCCACAACCTGTGCCCCCGATCACACAGCCCCCATGCCAGAGATCCCCCACCCCAGAGATCCCCAACCCACAACCTGTGCCCCCGATCACACAGCCCCCACCCCAAAGATCCCCCAACCCACAGCCCGTGCCCCCGATCACACAGCCCCCATGCCAGAGATCCCCCAACCCACAGCCCATGAACCCGATCACACAGCCCCCACCCCAGAGATTCCCCCAACCCACAGCCCCCCACCCCAGAGATTCCCTCAACCCACAGCCCGTGCCCCCAATCACACAGCCCCCACCCCAGAGATCCCTCAACCCACAGCCCGTGCCCCCGATCACACAGCGCCCACCCCAAAGATCCCCCAACCCACAGCCCGTGCCCCCGATCACACAGCCCCCACCCCAGAGATCCCCCAACCCACAGTCTGACCCCCACCCCAGCGCACTGTCCCATCCACCCAGAGATCCTCCCAGCCCAGAGACTGTGCCCACAAGCCCCCTGGCCCTCCCTGGGGTGAAATCCCCACATGGCACCTCCAAGCCCCCTGGCCTCCCCTTCATAGTTTGCACACACACACACCCCCCCCCAACTAACAGCCTTTGCTTCTCAGGGCACAGACCCTTTCATCCCTCCCCCTCTAGATATCCCCCTCCTGCCACCCCCATCCCCACCCCCTGCCTCTCACAGCCCAGGGTTAATCTCCCTCTCCAAAGAAACTCCCCCCACTCCAACCCTGTCACCCCCACCCAGGGCACAAGTAACCCCACCTCCCCCAGGAGCAAAGCCACCCCCTGGACCATGCAACCCCCCCAGGACACCCAGCCCCCTGGATCCTGTACCCCCACCACCCCCAGGGCATAGTTTATCTCCCCCCCTCCCCCGCAGCCTGGAACCGCCCCCTTCCCTGGGCAAAGCCTCCCCCAGAGGTTCCCTTCTTTAACTCCCACCCGCCGACATGGGTCGTCCCCCGCCCCCCCGCACCAAGGGCCTCCCCGAGAGAGAGGCCCCGTTTTCCACAGACCCTCCCCAGTGCCTGAACCCTTCCTGGGGTCCTGCCAGCCCACCCTGCGTGCGGGGACCCCCGGGGTGAGCCCGGGTCACCTGACCCCTCCCCGATCCCCCCCAGGTCAGCGCGCAGAGCTGGTGGTGGGAGCTCCCGAGCCGCCAGCCCTGCCCAGAGCGCAGCCCCCTTGGAGAGGTCCCGGTTCTCCGCCCCCTGCACCAGCGCGCAGCCCCCTTGGAGAGGTCCCGGTTCCCCGCCCCAGAGCGCAGCCCCCCTTGGAGAGGTCCCGGTTCCCCGCCCCAGCGCGCAGCCCCCCTTGGAGAGGTCCCGGTTCCCCGCCCTCTGCCCCAGCGCGCAGCCCCCTTGGAGAGGTCCCTGTGTCCGCGCCCCGCAGGGCACGGCGCTCTCAGAGAAAGGTCCCGATTCCTCTCCCCAGCCCCCCCCCCCCCCCGCGACGTGTCCCCTTTGGAGCAGACTCCCCCAGCCACACGCTCAACTCAGCAACCTCCCTTCCCAACTCCCCACCCCCCGCCCAGCCCCCCATGGAGCGGTCACCGATCCCCCCCTCTCCTCCCCCAGGTGCTAACCCCTTGGAGAGGCCACGGTCGTCATCCCCCATTCCCACCCCATGGCGTGCACAGCCCCCCTTAGAACAGTTCAGGTCCCCACTCCTTGTGCCCCTGTTCGCAGCCCCCTTGGAGAGATCCCGACCCTCCCGGATACCGCCCCTGCCCTGCGCGCTGCGCCCCTTGGAGAGATCCCGACACCCCCCCCATACCGCCCCTGCCCCCCTTGGAGAGATCCAGAGCCCCCCCGGATACCGCCTCTGCTCTGCGCGCTGCCCCTCTTGGCCAGATCCCGACATCCCCCCCATACCTCCCCTGCCCTGCGCGCTGCCCCCCTTGGAGAGATCCCGACCCCCCGATACCGCCCCTGCCCTGCCCCCCTTGGAGAGATCCAGAGCCCCCCCCCATACCGCCCCTGCCCTGCTCCTCTTGGAGAGATCCAGAGCCCCCCTGGATACCGCCTCTGCTCTGCGCGCTGCCCCTCTTGGCCAGATCCCGACATCCCCCCCATACCGCCCCTGCCCTGCGCGCTGCCCCCCTTGGAGAGATCCCGACCCCCCGATACCACCCCTGCCCTGCCCCCCTTGGAGAGATCCAGAGCCCCCCCCATACCGCCCCTGCCCTGCGCGCTGCCCCTCTTGGAGAGATCCAGAGCCCCCCTGGATACCGCCTCTGCTCTGCGCGCTGCCCCTCTTGGCCAGATCCCGACACACACCCCCATACCGCCCCTGCCCTGCGCGCTGCCCCCCTTGGAGAGATCCCGACCCCCCGATACCGCCCCTGCCCTGCCCCTCTTGGAGATAGGGTGACCAGATGTCCCGATCTTATAGGGACAGTCCCAATATTTGGGTCTTTTTCTTATATAGGGTCCTATTATCCCCCACCCCCTGTCCTGATTTTTCACACTTGCTGTCTGGTCACCCTACTTGGAGAGATCCCGACCCCCCACCCCATACCGCCCCTGCCCTGCGCGCTGCCCTCTTGGAGAGATCCCGCAACCCCCCCTCCATACCGTCCCTGCCCCGCGCGCTGCCCCCTTGGAGAGATCCCGACCCCCCCCCCATACCGTCCCTGCCCCGCGCGCTGCCCCCTTGGAGAGATCCCGACCCCCCCCCCCCCATACCGTCCCTGCCCCGCGCGCTGCCCCCTTGGAGAGATCCCGACCCCCCCCCCCATACCGTCCCTGCTCTGCGCGCTGCCCCCTTGGAGAGATCCCGACACTCCCCCCCCCCCATACCGTCCCTGCCCCGCGCGCTGCCCCCTTGGAGAGATCCCGACCCCCCCCCCCCCTCCATACCGCCCCTGCCCTGCGCGCTGCCCCCTTGGAGAGATCCCGACCCCCCCCCCATACCGTCCCTGCCCCGCGCGCTGCCCCCTTGGAGAGATCCCGACCCCCCCCCCCCATACCGTCCCTGCTCTGCGCGCTGCCCCCTTGGAGAGATCCCGACCCCCCCCCCATACCGTCCCTGCCCCGCGCGCTGCCCCCTTGGAGAGATCCCGACCCCCCCCCCATACCGTCCCTGCTCTGCGCGCTGCCCCCTTGGAGAGATCCCGACACTCCCCCCCCCCCCATACCGTCCCTGCCCCGCGCGCTGCCCCCTTGGAGAGATCCCGACCCCCCCCCCCCTCCATACCGCCCCTGCCCTGCGCGCTGCCCCCTTGGAGAGATCCCGACCCCCCCCCCATACCGTCCCTGCCCCGCGCGCTGCCCCCTTGGAGAGATCCCGACCCCCCCCCCCATACCGTCCCTGCTCTGCGCGCTGCCCCCTTGGAGAGATCCCGACCCCCCCCCCATACCGTCCCTGCTCTGCGCGCTGCCCCCTTGGAGAGATCCCGACCCCCCCCCCATACCGTCCCTGCTCTGCGCGCTGCCCCCTTGGAGAGATCCCGACCCCCCCCCCCCATACCGTCCCTGCTCTGCGCGCTGCCCCCTTGGAGAGATCCCGACCCCCCCGATACCGCCCCTGCCCCGCGCGCTGCCCCCCGGGGAGGTCCCTCTGGGCCCGGAGTCACTCACCAGCTGTGCGCAGAGCAGGGCCAGGAAGCCGGCCAGGAGCAGGGGAGCCATGGGGCGAGGAGGCGGCGGGCGGCCCTGCGGGGCTCAGTCCCTGAAGCAGCAGCAGCTTAGTCCAAGTGGGAGCGCGCCGGGAGCCGGTGCGCCCTGGGAGGGGTCGGTACGCGCGCGGGAAGGCAGCGGGAGGTGGGGGTCGCGGGGGCCCGCCCGGCGGAACCCAGAGCCGGCGGAGGGACGCTGGAGGGGCCGGCGGAGGCTGTGGGGCAGGCAGAGCAGAGCGCACGGAGAACGAAGCTGCCGCCTGCCGCCTGCGGCTCTTTTAAACCCCGGCCCTGCCTGGCCCGGCTCGCCAGCCCCCGCCCCCTTCGCTCCCCCTCCCCTTCCCCTCCCCCCCGGCAGGGGCAACCCCCCGCCCCAGCGGAGCGAGCGAGTGACTGGGACTGGCCCGGGTCCCCTGCGGCCTCTCCGGGCTCGTGGGTTCTGGGATTTACCCTCTAGCCCCACGCGTGACCCTGCCCCGGCTTTGGTGCCTACCGGGCAGAGCACCTCACTACCCAGAGATGCGTCTGCCCCAGGGCCCACGCCCGTGCCACTGCCCTGGCCCGTTGGCAGTCCTGCTTCTGCTGCCGGAGCCAGGGGGGAAGAGAGGCAGCCGCTGAGAGCTGGGGTTATGGGGCACCCAACTGGTGACCCCCTGAGCTGGAAGGGATCAGAGAAGAGGCCCATCTAGCCGGGTCTCAGGCCTCCCCGGACAGCAGCTAGCACCCAAGGCAGCCCAGGAAGGTGGAATCAAGCTGGCACGGAGAGTTAGAAAGGGGCTGAAATGCTGGGGCAGGATCTCTCTGCCAAGGTTGGTGCTAACATTTCATAGAACCTAAGGCCAGGAGCCCGTTAGCTCACCTCGTCTGGCCTCCCCCCGAGCGCCCCTCATTTCACCAGGGTCCCCCTTTATTGAGCCCAATGACCCTAGGCAGAGATCAGGAACGACCCAGGTGCTATCAGTGGCAGGGAATTAATTACATTAGGCCGGACAAGGGGGAGCTGCAGAGAAAGGAGGAACCTGCCCCCTACCCCACCGCCCTCCAGCTTTAACTCTTACAACCCTGGCTATTCCTGTTATCCACAGAAATGGTTGATCCCTTTTTGACATTTACATTCTTGGCCTCTGCGCCTTCCAGTGGCCGTGAGTTCCACAGGCTAATGGTACCTTGTGGGAAGAAGGCATTTCCTGTTTCTGGTTTTGAATCAATCAATCAATCAATCAATCACACACACACACACACTTTCAATTTCAGTGCCTGTCCCCCTGTCCTTGTGTGATGAGACAGGGGAGCAGACATTCCTGATTTCCATTCTCTCTCCCCCAGTCCCCGTGGGATAGAGATTTATCGCAGCTCCTTTCTACAGGAACAATCCTGGGTCTTTTTCACTCTCCCTTCGTGGGAGTTTTTCCAGGCCCCTGATCATTCCCGGTGGCCCGCTCTGCATCCACACGAGTTCTGTGCTCTCCTTCGGGAGTGGGACAGGATCCAGACAAGGCTGTAGGGTTGCTTTATATAATGGTATTAGAATGTGGTCCAGCCTATTCTCCCCTCCCCCACTTCCTTATGAAGCCAAAGACCTATCAGAGGTGCCGAGTACCCACAGACCCAGGGAACATCAACAGGAACTGGGAGTGTGGCCAGCGCATCTGAAAGATCAGGCAATAAAAATGTACAGCACCTGGCGCAATGCGGGCCTGGTCCCTGACTGGGGCTCCTAGGCACTGTAATAAAATAATAATTAATAATTCAGGCACCCAAAACCACCAGCCACTTTTGAAAATGTTCTGCACCTGGGAACCAGGATGCCTGGGCTCTGTTCTCAGTTTTCCCAGCTACATTTTTTAAGCCTCATTTTGTCACTTCCCGCCCATATTTTGTAAAAAATAATCTCTCCCCCCAAAAAATCCTGTCCTCACCTGTATTTTGTAACGCCTCCCTTAGATCTTAGGAGGGGCCTGGGGGTGGATCAGGAAAATAGCCATGTTGAATTCCTGCCAGGGTCTCCTTATGCAGCACAGCGCCACCAGTGAGTTCCTAAATGGCATCAGAATTGGTACAACACATGCCTGTCATTATCTCTGTTATTACATCCAAAGTAATCTATGTTAAAAGAACACCAAGGCTGCAAAGCCAAGCCCTCCAAAATTAGGACATGCTGGAGTTAAGGATGCCCAAACAACCTTAATTCATACCCTTGGAGATCTGCATTATGAGAAAGGCTTTACTTACATGATTGCATGCTGTTCCCTCCCCCTGCCCTCCATTCAGTGCACTGGATGGACAAGGCTCACTGAACGGGCAGCTAGACAGTAGTTCTTTTGATCCTCACCATTCAACAGGTGGCCCCATATTTATCGGGCCTGATCCTAAACCCGCCCTGAATACAAAATTATTCATTTCCTCCTGGGCTTTTTTTCTGGGTCTTTCCAAACACTAATTAATTTACCATAACACCACCCCTGTGAGATAAAGGGGCATTATTAGCCCTGGTTTACACACGGGGAACAGAAGCACGGGGCGTTGGGAACACTGCCTAGAGCATGGGGGACTGGGAGTCAGGAATCCTGGGTTCTATTTCTGGCTCTAGGATCAGAGTGGGGCCTAGTGGTTAGAGCAGGGCAGGCTGGGAGTCAGGACTCCTGGGTTCTATCGCCAGCTCTGCAACTGACTTCCCTTCTTGACGCGAGTCACAAGCCTGCTCCGTGCCTCAGTTTCCCCATCTAAAAAGCTGGGGTAAGGACACCACCCCGCCCGGCGAGCATTTGCCCAGCGCCACGCAATCTCATCCAGATGAGAAATGGATGGCTGCAAAGCACTTGGAAAAGAAACTGCTCCCCTCCTGGTTATGCGAGCCAGGGGTGAACCGGGACTGGTTTACAGCATGTGGGGAGGGAGCCCAGGAGCTGCCTGCTCCCCAATCCTCCTGTTTAATCCGCTCCACTCCTGCCATGACCCAACCCACAGACCGTCTATTAACAGCCCCCTTTGCTGCAGCCCATCTTAGTCTTTGGGGCATCTAACATGCCGGCCTTTATAGGACATGGGGGGAGCCAGCTTAACCCCCCCCCCTTTCTTTAGGCCCTCCAGCATTTTTTTTTTCTTTTTTAGTAGTAGAGTCATACAATATCAGGGTTGGAAGGGACCTCAGGAGGTATCTAGTCCAACCCCCTGCTCAAAGCAGAACCAACCCCCAGACAGATTTTTACCCCAGTTCCCTAAATGGCCCCCTCAAGCATTGAACTCACAACCCTGGGTTTAGCAGGCCAATGCTCAAACCACTGAGCTATCCCCATTTCCTTGGTCCCAGACCCTCCGGCCCAGCTTTGTGGAGCTCTGCAGAAGGGGCTGCTTCAGCTGTATGCTAATCCCCGGCACCTGCCTTATTGCTTAAACACAAGGCCTCCCCAGGCCACTTTCCCTTTAAAGTCCCAGGGAAAAGCTGCCCTTCCAGGCTGGTTTGGGGTCATCTTAAGACAGCAACAGCTGTTAAAAAAAAAATCGCAACATCGCTTCCCCCCAGCTCCCGGGGCCTGAGCAGGAGAGAAAGCCAGAGAGGCCCTGCCGCACCAGCCTAGGCCGCAAACTCCACCAGGTGGACGTTTGGGGGGGCGTTTATTTCACAGGTGCCGGCCCCGCACCCCGGAAATGTTAGGGGGCTGCAGGACCCACAGTCGGCAGCTTTCCCCTCCGCTCCGGGAACCCCTGGGCGTTGAAATCAGAGTCCGGCTCCCGGTTGCAGGGAGATGTTTTTATTTGGGGAGAGCCGGGGGGGGGGGGGAGGAGGTCCTAAGCTTGCTTCGGCGTCACCTCCCCTGGCCCCAGCCTGCAGCCGGCTTTGTGCTCCATTGTCCCGCAGCTGGCCAAAGCGGGGGGGACGGGGGACGGAGCTGCTGAATGGAGCTAGAATTAGCCTCCGGGCTGAGGCGCTGGCTTCTGGTAGGCACCTACCATCTGCCTGCCCATCCTCAGCCGCGGCGAGCCTCATTCATGCAGCCCCTGGGCCGGCCGCACCCCCATCCCCTTCTCATGCTCCCCGGGCACCCCTCCCTTCCCTTGGGCATCTCCACTCTGTGCCCCCTTTTAACTAGCAAGCACTGGGGGGCCAAGTTCAAGCTGGTCCCCGCTATCTCCTTTCTCCTCCCCACGCTCCAAGGGCCGGGTGGGTAAAGATATTTAGGAGCCCGAAGGCAGCGTTGCCTGGTGGATACAGCACTGGGCTAGCCTTGGCCAGCTCTGTCCTTGGCCTGCGTGGGGTGACCTCGGGCCAGTCCGGCCGTGCCTCAGTTTTCCCAGCTGTAAAACAGGGTTAATCAAAGACATGTCCTGGCGGAAGGGATCTCGGGAGGTGATCGCGTCCAGCCCCCTGTGTTGAGTAACCCTAGCCCAGTCCTGACAGGGGTTTGTCAGCTGTTCTTAAAAACCTCCACTGATGGGGATCCCACCACCTCTCTTGGACGCCTGTTCCGGAGCTTCACTCCCCAGAGAGTTAGAACGTTTGTCCTGATATCTCCCCTAAATCTCCCTCCCTGCAGATTACACCCGTTACGGCTTGTCCTGCTGTCAGCGGACATGGAGAACAGCTGACCCCCATCCTCTCTATAACAGCCCTTAATGGATTTGACGACTGTTCTCAGGTCCCCGCTCAGTCTGCTTTGCTCCAGACTAAACAGGCCCCGGTTTTTTAACCTTTCCTCCTAGGGCAGGTTTGCTAGACCTTTGATCCCTCCAATTGATCCTCACGTGCGCTGCCCACAACTGGACACCAGACTCCAGCTGAGGCCTCCCGGGTGATACTGATCTCCTTTGGGAGCTGCTGCTAAGAGCTTGGGGTTACTATTATTAAACACCTTTAAAATCCACCCTCAGGTGCCTCCTCTCCTGTTCGTCCCGGATACGGATAAAGCCAACCCTGGGGCCGTCTCCTCCTTGCCTGGGTTTGGGCTCCTTCCCCGGGGGGGAGGGATAGCTCAGTGGTTTGAGCATTGGCCTGCTAAACCCAGAGTTGTGAGCTCAATCCTTGAGGGGGCCATTTAGGGACCGGGGGCAAAAATCTGACAGGGACAGTACTTGGTCCTGCTGTGAAGGCAGGGGACTGGACTCGATGGACCTTTCAAGGTCCCTTCCAGTTCAATGGGTCTCCACATTAAGTCCCCCAGGTGCCATCAATCTGGGGTAGGCTGGGCAGGCAAGCAGCTGGGGAAGGCAGACCTTTGGTCAAGGAGGATGAACATATTTTTGCAGCTAGACTGCTGTGGGTCGTATCTCCCCTCGCCACCTTCGAGGCCTGACGGGTGGGGCCAGCCACCTGGCGACAGGTGGGCTCAGGGTGGATCTTGCAGCAGGTTGTCAACGCTATGATTCTAACGAGGAGTGGGCAGGGAGGGGGAAGGAGGCCTCAGCTGTATCCCCCACACACACCCTCCTGCTGCCCTGGTGTGATCAGCCCACCAGGGCAGCGTTCTCCGGCTTCCCCATGGGCGGCGTGAAACTGGCTTTCTGCCCTCCGCCTGCTCCGCCCTCAAGCCCCGTGGCCACCTCCCGGGCAGAATCCCGGCTTCACGTCCCCCACCGAGCACCTCAGGGCTTCACTCCTGCGTGGCCCAGAGCACCACCCCCAGCACTGGCCTCCCCGGGCATGGGAGGCACCCAGCTCCCACCGCAGCATGAGTAGGAAGGGGGTGGCCCCTCTCGGGGTCACGGCCACTGACTTGGGTAAGAAACCAAACCAATGGAGCAGGAGGGGCTGGGATCTGTCCCAAGAGCTTGGAACGTCCAAGGGGCCAAGTAGCGCAGTAACTCATAGCTCACCAAACCCCTCCACCTCCCGGCTGGGCTTCCTCGCGCAGATCTCCGTCCCCTCTGGCTCCCCGGCCGCCTGGGAGTCCCTGCACAGTGGCAGGAATGGAACAGCTTCCTGGCAGTGTTAAAACGCCGGGGATTCCTTCAGCAGCGTGGGCACGGCCGGCGTGCTGGGGCCACTTCCTTTTGGAATCTAAATGGTGTTAATTACAACATCATTAGATACCGCTCCCCCCGTGCACCCCAAACCCCGATCGCATCCCCGCCATCCAGCCCCCCCGTGCACCCCAAACCCCAATCGCATCCCCGCCATCCAGCCCCCCATGCACCCCAAACCCCGATCGCATCCCCGCCATCCAGCCCCCCCGTGCACCCCAAACCCCGATCTCATCCCCGCCATGCAGCCCCCGTGCACCCCAAACCCCGATGGCATCCCCGCCATCCAGCCCCCCGTGCACCCCAAACCCTGATCGCATCCCCGCCATCCAGCCCCCCGTGCACCCCAAACCCTGATCTCATTCCTGCCATCCAGCCCCCCGTGCACCCCAAACCCTGATCTCATTCCTGCCATGCAGACCCCCCTGTGCACCCCACACCCCAATCTCATCCGCTATGTAGCCCCCCCGTGCACCCCAAACCCCAATTGCATCCCTGCCATCCAGCCCCCTCCCATGCACCCTAAACCCGACCGGATCCCAGCTATCCAGCCCCCATGCACCCCAAACCCGACTGGATCCCTGCTATGAAGCCCCCCCGTGCACCCTAAACCCCGATCGCATCCCTGCCAGGCAGCCCCCCCCGTGCACCCTTAACCTCCTGCACGAACACTTGGAAATTCTCCTGGCTGCAAAGGCCAATGGAGAGACGCCCATTGACCCCAGCTGGGGATCTGGCCCTATTGACTCCAATGGAAAGATGCCCATTGACTCCAGCCGGGGATCTGGCCCCATTGACTCCAGCCGGGGATCTGGCCCCATTGACCCCAATGGAGATGCCCATTGACTCCAGCTGGGGGCCCGGCCCCATGGACTCCAGTGGAACTAAATTGGTTTCCGCCACCAGTGAAAATGCTCCAATAATTTTTGGAGGCTTGGGCCCATCCGTCCCTAGCGCTGAGTTTGAAACAGACCCTCCCCACTGCCAGGGGGCCTCCTGGGGCTAATGGGTTTCCCAGGGGTCTCCGTTTGGCGGGCCGAGGCGTCGGAGCGTCCCACAGGCAGCAGGGAAGGTGCGAGAACCAGCAGGGGCTGTAGGTCTTGCCTGTGCCCTCTGGGTGTGAACAGCAGCCCCCCGGGAAGCGCAGCTGAATGGGAGACACACTTTTTCACACCTGGACACATGGACCTGTTGTCTCGGGAAACCCACCCTGGGGTCCACCCCCCCTCCCCATCCCATTCGCCTGCCACAGCCTGGTAACACCCCGCAGCATGTCACGCCGGGGCTCGAAAAGTCACACCTGGCTGGGCTTGCAGGGAGGCTGGGGGCCAAAGGCCAATCTCACGCTCCAGGCCCTGGAGTTAATTACACCCCGGGGGGGGGGGGGGCGCAGGAATTGCTCCGGGAGTTCCCCTGCTGGAACTGGGACTGGAAGGGGCTGATTCAGAGAGGGGAGGAGAACGTGTGAACCCATGTGGGATCTGGCCCCATTGACTCCAATGGAGCGACGCCCATTCACACCCGCTGGGGATCTGGCCCCATTGACTCCAGTGGAGCGACGCCCATTCACACCCGCTGGGGATCTGGCCCCATTGAATCCAGTGGAGCGACGCCCATTCACACCCGCTGGGGATCTGGCCCCATTGACTCCAATGGAGCGACGGCCCATTCACACCCGCTGGGGATCTGGCCCCATTGACTCCAATGGAGCGACGCCCATTCACACCCGCTGGGGATCTGGCCCCATTGACTCCAATGGAGCGACGCCCATTCACACCCGCTGGGGATCTGGCCCCATTGAATCCAGTGGAGCGACGCCCATTCACACCCGCTGGGGATCTGGCCCCATTGACTCCAATGGAGCGACGGCCCATTCACACCCGCTGGGGATCTGGCCCCATTGACTCCAATGGAGCGACGCCCATTCACACCCGCTGGGGATCTGGCCCCATTGACTCCAATGGAGCGACGCCCATTCACACCCGCTGGGGATCCGGCCCCATTGACTCCAGTGGAGCGACCTCCATTCACACCAGCCCTGGATCTGGCCCCGAGCATATAAATATCCACAGAGCAGCTTGTGGCTTGGAGCCCCTGGCTAGGGGGCGATGGACGACTGCCTGGCTGGCGGAAACCTGACCAACTTGTCTTGAATTCCCTCTGGCCATCCAGGGTGTGTTTAGACACCGCAGGGGGACCCGTAGCCCCACCAGCCTACCAGGGTCACAGGCCCAGTTGGGACGTGCAGGTGCGGGGGCCAGAATGGCGGGGGGTTGCACCGTGCGCCCTCACAGTGGCCAGCCTACTCCCGGGGGTCCCCGGCACCCTTTCCCGTCCCTGGGCCCCCACCAACCAGCTCGGCGGGCGAGCGTTCTATTAATCTGGGCCCTGGGAAAGCAGCCAGCGCTGGCCTCATTAAAGACCCAGATGCCGGGGATTGTGTACAAACATTCCGGCGGCAGCAGGAGACCCCCTTCAGAGAAGTCAAAACATTGCCAGGGCGAGGGGGGCAATGAAAGGCAGGCCGGGGAGAGAGCGAGCTGCCGTCTACGGCGCCACCGCCACCCGCCAACGCATGCCAAGCGCCGTCCCAGCTAGTCTCACCTCTGGGCACAGTGGAGACCAGGCGCTGATCTGCTGGTGTCTGTATGGGGGCTTTGAACCACAGCAGAGAAAGGCAGGATGTGGGGGAAGCAGCTCCTTGGGGTTGTTACCGTGCTGGCTGGATCGAACCGGAACATGGGCCAGGGAACGAAACCCATCCACAGTATCCGACTTTCCGGGTAAATTCTCACCTGGGGGGGATCAGCACGGCTCTGTCAGCGCCAGTAGAGCGACTCCGATCGGCACCAGCCGGGGATCTGGCCCTAAATGAGAAGGCAGGGGAACTTCTAAACTGAATCCTCTTAGCAAAAAATGATTGAAATGAACCCGAGTTTCCTACCTTCCAGAGGCAATTCCAGTCTGCATGCAGGTATCGTGATATCGGTGGGGGAGGTTCCAACTTTCTGTGCCGGGGTCCTGGTCTGTGACCAGGGCTCCTCGGTGCGTCTGTGAGACAGATGACAAATGCCCCCTATTTGGGACATCATAGGAGTGAATCCGCTCCAGAGCCGTGCTGCTCAAAGCTGTTACTGTTAGGTGTGTTACTGTGGCACCTAGAAGGTGCGGCTGAGATCAGGGACACAGTGTGAGAAACAGGGCTAGGGCTGGGGGTACAGGTGAGCAATTATTACATGCATTACGGTAGAGATTGGGGCCCCGTTGCACCAGGCACTGCACAGACAGTGCAAGAGGCAGCCCCGGCCCCAGCGAGCTCACAGTCTAATGGGTTATTCTGCCCTTTTTACAGATGGGAAAACTGAGGCCCAGGAAGGGGAAGTGACTCACCCAAGGCCATGCAGGCAGTCTGTGGCAGAGATGGGCATTGAACCCAGGTGTCCTGCAGCCCCACCGACGCCTTATTCACCCCTCTCCCCAAGATCCCGAAGCTCAGATGTCCCACAACAGCAGAAAAAACCTCCCCAAAGAGGAAACCAACCAGCTGGGCCTGATTTACTGCTGCCGCTCGATTTCCTGGGAACACGTGGGGGGGCTGTGCTGTGGAGCACAAGCAAAGGCAAGGGATTGTGGGGCCAGCCTGTACATGCTCAGAAAACACATCACCCGACAGCTCCCGCGGCTGGCACTGGCCGAGCAGTGGCATTTCCTGCCGTTCACAGCAGCCTCCTGGGGAAAGCAGGGTCCAAGTCGCTCACGTTGTTTGCCCGTCTCCCCTTGCGACACAATGGGGGGGTCAGAGCCCCTGGCAGCAGCAGCCAGGGGATGGTACCCCAGCCCACGGCAATGGACGGCTCTAGACAGGCAGGACTAGATGGTCCGGCGGCAGCCTGCGTGCCTGTCCTGCTAGCCCGGTGCCCTCCTAATGCAGCACCCCGATAGATCAGTAGGAAAACCGTTAGCCAACACCTGCCTGGCAGCATGGACAGCATCATACAAACGCCTGGCGGGTATAAGAACTTACCTGGCTTATCCTGGCCCCAGGTATTCTGTTCACTCAAGCTAAGCGACATCCCATCATACCCTGGCAGAAGCAGGTAGAAAACTTGTCAGACTCAAGACATGCTTAGTACAGGCTAGGCACAGGGGTGCTGGAACGGGGGGGGGGGGGGCGGGGGAGTCAGGGGAGCCATGCCCCCCCCCCCTTTTAGGGTGCTTCTGTAACTCCTGCCTAGGGAGCTGCCGCCCCGGAGCAGCACCTAGACAAGGCAAAGGGAATGAACAAGTTAAGGAACTGGAGCAAACTGATAGGTTGGCCCGTGGGGACGTGTAAAAAGTTCTGTAATTTTTAAACTCAGCCTAGAAGTTCTCCGAGCTGAAACATGGCGAGCCGCCATCAGCGTACGGTGAATTTACCAGCTGGCCCCTTCCTTCCTGTACGCTGCTCGCTGACTTGTAGCGACGCCCCTGCCTGCCATCAGTTATTGGGCCACTTCCCTCGATTTCATCCCGAAGCAAAGCGTGGTCAAGCAACGGACTGTCCCACGGCGCCTTCCGCCCGCTAGAAGAGTACCTCCATCAGGCGAGCCCATCGGTACAAAACCCGAGTGACCGACGCAATGCTAATCCTCGCCAGCCCTAGCTCCGCCCGCCGGTAGAGCTCAGAGAGATTTCCCACGGAGGTCAGGGTTGTCTCCGTTTTATAACTGGGGAAACTGAGGCACAGAGAGGGGGGGAAGCGACGTGCTCAACGTCACGCACCAGGCCAGACTAGAACCTGGGTTTCTGGCGGCTCATGGGCGGTCTACACTGCCAATTAAGATGTGGCATAACCATCGCCCATCCCGCTCAGCCCTGCCCCCAGACTGACAGAAGCCCCAGGCTTACTGAATCCCGTGGGGTGAAGGCCACTCAGCATTAGCCAAGCACACCCCCTTGGGCCTCCTGCTTAAACAGCAACACGTGTCCCGCCCCTTCACAGCCCCTGTGGGTACACGGGGGGTCGGCGGCTCCCTGGGCCCCACTAAAAAGAGGCAATGAGCATTGTGGGAGGGGGCAGGGCCTGATTTGATGCCGCTGGGATCCAGAATTCAAGGGATTCTCCGAACTGCCTGCAAAGGGGGATACGGGACCTGTCCCCTCTAGGGGGCGCTGGCTCCAGTTCAGTCCCAGGGCAGGGGGACACGCTGCCCCTCTGCCCTTAACGCCCAGGAAACTCATCCTGTAGAAGTTAAACAACTGTTGAGCCCCACCCCAGAGGTGGCTGCATTTCAGCATGGGCTGAAGCAACGGCGCACCCAGCAATGGCTGCAAGGCCCTCCAGAGGAAAGGCTCCTTTGAATTGCTAGGTCATTATTGTTCGGGGGTCCCGTTGGATGGGGCTCATCCCCCCCCCACCCCCACCTTTGCAACTGGGGCTGTCGACCCCGGAGGCAGTGGGGTCTCACTACAGCAGCTCCACCCAGCTGTGGATTCACCAGGCCGAGCTAGGCAGCTGGTTTAGACCATGCTGGTGTAGAACTTTTCCCTCCCCTCCTGCCAAAGCCGGTGGGTTAGACTGGCTCAGCGGGGAACCGGCCGTGTGAACTGTCCAGCCCTCCCTGCCAATCGACTAAGGCCAGAAGGGATCAGCGCCGAGGCCCAGCTGACCTGCTTTCCTGGCCCTGACAGTGGTCAATACCAGATGCACCAGAGGCAGGTGCAGGAAACCTGCATTGGAGCAGTAGCGCATTGGCAGAGCAGACTGGCCTCCCGGCTTGAACGGTCCCTGGCAAGTCGCCTTCCTTCAGCAAGAGACGGCACGGAAGGAATCAAGCGTCTGAAATCCCTCCAGCTCGCATCTTCCACCCTCATTCGTGGGTGCGACTTCCTTCCACCTCCGCGCTGCAAAGGTGTTTAGTGGATATGGGGAAAGCGGTGGACGTGATAGATCTTGACTTTAGCAAAGCTTTTGATACGATCTCTCACAGTATTCTTGCCAGCAAGTTAAAGAAGTATAGGCTGGATGAATGGACTATAAGGTGGCTAGAAAGCTGGCTAGATCGTCGGGCTCAACAGGTAGTGATCAACGGCTCGCTGTCTAGTTGGCAGCCGGTATCAAGGGAAGTGCCCCTGGGGCCAGTTTTGTTCAACATCTTTATTAATGATCTGGACGATGGGTTGAATTGCACCCTCAGCAAGTTCGCAGATGACACTAAGCTGGGGGGAGAGGTAGATACACTGGAGGGTAGGGATAGGGTCCAGAGTGACCTAGACAAATTGGAGGATTGGGCCAAAAGAAACCTGATGAGGTTCAACAAGGACAATGCAGAGTCCTGCACTTAGGATGGTAGAATCCCAGGCACCGCTACAGGCTGGGGACCGAGTGGCTAAGCAGCAGTTCTGCAGAAAAGGACCTGGGGATTACAGTGGACGAGAAGCGGGATACGAGTCAGCAGTGTGCCCTTGTTGCCAAGACGGCCAACAGCATATTGGGCTGTATTACTAGGAGCATTGACAGCAGATCGAGGGAAGTGATTATTCCCCCTATTGGGCACTGGTGAGGCCACACCTGGAGTATTGTGTCCAGTTTTGGGGCCCCCACTACAGGAAGGATGTGGACAAATTGGAGAGAGTCCAGCGGAGGGAAACGAAAATGATCAGGGGGCTGGAGCACATGACTTATGAGGAGAGGCTGAGGGAACTGGGGTTATTTAGTCTGCAGAAGAGAAGAATGAGGGGGGATTTGATAGCAGCCTTCAACTACATGAAAGGGGGTTCCAAAGAGGATGGAGCTCGGCTGTTCTCAGTGGTGGCAGATGACAGAACAAGGAGCAATGGTCTCAAGTTGCAGTGGGGGAGGTCTAGGTTGGATATTAGGAAACACTATTTCACTAGGAGGGTGGTGAAGCACTGGAATGCGTTACCTAGGGAGGTGGTGGAATCTCCTTCCTTAGAGGTTTTTAAGACCCGGCTTGACAAAGCCCTGGCTGGGATGATTTAGTTGGGGGTTGGTCCTGCTTTGAGCAGGGGGTTGGACTAGATACCTCCTGAGGTCCCTTCCATCCCTGATATTCTGTGATTCTATGATCCCAGGACGCATTCACAGAGGAATCTCACGTAGGAGCAGAGAGGTTATTTCCCCTCTGTGTTTGGCCCTGGTGCGACCGCTGCTGGGATCCCACGTCTGGTTCTGGTGCCCGCAATTCCAGGAGGACGTTGGTAAATCGGAGAGGGGTCAGAGAAGAGCCACGAGAACGATCAATGGGTTAGAAAACCTGCCGGATAGCGAGAGCCAGAAGGAGCTCGATGGATTTAGCTGAACGAAGAGAAGGTGTGACTTGATCCTAGGCTGCAAGAACCTACGTGGGAAACCAATATTTAACAATGGGTTCGCCAATCTATAAACCTCACTCCTGTTGAAATCGGATCCGCAATACCCGTATGGATCTGAGCCCACGTTGAGGACTCGCTCACCCGGGTGCGGGCCGGTGCTTCGCACAATTGGGTTAGAGCTGATGCCCCTAGCTGCTGTCTCAATGCCCCAAGCGAGCCCCGAGCGTTTGGCAAGCCAGAGTCAGGCGGTGGAGGTGCAGACTGGCTCTCAGCAGCCCTTTTCCAGCAAGACACCGGGCTACAAGTCATACAGCCCAGGGCCGGGACAGCAGGCCAGGGGGTTCAGGAAGCCAGTTCATATATCCGCAGCAAACAGGAAGCAATGAGGCAAGACCTTGGCTGGCCCGGGAACGGGGGGGCCCTGGAAACGGAGAAGAATATAGTATAAATCAGTTGGGCCGCGCCTGGCACTGGAGCCAGCTGCCCCAGCGAGTGGCAGGCTAACGCTCTGATTCACCAGAGCTCCTGGCTCTTAAAGCGACATACAAACATGAAATCAATGAGTCCCACTAGCCGTCCCCTGGGACGGAGGGAGATGGAGGAGAGGAAAGTGTAGAGGTTAGAGCAGGAGGCAGACTAGGGGTCAGGACTCTGGCTTCTAGTCTCCACGCTCTATGCCCAGTGACCCCCATTACCAGTGTCTGGGCACCTGATGTTCTTTAGTGTATTTGTCCTTAACCCCCCCTGTGCCTCGGTTTCCCCTCTAGTTTGGGGCAGGGACTCTACAAGCTCACAGGCTCTCTCACTGTGTCTGTGCAGCACCCGGCCCAACAAGGCCCTGATCTCGCCTGGGGGAAGAGGGGACGACCCCCACTCCCTAGTGCAGAGAGAGCCCCATTGCAGCCAGATGGGTAAGTGGGGGCTGGGCGCCTCTGTTCAGCCTAGTAGGGGGGGAACCGCCTCATGGGCTCAATGGGCATCAGCCCCAAGAAGCCGGGAGGCCAGCACTGGAGGGAAGAATGGGAGGTTTCCTGCCTCCCTCCCCCCCCCTTCACAAGCTGGCCTGCCGGCAGATGCTGAACAAAGCAGGAGCTGCGCTGATCAATCCCACCCAGACTATAGCTTGCGCTCCCCCTTCAAACACACAGCCCGGCCTGGGGACCTGATGCATGGAAGAGGCTGATTCCTATGCCCCCGTTGGGTGAATGTTTCCCAGTAACACGTGCAAGGGGCATGAAGGACAAGGGCAGGGAAAGGCTTTGTCATTGCTCCGCTTTCACTAAATAAAAGCAGCCAGTCTCAGGCTCTTCGGGCTGCAGATGTGAACCAGACTGCCTGAGTCTGCAGAGAGCCTGGGACAAACGCTCTGGGAGTGGGGAAGCTGCCCCAAATGTAATGGGCGCAGCGATGGTGCCTGAGTTTGCAAAGAGCCTGAGCCAGTTGCTGGGAGGGGAGCTCCACCCCCTTGGGCCAACTCCAGAGTCCCAGGCAAATACGTTAAATGCCAACATTGTCAACTCTTTAACTACTGATCAAAGCCTGTAAGATAGGAAAGGGAGGAGTGTGTTACAAAGCCCCACAGTCCCGTGGAGTAAGTGCTCGTTTCAGGGAGGGGCGTAGCAACACGTGGGGCAGGGGCAGTTGGTTCAGTTTCCCCCACAGGGGGTGGATTTCAGCTTTCAAAAGCACTCAGCACCATTGCGGTTCGGTACCTTCCCCTCCCTACACCTGTCGTCAGTCCAAAGTGCCCGATACCACGATGCATTGCAGGGCGCCCCGCTCTACCCAGGGCACGGCACCGGCCCAGGCCAAGAAAACTACTGCATGGGAGAGTCCTTCTCTGGGACAAGGAGCGTCTGACTGCCCGTCTCCCCGGCAGCAGGCCAGGATGGGCAGAAACACCCTGGCCGGCCTAGCTGGTCCCGCTGCTGAAAAGCCAGGGCTCGGCCGGTCTGTCCTCGGGCCTCAATTGAAGGGGGGAGCTGGCCCTTTGCCGCCTCCTTCGCTACTGCGTGGCACCTACAGTGAAGGGAAGCTTGGATGCTGCTGCTGCTGCATCTAAAGCCACCCCCAAGCCTCTTAGCTCAGCTTTCACAAGCTCCCCAGGTTCTTACCTGACACCCAACGGCCACAGTTGCGGAGCAGCTGAGCTCTTCCCTTTATTAGTAGTAGTAGTAGAGGTATTGCTGTGTCAGGTGCTGTACATTTTAAACGCTATTATGTGTATTACGGTAGCATCTAGGCACCCCAGTGTGAAAGGCACTGTACATTTTTAATGCTATTAGGTGTATTATAGTAGCACCTAGGAGCCCCAGTCAGGCACCCGGAGCCCAGTGTGCCAGGCGCTGTACAAACAGACCAGAAAGGCAGTCCCTGCCCCAAAGAGCCGACAAGCTAAACATAAGGCAGGAGGTGGAGACTAGCTCGGTGCATCTGCAGACCTCAAAGCACTTTCCAAAGGACGAAATGTCTCATTTTACGGGTGGGGAAACGAAGGCATGGAGACGCGGGGGGATTGGCGAAGGTGACCCAGTCCTGACCGCCAGTCCCCCAGCCCATTCTACCTCCTTGCGGAGCCTCAGACAGCTCCATCAAACTATTGCTAACAGCACCGAGAGGAGAGGTCGGGGATCGGTGGAGGTGAAAGCCTTCTAAGACACGCTGGAAGTAGCGAAAAGGAAGAGAGAGAGAGAATCATCAACAACAAAAAATGAAACAAGAAGCTCCAAGTGAAATTAACAAGCATCCCCTAACAGGCTAGAAATTTGCAACTAAGATACCCCAACGGCCTTAACTCTGCCCCCATAGAGCTGCTGGCCTCCAACCTTCCCTTCCCAAAGTGGGGAGAATGGAGGATGGGCTTGTAAATACACAGCAAGGGAGTCAAGCGTGAGGCTCATTCCCATGAGACCTGGCTGCAGGGAAACCCAGTACGCCTTACCTTTCCAAGGCAGCTGCTGGGGGACAGCTTGGGGCTGGCTTCCAGAGGTGCTGGCCCCCCACTGCTCCAATGGATGCTCATGGGAGCTGCAGGCTGACAAGGAAGGCACCCTAAATGAGCGAACATGAAGGCATAAGAAAGAGCAGTGGGGCGGCCCGGTGCCGTGGGCATCAGAAGACATGGCTTCTATCCCCAGCTCTGAGCTGCTGCAAGTCCTGGCCCCACTCTGTGCCTCAGTTTCCCCTCCCACCTTGTCTAGCTCTCAGGGATTTTCTCTCATTAGGTGTCCGTGCAGGAGAGGTGGCCCCTATCCCGGTGGGGGGGGTGTGAAGCGCCTGGCAGGATGGGGGCCGTGACCTCAGTCAGGGGCTGTGCAGTGCCTGGTGCGATCTGGGGTGAGCCTGGTAGGTGCTATCGGGAGGGCTGCGGGTCACAGGGGGCACTGGTAGACTCCACTCTTTTCTGGCCTAGCCAGGGATGATTGCGTTCGCCTCGCTGCTTAGCGTTCCTACCTGCACAACGGAGGGCAGAGCTGCGGGGCACCGGCTGACCTGTGTGAATGCAGCAGCACTTCGTCCCCCCCTCCAGCCAATTCACACCCTCCCAACCTGCTCATGTGGCCGCCTGGCCCGGGGCCCATCCCAGGGCATGAGTGGCCAAGCGCTGAGATCATGTGAACCTGGGGGCTGGCGATTTTCCCTTGCTCCGAGCCCCGGTGCCCGGAACGCGCTTCCTTCCTGCCCTCCTGCTGGGAGGGATGAGGAGGCTCCTTGCACTAATCATGGGCAAGATCCCAAGCGCTTTCGGCACTGCGGCCCCACGGGGCAGCAGGACCCACGTGCTGGGGGCTCCCTGCCTGCCACTCAGCCGAAGCACCCCGGGTAATCCAGGCCCCCAAACAGCAGCACCTCAACTGCTGGGAAGAGGGTGCTCCAGGGGGAGGGTAACACGGAGCTGGCAGGGTTCAGCTGCCCTGGTGAACGTCACACCCCGGGCTCTACACCCGGCAGCATCCCAAGCCCCGGTGAGAGACAGGAAAGCAAGGAATGGGGGAGCCATTGGGGCAAGCAAGCCGCATGGCTCTACCCCAGCAGAGGAGAATGGCCAAGTGGGAGCCCAGGGTTCTATTTGTGGCTTGCTGGCTGACCGTGGGCAAGTCAGGAACCAGCTCCATGCCTCAGTTTCCCCTCCTGCCCTTTGTCTGGTTACACTGGCAGCGCTTTAGGGACGGGATCGTCTGGGCAGCGCCTGCCGCGGAGAGCATTTGGCCTGGCAGCGGCACCCGTCGCACTGGGCAAACTGCAGCCAGCGCAAAACACCCTGAGCTCAGCGGTTCCGCTCGATTTTTAATTAGTCAATTGATTTTTGGGGTTGTTTTTTTTTTTTTTTGCCATGTCCGTGACCCCCTTTTCACCCCACACGCACACGAGGGCGGGGTGTGTGTCTTGGTCCGGGCTGCCTAAGCGTTACCGTAAATCACGTAACATTTACGCCAAGTCCCAGCCAGGAGATCGGAGAAGCGGGTTCGCTCCTCCGGAACGGCCTTAGAGTGGTAACCGCTGAAGTGTGCGGAGCTGGTTTCTCCCCTCCCCATCCCACACCCGCGCCGGCTGATCTGGGCCCAAGGGGACGTAAGAGCAAAAACTCTGTTTAGAAAGCAGCTTCTGGCTGCACCACGAGGCTGCTACCCAATCAGTATCAAGAGGGGCTTTGGGGGAAAGACAGCAAGTCCGACAGCAGCTTCTTAAATGCTCCACCAAGCTGCACAGGTTAACCCTGTCCTCAGTGAGGGACAGCTACCTCTCCTCCATTGCTGACTCCAGTGCTAGTGGGGCGCTGTGCTGCAGGGAGTGCGATAGCTCAGTGGGGGGCGCTCTCCCTCGCCGTCAGTGCTGACCCCAAAGCCCCAGCATAGGGCTAGGGGGCATTGGGCTGCAGGAAGCAGTGTGAGAGGCTCCGTAGGAAGCGCTCTCCCCTTGCCCTCAGAGCTCACCCCAATACACCAACCCAGGGCTGGGGGCTGCAGGGGAGATCTCGGCAGAAAGGCTCGCATTGGTGAAGATTCAATACATCTGCTCCCGTTAAGGAAGGAGAAACCTCATAGTCCATCTCTCAAGCATCCAAGGAATCCTCCAGCAAAACCAGAGTTGACTCTCTGGCTACTTCTAAATCCCATCCTCCTTCCCCCGACACAACCGGAACACAATTGGAAGCGGGATCTCTCCAAGGGCCCTAAAGGAGTTGGATTGGCGTGGGATCTGGGCACCTCCCTGCCTGCTGGTCATCCCCAGCCCTCGTTCTACCTGGGAAGAAGAGGCTGCTGGGGGTTTGAACGCAGGGATCCGTTCCTGGGATGAGGAAGAGATCAGCTGATTGCAGGAGCCAAAGGGCAGGCTGGAGTAACCAAAGCTTTACTCCCTCTATCTCCTACAGATGCATCTGCTTCCTCCTTCCACCCTGGAGAAGGGGGAGAAAAACAAAAACAAAACACAAACAGCCCAAACTTGTTCCGCACACCCCTCCACCCCCCCTCCGGAGGTGGCTTTTCTAAATACAGCACCTCAGAGAGAACCAGGCGGTATTACAGCCCTGTGTCCTGTTTATGTTCAAAACAACTCAGTTGCTTATCTACCCCGCCCCTCCACCCCATCCCTCCCCAGCAGCCCCTGCCAAGGCAGGATGGCTGGTTCCGCCTGCCTTGCTGTTTGTTTTGTTGGCTGGAGTCAAGTGTGGGAAAGATCTAGGCTCAGTTCCTGACGGGAAGTGCCTTTTATTTCTTCTTATTCTTTCTATGAAGAATGAGGAAACAACAAAAATGGCAAGGGGAGATCACGGGCTGAATTAACTAACGCTCGCTGAGGGAAACGGACAGCTGAGTCATGGGGGAGGGCAAGGGGGCTGTGGTAATATGGCGGGGGAGGGGGACGAAGGCATGCAGGGAGGGCTGTTCCCAGCTCACCCACTCCCTTGGGCTAAGCAGTGGAAACAAGAGGCAAATGTTACATTCAAACCCTAAATTATGTTAATCCCGTTAACAAACGGGAGGGGACAAAGCAGGGAGGCGAGGGAAATTATTCTGACGGGTGAATAAGATATCCATCGACTTTCCAGCTGCACCGGCAGATTGAGTAGGTGGGCTGGTAAATTTCACCCTGGCGCAGTGCCGAGATCTCACCCTGGTCTGCTGAAAGCCAGTTAAACTTCCAGGCGTGCAGGCGATACTGGCGTAGCCATGCCAGCATGTACCACGCCGTAATCTCAGTTCTAGCCGGCAGAGCCCGCCTGAACTGGAATCAGAGTGACCCAATCCCACCAGTTTAAGGAAACGCTGCGTCTGCTCATCCCAATCTGTTTACTTTCCTGTTTACATCCAGCTTTGGTCTTGGGATAGAAACTAGGACCTGTTTTCCTGAATCAAAACAGGAACACTCCCTCTTCCAGCCGCTTCCACAACTGCAATTTTAATCTGCATCAGGCAACTAATACACAGGGATTCACCACACTTGGAACTGTCCTTCCCCATCTGTTTCCTTTCAAATAATACTACACAAGTCCCCATCCCAAGCGATGGCAGACTCTAAACACAGGAGGCTGTCAATCGCTTCCAGTCACTTCCTTCCAACTTCAGGAAGGGATAAGAAAAAAACCCAAGGATCTTACTTAAAAATTCAAACACATGCTTTTTTGGCTCCAAATCTACGGTGGGTTTATTGTTGTTAGAAGACCCTGGCATTTATACTTTACAATGATGCTTAGGACAAAAGCAAGGCTGCTCCAGCCTCACACAATCATAGACCTTGCTTGAGGGGTTGGTGGCCAATCTGCCCAAGTCCTTGCCCTCCCCCCATGCACCAAAACGCAGATTGAAGCCAATCTATTTAACAGGGAGCAGGCAATCCTGGCTCTGGAGTGGGAAAGGTCAGTGCAGTTGGGGAAGGGGGTGAGTCCTGGGGAAATGGATGTCAGACAAGAGGTGGGAGCGTGCTACCTAAACCTCCCCCTAGCAAGGCCGGCGGCAGGGTTCGGGGAAGGAACGTTTAAAGGAAACGGAAGAGGATTTCAGGAATTCTCTGCTCACTTGGGTATGTAGATGACTGCTCCAACGGAGGGCAGAAGGCCTCAGTGACTGTCTGTAGTCTGACCCCTGGACAAGCAGGGGTCACACTAGCCCTGAAATGGGAGGGCCAGGTGGCCTCGAGCGGGAGGTGCATTTTATAGGTTCACAGCTATTCGCCCCTCTTGTTTCTACATTCTCCCGGTGCGTGTGGGGCCAGACACCCCTGCCCATCCTGTCTGGCAGGGAGCAGACCATCGGGACCGCTTGCTCCCCTCGCGCTGAGAGACTGGACAATCTGTGCACCATCTACCTCCCGCCGCCCTTCCAAAAGACTGTTTGTGGCCCCAGCTACACCAGTCCTTGGCGAACCCCGATGGGGCTAAGGCGGGTGCCCTCTCGTAGTGACTGAATGGATCAACTGCCCCCCCCCCACCACCACACACACACACACACACACACACACACGGAAGCCACCACCTCCTACCCCCATCCACGACTAAGTGAGAAGAGCAAAGCAGGGAAGCGTCGTAAGCCGCCTGTAGAAAGATGACCCTTTATTTGAGGCGCGCGTACCACCGGTTCCATTCACGCCAACAGGAGCAGCATGGTCCTCTCTCTCGTCTGAAGGAAACACGATACAGAGGGGGGTGAGATCTAGAAACTAATTAGGGACTGACCCTCCCCACCCTCCCTTTATTTGTACTGAGGCAAGTCCATTTCTCTGCAGACACACAGGCCCCACTAGGCCACCGTAGAGCCGGTGCGGGAATCTCTGCCGGCCGGCTCTCCACCCCGCAGAGGGGGTCTGGAAAGGGCTACGTCTGAAGGCAGTTCTGCAGGCCTTGTAGATGGGACGCCATTGCTGGAACCCCACCCCCCAGACCACGCTGCTCTGACGGTCCACAAGCGGGTGGGGCTGCACAGGAGAGAGTCACTGTTGCTTGGACCGAGCCCATAGCCGGCTTGCCAGGGAGCCCAGGAAAAGCTGCTGCTTCTTGTTCTTGGACAGGTCGGCGAGCCACTGCTGTTCCTCCTGCACGCACAGGGAAGGACACAAGACCTGCGTTACTGGGGTGTGCTCCCAACCCCACACGGCACCGAGCTGAGGGCTTCCTCGAGCCTTCCACTATTAGCCACTGTCTATGCCACAGCTACCGGGCGGTGAAGTGATCGTCCAAGTTCCCACAAGGAGTTGGTGGCAGCGGTGGGAACAGGCTGAAGATCGGATTGCCACCCCTGTGCTTTCACCCCCAGCCCATCCTTCAACAGACGACTCACAAGCGATAAATCACTGCACCAAAATCCAACGGGAGGTGATGGCTCTTGCCAGCACACATCCAGCCAGGCTGAGATGTGAGTGAGCATACACTAGTTACACACAGGTGAGCCTGTCACGGATCTGCTCCGCATCACGGTGAGCCTGACAGGTGAAATACAGTTGAGGGGCTTGTGGGAATGCTGGTTTCTTTTCCCAACTCTGCTGCTGGCTGGCCTCGGGCAAGTCACTTCCCTGCTCCGGGCCTCAGTTTCCCCCTGCGTACAATACCGATCTCCTTTGTAAAGCTCTCCGAGATCTACTGATGAAAAGCTAGGGCTTTATCATGACGATCGTAACAACTACATTGGTTGCGACACAGCTAGCATTAAAGCGGGACAACCCTTAGCATGGATGCAGTTAGCCCAGTAGCAAGGTACTTATTTCAGGAGGGCTGATTTCGGTAAGTTTCTAAGCCCATCTAGCCACGGCAATAGGATACCTGAATGCAGAGCAGCCCCCGAAGCCTTCCTAACGCTTCCCGGGGAAGGACTCGGCCAGTGGTCCCAGCTGCACCACCCCCTCGTGTCGCTGGTCATCTGTCTAGGGTTTCCATAGCGCTCACCACAAGCAAGCGGGGAGAGGGGCGGGGGGATCTTGCCACATTTTAACAGATTAAAAACAAGACACTCTATTCTATTCCACGTGACTAGCGAGTAGGAACCTACCCTGCTCCCAACACCCGCTCCTTACCCTTGCTGTGTCTTGTCTATTTAGACTAAGCTCTGTTCTGTCTGCGCAGCATCGGCACAAAGGGGCCCCGAGCTTGTCATCATCCCATCCGCCAAGGCTCTGAGGACAGACTCCACGCTGCCCCCTGCCTTCTGGGGCGGCAGGAGCCGTGAGAATGGCGCCCTTACCTGCTCCAGCTGAGACTGCCTGCGTTTAAACGCTTCCAGCGGGTCGTCCTCCATCGAGTAGTTCTCCAGCACCGTCCTGACATCCTCGACCCCGCTCAAGGCAATAGCTGTCGGGCAACGAGAGGCGGGGAAGGAGAGGCTGAGCATGGCCGTGCGAACACGCCAGACAAAGCCAGTCTGGGAGGCAGGGATCTGCACTGCGTGCGTAGAAGCAGCATCGCGTTCCTGCTGGGGTCAGAGGGTCTAGACCCAAGGGCGACTTCGTCCTCTCCATGGCCCCGCCCCTGCCCCACCTCTTCCGCCGAGGCCCCGCCCCCCAGCCAAGCCGGGAGCTGGAGCCAGGCCAGGGACCCAGGTCCCTCCACTTGCGTGGGGGGGGAGGGAGGTGGCACCAAGAGCAGGCCCCAGCCTATGTCCCCAGGCCCCGGGGCACCCACCCAGGGCAGGTGGAGGGTCCACAGCTCCCCACGTGGCTCTTACCCCGACCTGGCTCTGGGGCCCAAGAGCTGCAGCCGGGCCCTGGCAAGAACTGCCCAGGCAGCTGTGGGGAGCCACGGACCCTACATCTGCCCTGGGCGGGAGGGACACGGGCCGGGGGCTGCTCTTAAGCCCCCCCACCCCAGGAAGGTGGAGGGTCCGCAGCTCCCCACAGCTCCCCGGGCTACAGTTTCCAGCCTAGCCGGGGGGCAGGGCCTCAGGGGAGGGGCAAAAAGTGGATGGGCCACAGCCCCCTGGTCCCCTGTTCTGGTGCCTCTGTCTAGGCCCCTCTCTGAAATGCTGCCTGTTCCCAGGAGAGAGGCCCAGAGAGACCCGCTCTCTGTGGGAACTTAGGGAGCAGCTGGACGGGAGCTAACGCCTGGACCTTCCAGATATAAAACCACTGTTCCCTCACCCACAGGAACGGGTCAGGCCGTCGCTGAGCCAGGCGGCAGGAGCTGCTCCTGTAACCGTCCCATGGCCTTACGGAGCGATGATCTGGTCCGATTTCATCGCCAAGTCCCCCCTCCCCACCCACACACCAGCAGCCGCCCCTGGCAGAGGGACACCCCCTCCCCCCTTACTCTTCAGGAAGGCGGCGAGGTCGAAGAGCGTCCTGTCGTCGGAGCTGCCATCCCATTTCTTCAGCGCCATGCCGTTGAAGGGCTGCAGGCGGAATGCCTCCTTCTTGCAGTCCACCACCACCACCTTGGCGGGGTCTCTGTTCAGGCAGGAAATATCCTAGACGCGGGGACACAGGACAGAAGCTGAAACCTGCGCTCTCCAGCGCCCCAGAACCTGACGCAGCCGGCACCATGGGGCACTGCGGAGACAGATCTCCCCCCGCCCAGCCTAGGCTGGGCTTCCATCCCCTCATCCCAGCCCCTCCACTGAATAGGAGCATTCCAGTATTTTGGCCACCATGTGGGTCCAGACCGACACGGCAGTTCGAAAATCAGCGACTGCTCTAGTCTTGCAATCCTAGAGTTTCCACTGTGGCTGGAAGGTGGCAGGGAAAACGCCGGCAGACGCAGCCCGAGGGGATGGGCATGGCACCCATGGGAAGTGGGGGCCCCAGCCCCCGAGGGCCTTCAGACAAGTCAATCAGACACAGCTCTGGATGCCCTGGGGGGTCCAGCTACAGCTGGGATAGATCAGCGTCAGGCCCAGGGCACGTGAGGTTGGGGGAGGAGGAAATCCTAGGACTTTTCTCCTCAGGGACGGTAGAGTTTGCACGTTGAGCCAACGGTGTTTCTGGTCACCCTCCTCTCTCTAAGGAGGCTGTTCCTCTGCCTACACGGCCTGTGTCCCATGTTAGGGGCTAAACAAGGAGGGCAGCTTGCCCCTGGCTCAGCACAGCTTCCGGGGCTCACACCGGGGCAGAACTGTTCAAGAAAGCCACCAACGACTCAATCCATCCACCTGCTCCGCCCGAGGGGTCCTGCCCCGTAGCACACAGATCCCTAGCACTGCAGGCAAAGCGCAGTCGTTACGGCTTTGGTTCAGTGTCACGTTTCACTGTTCCAGATCTACAGGGCAAGCCCTAAAAATCCCACAGGGCGGGGGGGGGGGGGGGCAGTCGGCTCTGTGGGATGGCTTAGAGCAACGACGACAGGGTGGGTGGGTGTGTGTTGCTGCCAGAGAGATGCTGCCAGCTCTGCTGGAAAGATACCTCCCTGCTTGTTAGATCCATACCCTCTCCCCCACCCTTTGCCTGTCAGTCACATCACATCTCCCTGGGGATCACGTTTTGCTGCTTCGCCAACTGAAGATTTCCCCTCGGCACATGTCAGGCCACTTCTGGGCTATCTTGCAGGCTGGCTTCCCATGGGACTCGGAGCCAGGAACGCCTGAATTTTCTTCCTGGCTCCGCCACGGACTTGTTTCTCAGAGCTGTGTTCATCCCAAAGCGTGCGCACCGCACCGCTGAAATGCAGCCACCTCTGGGGGGAGGGTGCCAGGCAGCCATACGCAACACCCTGTGCATTCTAACTCTCAGGGGAGTGAAGCACTGGGACAGATTCCCAGGGGAGGTTGTGGGATCCCCGTCACTGGAGGGTTTTAAGAACAGGTTGGACAAACCCCAGTCAGGGATGGGTGGGTTGATTTGGTCCTGCCTCAGCGCAAGGGGCTGGACTAGGTGAGCTCTCGAGGTCCCTTCCAGCCCGACACTTCTAAGTGGGAGATGTTTATCCAAGGACTGCAGGGTAACACCCTGCTCTTGAGCAGTTCATGGGATTTACGTCTTCACTACCCTCTGGATCGGCAGGTAGCAATCGATCTATCGGGGATCGATTTATCGCGTCTCGTCTAGACGCGATAAATCGATCCCCGAACGTGCTCCCCGTCGACTCCGGAACTCCACCAGTGCTAGAGGCGGAAGTGGAGTTGACGGGGGAGCCGCGGCCATCGATCCCGTGCCGTGAGGACAGGAGGTAAGTCGATCTAAGATACGTCGACTTCAGCTACGCTATTCTCGTAGCTGAAGTTGCATATCTTAGATCGACCCCCCCCCCCCCCCAAGTGTAGACCAGCCCTAAGTGTTCGTGCCGAACAGAGGTTTAAAGGTCTCCTCGTAACCACCCCCCCCGAGTCAACTCTGTGCTTGTCCAATCATTCACAGAGTTTAAGTCCTGCGCAACCCAGCCCATTACGTTTCACCTAGTCACCCCTGTATTCAGCCCGGTGACTTGGCTTTGGCTAAGGCACCACCTGGGAAGGGTGAAAAGCCGAGTCCACCTTGCTGGGGTTGGAACCAGAGACAGGGTTTGGCAAAAATCTAAATACCAGACACGAACATCTCACCCTCCCCGTAGGAACGAGGGCATTTCACCCCTCCTCTCCAGCCCCCCCGCCCCTGAAGCATGCTCCTTCTGCGGCCGCCAAGGCAGAACATTCCCTTCCACCACAGATGAAGCCTTCTATGGACATGACATGCTTCGGGTCTGATTCTGCTCACGCACCAGACGTGGAAATCCCACTGGCCTCAAAGGCAGCTCTGCCAACCCGAGAGCGGCAGCGTTCAGACTACCATGTAACAACTGAACCAGCCGCGCATCCGCCTCTCTCTCTGCTCCCCCCCACACCTGTCCTGGGCCCAGTGCAGATCTGACAGAATTCCCTACTGCCTAGCACAGCTCTGTGCGGACAGGGGTCTGCACAGAGCGGGATCCGTAAGCTTGAAGGGCAAAACGGAAGCTAGTCAGACCCCTCCTCTCCATCCCATAGTGAGAAGGATTGAGGGGTTGTGTAAAGGCTGGTGAAGAGCAACCTGTGGCACTGGGTGGTGCAGAAGGCCAGGAATCCAACAGCAACCACTAGTTCTCATCTAGCACTTTCCATCCTTAGATCTTAAAGTACTTCACCAAGGAAACCGGTCTCATTAGCCCCCATTTTACAGATGGGGAAACCGAGGCAGAGAGGGGAAGCAACTTACCCAGGGAGCCGGTGGCAGAGCCAGGGACTGAGCCCAGGCCTCAAGTCCCGATCCAGAGCACTATCCACTAGGCTGCACTGCCTCCCCCATACAGTGTCTGGATCATTGCATGACCTTGCTAGCACTGCTCAGACAGGGTATGGAAGAGATAAACACACTGGAAGGTGTGTGTGGGGGGGGTCGTCATGTGATTGCTGGGGGGGAGCTACATTCCCTGCCAGGACTGGTAGTGGGGAGGGATGTATATTCACCGCATCCGATCGCTGCACATGGGGCTGGTAATAGCACAGAAGTGACAACAGGGCAACGGATTTAAAAGCTGAGTTAACCCAGAATTTTTTTGTTATTATTTTTTGATAGTACCAGCCGTAAAACAGGGCAGTACCGCGACGCAGCCTCCAGATCTGATTTACACACTTGTCGCCCTGTCCCCTCCTCCGCGATATTCCAGTCGTAAACAAAAAAACGTCCCGCTGGGGAACGAATCCCGGTTACGGTACCAGCAAGCTCTTTCTAAAGCTGCGACATCTTGGCTGGAACAGCAGGGCTGCTCCTTGCAAAGCCGCCCCGCCCCCTCCAAAATCCACAAACAATCAAAACACAGAGAGCGCTGTCCTGAGAGAAAAGGACACCCTGCCCACCCCGGGACAGCAGATGGGAGGTGAGAGGGAGGGAGGGCGTGTGTGGGGGAAGAGAGACAGAAGGTCCATAGCAAAGCAAAACATCCCTGCTCTATTGTGGAGCACGGACAGAGGTGTTCGAATTACAGAGCACGAGGCAAGGGCTGGGGAAAGAGAGGGCAGCTTTTCGCGGGCAGAGCACTGCCTAGATGCAAAGGCGATATGGGACTATTTCACGGACGTCGGGCATCGCATGGGGACCCAAGGCTAACACTACTGTGCTCAGAGCGGGAGAAAGTATGGAGCAGCTCTGAATTTCGAGCTGCCTACATCCCAAAAGTGGTCTCACCTCCCTGGGAGAGTTTTAATGTCCAGCCAGGCAGCTGTGCACGTGTGTCTAGCAGTCACAGAGAATCAAGCCTTTTGCTGGCTTCAGAGCGCCCGAGTTGCAGACACACAGGAATACAAGGTCAGGGTAGACAAGGTTGTCACGGAGCGTCTCCATGTTCGCATTCTGCCACTGTGGCAATGAGGCAGCAGGCAGATGCTGTACGTACCATCACTCACTGGAGGACAGAGCAAAGAAGAGGGGGGCCTCCCCTCCCCCCCGCACACCAGCCGCTGAGACAAACTGAAATTAACATACAGCATGTTTCTGGATGGCTGACAGCTGAGAGGGGCCTCTTGTTAAACACAACCAATGCATCAAGTCAGTCAAGGGAAAGCTCTCGTGGTTTGGTAATAATCTAGCACAATCAGGCAGGGATCTACATCATGCCGAAGCAGCAAAGCTCAGAGCAGCTGCCTTTGTTTTAAAGATGACCTGCACAAGGGAACAATTGCCTTTCCCCCCACTTTTCTCCTTTACCTGGCTGCCCCCCTTGCAATTCTGCTAATTTTTAAAGCTGGAAATATTAAGCCTGATCATCCCTTGATTGTGCTGGATGACGAAGAAGGGCAGATGAGGAGCCTTTTCAGCTGGAAAGACCGTTCTCTCGAGCGTTTGAGTTTATTGGCCATTGTCTCAAACAAAAAGTTTTAAACATCTGAAACAAAAGTCACTTTCGCCTCTGAATCTGGCGTCGTTTCTTTGGCATCTGCAACGTCATCAGTTTGCCAGTTCTCCATAGGGTCTTGGAGAGCAGAGAAAACCGGAGTTTGTCTACAGGAGGACAGCCAGGAAAATTAATCCCAATTAACTTTTAGGCGGATTAGCTAAATTGCATCACACCCATTTGTACAGCCCTGGAAATCCACTTTTTATCCATAGATATCTGCATCCGCGGATGCGGTGGTATTACCAACCATCTTCGCGGATCGGATGCAGATCCAAGTTTTTGTATCTGCGCAGGGCTCTACCCACGTGGATGCTTTTATTCAGACGTAAAGGGACTTGAATTCATTTTTATCTTAATTCACTTCCAAATTAAATTAAGGTCAACCAATTGAAGGCCACTAATTCGGAGTGAGCTTGCTCACACGGGGACGTAATGCAGGTTAACGAAAGGTGTGAATTTGAAGTGGATTCGTTCATTTGATTAATTTTCCTGAGGTTATGGTCTTGCCTACACTTCAGACCATGTGGGGAGTGTGAACTGCAGAGCGCACTGAAGTATTGCACTCTAGTTACCGCCAGTATGAACTAAAAGGTGCCTACTTTGCATTAATGGAGAGGACATTAGTGCAAACTAGGAACCTTTTAGTTCCCACCAGCAATATCAGCACAATACTTGGGTGTGTTCTGCAATTCACATCCCCAAAGTCTGCCCTGTGGCAAAGTGTAAACGTACCCTGAGTCCTCATATCAAGAAGCCCCAGTGAACGAAAACAACTAGAAAAAGTCCCCCAGAGGCCTTCCTTAGGTATCAAAGGGCACAAAGCCAGCATGCTCCCCCAGCCATCGGTCACCTTTCAAAGCAAGATTACAGCCAGAACGGTCACATTCTCTGACAGACACACACTAGAATTTGCATTGGTGAAGTCAGCAGACGTGACTCAGAGCTAGACGGGGTCACATCTGCACGAAGCTGGGGTTACTCGATGAAGGAGACTCCACTTCCCTTTCAAGCACTTGCCCCAGCACGCACCAGGGGCAATGGAAGATTTCTCTGCTACTTCTGCTTCCATCATACCCTTGGATGAGGACCCCTCCATCTCAGCTCAGCAGTTTACAGCCTTTACTTGAGAAAGCTGTAAAGAGGTTTTTTGGTGTATGCTTCTACTGGGATGAATTGGCTGGTGCAGAGGCTTAAATGCTTTTTAGCTGTTGAGACTCACAACACAAACCCCACTATGTAAGCTGGAAAAACTCGGCACCGTGAGCCTCTGATGGGGAAAGACCACAGACTGAAGTTAACTGGCAGAGCCGCGTGACTAGTCCAAGACTGGAATAGCACGGGGAGGTGGCCGGACAGGACTGAGTGGGCATCGGCGGAGCTAAAGGGCGAGGTGACCTCAGGATACGTAGGCAAAGGTCTGAAAGCAGCACGTTAACCACAAAACGTATGAAGTGTTCAGACCCGGTCAGTTTCCTGCTCACTCCAGCATAGATGTGTTCTGAGATTATTTGGGGCTCTCCCGCACTAGGAAGCGGCGAAACTATTCAAGCCAGAACCCCCAGTAAAGATACCTTAACGTGGTGCCCATCCATGTAACGGGTGGCATCTCGGAAAAGCCGATAGGAGATGAATCCATGAGGGTCCACGCTGTCAATGAGGGGGAATGCCGTCTGGAGGAGAAAGAAGAGGGGTGATTCAAGGCCCATACCAGACAACCCTGCAGGCTTAAATGCTTCCACAGCTCTTCACTCAGACACACATCTTGAAAAACATTAGGGGTCAGCAACAGAGCTTCTGAGTAGTAGCATGTGGATAAGTGAAGCTAAAGAAAACCAGGCACGGGTTTCAGAAGTTCGGGACAACTTAATGCATACAGCTGGCTGGAAGATGGAAATATCTTCCAGTGAAAAATGTAATAGTTTTGGGAAAAACCTCATCCCGAATGGGGTCAAAAAGGTGCCATTTTTCCTGGCAAGGGAGTTCAGAAAAAGTGCATTTTAGAGATCCAAAACAAAACATTTTCAGCTTTTGGAGGCAGAATGTGAAACTGACACAACACGAGCAGTTGGGGAGCCATGATTTTGATTTTCCCAACAGAAAGCAATCACATTTTTTTCGGTAAAACAGAAATTTACCCATGGAAAATTTCCATTCTGCGAAAAGGGCATTTTCCGTCAGAAAATCAGTCAGATGGAAAATTCCTGACCAGCTTTACTAACGGCTCCCAGGCATTTCTTCCAGGATGTACGCAAAGCAAACGGATGCGCTTTTCGGTCACCCCGATACACCCCCAAATCCATCGTGCAGCTTGATGTCACAGCTGGCCAAGTTTGGCAGTAGTAACACAAGAAACACGTGCACTAGGGAGGAGGCTAGAAAAGGCATTGGTCAGGAACGCGGAGAGGAACAAGGCACGGTTAGTTAAAGGTTAGTCATTACCAAGGTCTCCAGCAGACCCCACAAAAGCCGGCATCTCCCCAGCCCACAATTCACACAAGTTATCGTAGGCAACATTGGATGGGGCGTTTAATCATTCTGGAGACAGAGAGGCACCCCGTGACTGTGCACCCCTGAGTTGAGGAGTGCCCCGTTGTGGACTTGAGTTCAGACATGTCTCGTGAAGCTGGTGCGTTTTGCTGGGGCAGCCTGCAGGAATCCACCCCCCCCCCCCCCCCAGTGCACCAAAGGGGAAGCTATGCCATATCACAGCACGGGCCAGCCATTCCCTTGACGTGCTTTGAGGGCAGCACGGCTGGCCAGGTGCATGCTGTTCCCTCACTAGGTTCCAACAAGGGCAGGGTTTTTTGCCCTATGGACGCAAACATCCCCCCCTTCTCACGGACAGTCCCACCAAGTTAGCACGGCAATAGCCCCAATTCAACAGGGTGAATGGAGAAGATGGGGTCCATATATATTCAAATGAGCAGTGGCATGGTCCAAACTCTGCCATTCACGCCCCAGCTATCTACTGAAGGCAGGTCAAGAGTATGCGGAGACTCACTGGAAAGACTTTGCCTAGCACAGCAAGGGGGACACTTGCTCCTGGGAGTCTGGGAATAAACAATCAACTCCCCTACACTGGGCTAAACCAACCCTCCCCCCCCAGCCCCAGGTTTAAGGGCCACAAAAGAGGGTGCCAACCCAACGGCTGGAGTCGGTAACACAAGGAGCACAGCGCGTCCCCATCTGTACGCCGCACAGCCAGGTTTGTCAGAGACTGCTGGAGAAGCTCTGAGGCTCTCCCACCCCCTCTTTTAGCCAGGGCATGCCAGCTGCACCTGTCTGAGAAGACAGCACCGATCACGCCCCGCGGGGCGCAGGACCCGCCCCCCGGCACTCACCATGCCCGTCTCCGACGTAAAGATAACTATTTCATAGTGCGGCGCCAGCTGCTGAAACAGACTGTCGATGCCCGGTCTCTTCTTAAAGCGCCAGCCGGTTACTAGCTGAAGACAAAGGGAGGGACAGAAAGAAAAGCCATGAGATGACAACTCGCTAGGGAAGGACAGGAGCTGATTTTCAGAGAGGCTGCTATCGGAGGCCTGGCTGGCATCACATTGTCCAGCAGGGAGCGTAGCCAAGCGCTCTAGGGCTGCCATGCAGCATGGAGAGAACACAGGGGGAATAAGGCACACGGAAGTCTGAGAGAGAGGCCAGCGGTTCTTCATGAGATGCCCCCTTCCCCCCGACTCGCGTATTATCATAGCGCCTAGGAGTCCTGTCCTGCCGTATCCCGTATTATTGTAGGGCCTAGAAGCAGGACCCCATTGTGTCAGGCACTGGACAAACAAACACAGAACAAAAAGGCGATCCCTGTCCCGAAGGGCTGACAATCTGAGAGACAGACACAGACCGACGGGGGAGTACAAGGAAACAAGACGACAACACTGCTCAGCATAGCAGCCAGTGGTCTCATCACTCCAGCGACCCAACCACAGTCGATTTTTCTGTAGGCCTCATGGGAAAGGGAAGTGCATTGGGCTAACATACTTAGGGATCTAAAGGCAGATGACGCCTGGGATTATTTCAAGTTGAAGTTGCACGAGCTGTCCGAGGCCTGTATCCCGAGAAAGGGAAAACGGTTAGTGGGCAGGAGATTTAGACCTAGCTGGATGAGCGGGCGTCTCAAAGGGGCGATTAAGAAAAAACAGAAACCGTACAAAGAATGGAAGAGGGGAGGGATCAGCAAGGAAACCTACCTTATTGAGGTCAGAGCATGTAGGGATGCAGTGAGAAAGGCCAAAAGCCGTGTAGAGTTGGACCTTGCGAGGGGAATTAAATCCAATAGTAAGAGGTTTTATAGCCATATAAATAGGAAGAAAACAAAGAAAGAGGAAGTGGGACCGCTGAAGAATGTAGATGGAGTGGAGATTAAGGATAATCCAGGCATGGCACAATATCTAAACGAATATTTTGCATCGGTCTTTAATAAGGCTAATGAAGGGCTTAGAAATAGAGTGAGCAGGACAGAGGGGAATAAAGGAGGGGGGATTGACATTACAGCATCAGAGATGGAAGCCAAACTTAACCAGCTAAATGGGACTAAATCGGCGGACCGGATGATCTTCATCCTAGAATATTGAAGGAACTGGCACAAGAAATTGCAAGCCCCTTAACGATAATTTTTAATGAATCTGTAAACTCGGGGGTGGTACCGTTGGACTGGAAAATAGCTAATGTGGTTCCTATTTTCAAGAAGGGGAAAAAAAGTGACCCGGGTAACTACAGGCCTGTTAGTTTAACATCTGTAATATGCAAGGTCTTGGAAAAAATTTTGAAGGAGAAAGTAGTTAAGGACCTTGAGGTCAATGGCAATTGGGACAAATTACAACATGGGTTTACGAAAGGCAGATCGTGCCAAACCAACCTGATCTCCTTCTTTGAGAAAGTAACAGACCTTCTAGATAAAGGAAATGCGGTGGATCTAATATACCTCGATTTTAGTAAAGCGTTTGATACTGTGCCGCATGAGGAATTATTGGTTAAATTGGAAAAAATGGGGATCGATATGAAAATCCAGAGGTGGATAAAGAACTGGTTAAAGGGGAGACTGCAGCGGGTAGTACTGAAAGGTGAACTGTCAGGTTGGAGGGAGGTCACCAGTGGGGTTCCTCAAGGTTCGGTTTTGGGTCCGATTTTATTTAATCTATTCGTTACTGACCTCGGAACCGAATGCAGGAGTGGGCTGATAAAGTTTGCGGATGACACAAAGTTGGGAGGTATTGCCAATTCGGAGAAGGATCGGGATATTCTGCAGGGAGACTTGGATGACCTTGTAAATTGGAGTAATAATAATAGGATGAGATTTAATAGTGAGAAGTGTAAGGTGATGCATTTAGGGATGACTAACAAGAATTTTAGTTATAAGCTGGGGACGCATAGGTTGGAAGTGACGGAAGAGGAGAAGGACCTCGGAGTCCTGGTTGATCGCAGGATGACTATGAGTCGGCAATGTGACGTGGCTGTGAAAAAAGCTAATGCGATCTTGGGATGCGTTAGGCGAGGTATTTCTAGTAGAGACAAGGAGGTGCTGCTTCCGTTATACAAGGCGCTGGTGAGACCTCATTTGGAGTACTGTGTGCAGTTCTGGTCTCCTATGTTTAAAAAGGATGAACTCAAACTGGAACGGGTACAGAGAAGGGCCACTAGGATGATCCGAGGAATGGAAAACCTTTCCTATGAAAGGAGACTCGAGGAGCTCGGTTTGTTTAGCCTAACCAAAAGAAGGCTGAGGGGGGATATGATTGCTCTCTTTAAATATATCAAAGGGATAAATACCAAGGAGGGAGAGGAATTATTTCAGCTCAGTACTAATGTGGACACGAGAACGAATGGATATAAACTGGCCGTGGGGAAGTTTAGGCTTGAAATTAGACGAAGGTTTCTAACCGTCAGAGGGGTGAAATTTTGGAACAGCATTAGCAGCTCCCCTCGATGTAAGAGCAAGGACTGGCCAGCCCGCTGAAATAGAGCGATCAGCTGTCCTTCAAATCCGCAGACAACTCCAGACTTCCCAGCATATCCTGGAACACTAGCATCTCTCTCCAATTCTACGGCCTCCTTTCCCTTGATGACTTGCAAATCGCTGTTTTGTGATCAAGTTAAATGCGCCCAATTCACACTAGTTAAGTGGTTCGTGATGCAATGCCCGTTACCTTTGGGAGACATCTGGGCCGTCCATGGGCCAAACCAGAGTGGCGTTGCGACCACATGTGCTAGGTCACAATGCCAATCAAATCTGACCTGCTCACCCCTCTGTCTCCATCTTCAGAGGGACGATGGATGGGCTAAACCCAAGTGGCACCAAGGCTACGTGCACCAGGCCGCAATACCCGGGGGAGGGTGCTGGGCTCAACGCTGCAAGACATGGGAGCCGCTGCTGTCCAGGGTGAGTGCAGGGCAGGCCCCCTTCTCCCCCCAGCCAGGGGGCCGCATTACCAGGAGGGGAGCTCAAATGGAGTCAGGGTCTGGAAAAGTTTGGGAACCAATGCAGTTCAGGACTTCCACAACCAAACTAAGCAGCAGCTCCCAAGAGGTGGATCGAAGACATGTTCTAACCCTGAGATGTGCACTGTGACCTAATGACTGCCGAGGGGAAACTGGATTGGGATGAAGATGCCGGGGGGGGGGCTTGGATTCAACAGCTTGATCTGCAAGGCGAGTTCTCCATTTGTCGGTGCTCTGTTCCAGCTTTAGGCTAGAACCTAGGGCTGGACCCACTGGGTCAGACAGTAGGCCTACGTGCTTATGGATCACTGTCTGCAGTCATTCGATCCTGCCTCAAGATGCTGTGACGTACTGGAGAGGAACCCAAAGTTTGAAAGATGGAGCAAATGCGATCCCTCCTTGTTGGCACCACCCTCCTCTTTGGCCCAGCACATCTGCTGAAGCAGCACACCCATTTACACAGCAGAAGGCCTGCATGTGTCCAGCCTGCAGCTGGCTCCCCCGCAACCAGATGTTCCCTCCTCTCAGAAGCAGCCTGCTGAGAAGAGGTTTAGTTACGGACAGCTTTTAGGATCATGCAGACAGGGGTCCATCTCTTCCCCACTCCCAGTGCACAACGTACAGCTTCTGTTTGCTACAGCTGTCAGATCTGCGGGAATGGCCTGGAGTCCAGCTAGCACTCCCAGAATAAAAGCAAGGGTCGGTTCAGCTGAAGTCAGTGAACTATCCATAAGGAACAGAGCTTTGCCAGAGCCCACTGATCCTGACCACGTGTACCCCGGCAACTCCAGTTCCAGGCTACACACCTAGACACACACACACCAGTCCTAACCTGCAGCCCATCTGGGCTCTCTGTGCACAGAATTGTACCCCCATTCCTGACTAGCAATACCAAGGGCTTTTCTTAGGAAGCCACTTGTGGTCTGACCGTTGTGTCAACCTATAGAGTGGCCCTGTACAGGGAAGAAACAGGTGCCATGCTGGGACCACTAATCTAGATTTCATTTACGATCTAGCAGGATCTCAACTAACGCACTAACCCACTGCCTCTCCCCATGTATCTGTCGCGAAAGCACTTGAAACAACACACAAAGAATTTGAGGGAAGGAGCCCTCCTCCCCCCGAAACACACTCTCCAGAAAGGAGGACAGTAAAGGGGAGAGAGACTGACTTACCGACCACTCGGGATGGAGCAAAACATCTGTAAGCTCGATGACCAGGGTGTAGGGAGGCTGGTAGTATGGTTCTTTCAGGGGGTCTGGAAGCAGCTTCGGGCTGGTGGGCTCTATAATCATCTGCAGGAAAGAGACCCAGGAAGACAGAGTAAAGGAGTTACAGGTGCATGAGGAAGCCAGATAAGGAGGAGCTTGGAGCAGCAAGGCAGAAGAGCATGGCTATTCGGCACACTGCATTAACATGCATGGGCGAGATACAGAACTCCTGCATCACGGATATCGTTCATTTCATCTCTACGTCGAGCCCCATGAGCTGTACAAAAAGCCCCCTCCACTGGCACTTCCTCCTTCCTGGAAAGGCTTTAGTTCCCAAGATGCTATTCTCATGCCCCTGAATACCTGAGTGTTACTGACAGGTGGCAGAGGAAGGGGCAGTTTCAATGCAGATCTAAACATCTGCTGCTCTCTTTCTTCCCTGCTCTCCTCGACCCCCTCCCCACGCTGACCTCGTAACCTATCGGCTTTGGAAAAAATGCCTGCGACTCCCAGTTGTTATACCAGGCTTCTGTTTAATCAGAGGAAACAGGAGAACACCGTTAACACCTCATTACAGCTTGCCTCAAAAGCTAATGAGGGAGATTTCAGAGAACACAGATCCCCTCCCAACCTCATAGACTCATAGACTTTAAGGTCAGAAGGGACCATTGTGGTCATCTAGTCTGACCTCCCGCATGATGCAGGCCACAAAAGCTGACCCACCCACTTTCCCTTAACTCAGCTGTTGAAGTCTCCAGATCGTGATTTAAAGACTTCAAGTCGCAGAGAATCCTCCAGCTTGCGACCCCTGCCCTATGCTGCGGAGGAAGGCGAAAAACCTCCAGGGCCTCTGCCAATCTACCCTGGAGGAAAATTCCTTCCCGACCCCAAATATGGCGATCAGCAGAACCCCGAGCATACAGGCAAGAATCTCCAGCCGGACCCTCATTTTACCAGCGATGGCACGTTATTGCCTAATTGACTAAAATCACGTTATCCCATCAAATCATTCCCTCCATGAACTTATCTAGCCTAATCTTGAAGCCAGGGAGGTCTTTCGCCCCCACCGTTTCCCTCGGAAGGCTGTTCCAAAATTTCACCCCTCTGACGGTTAGAAACCTTCGTCTAATTTCAAGCCTAAACTTCCCCACGGCCAGTTTATATCTATTTGTTCTCGTGTCCACATTAGTACTGAGCTGAAATAATTCCTCTCCCTCCCTGGTATTTAACCCTCTGATATATTTAAAGAGAGCAATCATATCCCCCCTCAGCCTTCTTTTGGTTAGGCTAAACAAACCGAGCTCCTCGAGTCTCCTTTCATAGGAAAGGTTTTCCATTCCTCGGATCATCCTAGTGGCCCTTCTCTGTACCCGTTCCAGTTTGAGTTCGTCCTTTTTAAACATAGGAGACCAGAACTGCACACAGTACTCCAAATGAGGTCTCACCAGCGCCTTGTATAACGGAAGCAGCACCTCCTTGTCCCTACTAGAAATACCTCGCCTAACGCATCCCAAGATCGCATTAGCTTCCCAAGATCGCATTAGCCTGGTATAGTCTTCCCTATCTGTGTCCCCCTGAAACCAAGGCTTTGTCAACGCTGGAAACTGAGCGACAAAACTTTTGTGGTTCAGGGAGGTGGGGGGGGGGAACCACTCTCCCCGAACGACAAAAGTTTTGCTGACGAAAAACGCCGGTGTGAACAGTGCTTTGTCAGCAGGAGCACTCTACAATGAGGTGTAAAATGGTCCTCTGCTATCCATTCGTGCCTGGCAGCGGCCTCTCCGCCTTCCCTGTGAAGACGGCTGGGAGCGTTAACAAGAACGTGAGTTCCTAATGAGAGCAAAGCTGCTGATGTGAAGAGATTTTTAGCTGCCACGGTGTAAGGGACAGGCCACGGTTCAGGTTGGAGAGTTTCTACCCTGGAATAGCTGATGAGATTCACAACACAGAGAGCTCGACACCTACACGTTCGGGGCAGCATCAACCGTTGTAGGGGGAAGAACACAGAAGCCTGGATGCTGATCTCGGCAAGACGAAGAGAAACCCTTTTTTTGAAGCTAGACCCATTTAGACTGGAAATAAGGCGCACGTTTTTAACCGGGACGGTAACGAACCACTGGATCAACTTATCGATGGGTCGCAGCAAATTCTCCATCACTGGGAATTTTTTAATCAAGGTAGGATTTTTTTTTTTTTTTTAAAAGCTCTCGCTCAAAAGGAATAATTAGAGGGCAGATCTCTGGCCGGTGCCATGCAGGAGGGCAGGCTATGATCACAGTGGGCCCTTCCGGCCTTGGAATCTACGAATTTTCAATATGAGAACCGTCAGCCTAAACGTATTTCATTAATGGCTTGAGGTCTTCCTTAGGGGATGTCTACACAGCGACAGCCCACCGGAGCTAGCTTGAACCAGCGAGCGGGGGCAAGAACAGCCAGGAAGACAGGACAGCATAGGTGGTACAAGCCGGGCACGGACCCGGGGTACGAACTCTGCTCGTCAGCTGCACCGTCTTCACTGTTATTGTTACCCGCTGGATTCAAATTACTTCAGGCTTCTCCTGTGGTAGGGAAGTATCAGGCCCCTCCCCCTTTTTTAACAGGTGGGAAACGGAGGCACTGAGGTGCTGAATGACATGCCCACGGTCACACCGAAGTCCGCGGCGAAGCAGGGAAACTGACCCAGATGCCCGAAGACCTAGGCTAGTGCCCTATCCCCTGGGCCATCCTTCCTCTCAAGCCAAACTTCAAATGCCAGGGCCAGGTTAAATCCATGACGAGAAGAGACCCAGTTTTACAAATCGGAGGCAGCGTGAGGTCATTGTGAGCTCTTTGGAGCTGGGACTGTCTTTCATCACACGTTTGTACAGGGCCTATCACAAGAGACCCCCAATCTCAGTGGGGGCCTCTGTGTGTTATCAGAAGACAAATGATAAAGAACTGCAACAGACCTACCCGAACACCTGGAGAGGGGATCTGTTTCCTAATCATAAGAGTTACATTTGGCTCAAGCCTGTGAAATTTACCCTGGAGTTGCTACCTGACTGGAGAGCCCAGGATCAGCCCTTTGAGGAGCTATTGAAGACCAGCTGCAGCAACTCACCTGCCTATAGTCTTTGAAATATTTATACGTCCTTCGGAGCTGCTGAACCACCACTGGATCTGCAAGAGAAGAGGAAGAGTCGCATGTAGCAGCAGCGTCTAGAGTGGGGAAAGTCTTCCTGCCACACATTGCAGCTAGCAGGGAAACGAATCTCGGCCTCGCTAGGGATTCTGAAAGGTCCATATGCAAATAGGCTAGGTGGGAGGGGGGATGCTTGGGGCATTAGAGCTGAGGTTCAGTTTCTAGCTCCCTACAGATTTCCTGGGAGATCTTGCCCAAATCACTTAATCAGCGTGCCTCAGTTTCCCACCTGCAAAATAGGGTTACTGCTCCTTTCCCTCACAAACATGCTTTGCTCATTCATGATGGCAACACATAAAATACCCAGAGAGGCAGGTACAAGATAGAATTTATCATTTCATTAGCCGTGGATCCTTTTCGGGACACAAACTCTTCCGATTATACTTCCACCAAGGAGACTCTGCACAAGAAAACCAGCCCCAAAACTGGTGATGCTGTAAGAATTTACTGCAGCAAAGGGTCTGATTAGTTAAGTACTAACATCCTCATCATGTAGGATCCTATTCATGTGAGCCAGCCTTGCCAGTCTACTCACCTCTTCCCCAGGCCAGCCAGCATGGGAGGTAGCATTTTCTGGACAGAGCTGTGGATTCGGAGTTCAGGACACCTGGGTTCTATTCCCAGCTCTAACACCAACCTGCTCTCTGACCAGAGACAAGTCCTTTCTCCTCTCTATGCCTCTATTTTCCAGCCCACCCCTTGTCTAGACTGTACGCTCTTTGGGGCAGGGTCCGTCTCTAAGGCTAGTGGCACAGCTGTATGGTCTCCCATGTAGCTGCTCTATCCCACTGGCATAATTAAACCACCCCCAACGAGTGGCGGTTACTACTCTGGGTCTGTGCAGCGCCCGGCACAACGGGGGCCCTGATCTCAGTTGGTCCGTGCAGCGCCCGGCACAACGGGGGCCCTGATCTCAGTTGGTCCGTGCAGCGCCCGGCACAACGGGGGCCCTGATCTCAGTTGGTCCGTGCAGCGCCTGGCACAACGGGGGCCCTGATCTCAGTTGGTCCGTGCAGCGCCCGGCACAACGGTGCCCCAAGCAGCCATTTGTTTTGAGGCAGAAGATAGTTTTCCATCATCACCAAAAAAGGGGGTTGGAAGGTAATTCAGTGGGCGGGGGAGGCGGGTGACAGCAAGTAGAACTGGAAACTAGACTGGCAAAATTTCCATGGCAATTTATGCGTTAAAATATACTGGTTATTTTAGGCTTCATTTCTGTTATTTACAAGCATCATACAGGTCTTCTGTTGCATCAGTGAGAGGTGGGGGCAAGTTACCCCAAACTATTTCATTCTTTAACTGGCAAACATAATTTAGGGATGAACGGAGAGTGAAAGGAGGGGAGGGGGAAGGAAGGTATATGCACAACAGTATAAAAACATAGTTTTTAGCTGCCAATCAGGGCCGAACTACTCAAGTGTCTAGAGATTTTGGGGAGGCCCCAAACTTGAGGCACTAAAGGGAATTCTCAGAAAACAAGGAGCAGCATCCTTCTAAAAATCAGGCCCCTTCTCTTTAAGGGGTCAAGCTGGATACTCAAAAAAACCCACATAGACACCCAAAATCACTAGCCACGGTTGAAAATCTCAGCCCATACCTTTAAAAGGGAGGGAGGCTGCCCTAAATGAGATGCCAATGACAGCACTTCTTTTGGGGGCACCGAGGCTGTGTCTAGAAAGCAGAAGTCTAGGGAAAACACTCAGTGGTGCAGGAACAAAAATATACAACAGTGTGTCTTCCAATCCTCCGCCATGCTAGCAGATGAAGTGTGGGCTGCTGTCTGGCAATCCAGACCATCTGATGCAGCTCTTGCATAGCCAGAAGCATCCTCCGCCCCTCCCAACGCACACAAGGAATGGATTTTTCAATTACTGGCCTCCTGTCTCTTCAGATGTTCCCATAAGCAGGGGTCAGGCTGTAGAGAGCGTGTGACTGAGTCCGCAGTCCCCACACCATCGCTGTTAACTATCCCTCTGAGATTACAGCTTTACCATCTTAGCGGCCAGAGTTATTCAAACAGAAACTGTAAGTTAATCAATCAAAGGCAGGCGCACTGAATGGGACATAATTTGCGGGCAATTGTTATGATAATGCAGACTGAGCAGCTGGGGCGGATGACGATGGGGCCGTTGAGAGCGGGATTCAGGTGTCAATTGCAGGCCCATCCAGGGGAATCTGACCACGGCCAAGGCTGTGTTGGACTTTGACTGTCTGTCAGATGCAACGGTTTAAAAAACAAAACAAAACACACACACACACCCTGGAAAAGTTAAACCAGGGGGGGAAAAAAGATATTGTTTTAAACCCAAGTCTCATTTGCAGTTTACCGTCTACTGGCCGGGGATCATGTTTTAAACTTGGACTCTGTGTCCAATTGTCCCCTTCCCTCCCATGCAGAATATTACAGACCTGCAACACCAATTCATATTTTTTGAAGCGAACGTCCCCCTTTTGAAAATTCTAGCATGCCGGGGAGGCAGCTGGGAGACCGGACACCTGGGTTCGATTTCCAGGTTTGAAACTGACCAGAGCTCAGAAACTGACCAGTTTCCAGGTCTGAAACTAACACACAACATTCTCCATGCCTGGCTTTTCCCCTCTGTAACACAGGGAGGACAATAGCTTGCAGCCTACAGCTGAAAAGCACTATAGAAGAGCTAAGTGTTTAGCATGACCTCAGGAAAACCGAGAACACATAATAGCTTTGGGGAGAGGGCGCTCAGCTCTATAGTGGAAAGTTATCTGCCGCATGTCTACAGGGGAGTAGGTACCCATTGTTTTAAACACAGGGGGGGTGAAGAAAAGGTCTGCAGTGTCTTGACAGATTATTCTAGGTCACATGATGGCTGGCGCATGGTGGTTAAACAATTATGTTAACCCCAACCCGTTCATCTTTAAATCTAAAAGGAAGAGCTCGGAGAATTAGCCAGAGATTTGGAGAGAGGAAAAGGGGGAGGGGGAGTTTTCTATTATGTCGGACAATGGGCCACTGACTGAAAAATGGCTTTTAATCTGGACGGAGCATATGCCAGGCCTGCTGAACGGAGCAGGTGAAAAGCGCTTCCTATCCCAGCTCACTCGCTCTCAGGGGTCCGCGGGCAGACAAAGCCCAGGCCCTGCCTCCTCCGTGTGTTTCTGTACGTGTTTGATCTGAAAGTGTTCCGCTCGCCGGACCTTCTGCCTTTGAAAGTGTTCAGCAAAGTTCCATCTGCCTCTGTTTTCCAGGCTCCTTTAGGGAGGGGGCAAAAGTAACAAAGGGTCTGATTTGCTGAGCACCCCCGGTTCAACTCAGTAGGAGCACAACACCTCTGAAAGTCAGCCTCCCCCTCCCCCACCGCTTTGCTATTTTCCCTTACAAACTGTAGGACGAAGCAGGACGTATGCTTGAAACTTTCTCACTAAGATTCTGCATTATTGGGATCGGAATAAGGGCCGTAACCCCCCTTCACACCCACACCCACCCACCCCACTCCACAATCTGGCAGATCTTTGCCGTCTGGTAGGACTATGCTCCTAAATGCTGTGAAACGAACAGACAAGGTGGGTGAAGTAGCATCTTTCATTGAAGTGGTTTTCAATCTTTTTTCATTTGAGGACCCCTAAAAAATTTCAAATGGAGCTGCAGACCCCTTTGGAAATCTTAGTTTGCAGAGCGCAGGTTGAAAACCACTGTTTGATTGGACCAACTTCTGCCGGTGAAAGAGACAAGCTTTCGAGTTTACACAGAGTTCTCTCTTTCACCAACAGAAGTTGGTTCAATAAAAGGTATTACCTTGCCCACCTTGTCTCGCTAATATCCTGGGACCGACACGCTGCAAACGGCAAATGAACAGTCAGCCTGCATGATTCAGAGGTGTGCTGCAACCCAAATAGGTCTACCCAATGGCATTGTGTTGATGCAGGTATTCAGAATATTCAACGCACTGTAGGAAGAAAATCCAGAAACATGTGGGCTTTATCAGGGAGATATGGAAAGCTTTGCCTAGTAGGAACCATGGGCAGTAGAGAGCTGGGGCCTAGGTGAATTTGGGGGGTCAGAGCCTGGTGGAGTCTATGGCTCCTTCAGCACGCCGATCCATGGAACAGATGAGTGAGCAGGTGCAGAACGATCTTAAGCAAGCGAAGGCATGCTGGACGGGACGAAGGTATGAGAGACCGCGCTGCGACAGGATGCTGTCAGAGCCTGACCTTTCCCCACCACTCCGACCCCCTTGGGGCTCTCTCTCCTGAAATCTGCCCCTGCTCTTTGTTCATCAAGTGGAACAGGCGAAGAAGGGCGGCATCTGGAAAGCCTATGGCTCCCAGCCCTTGGGGACAGACATACTACAGCGCCACATTCCCCCCTCCCCTTCATTCAATGTCACATCAGTTTCCCACTCTGCTCCACCCCCCCACCCCACCCCCAGTGATGCCCAGGGATGGGTAGGGAAGGGAGAATTGTTAACCCTCCCATCCCAGCACAAGTCCTGCCTGACCTTCTGCCCTCGACAAGAGACTCACACACGCTGTTTATGCACCCGTACATCTGCTCTGGAGAAGCAACTCAAACACTGGCCCTTTCACTCCGCTGATTAGAATTGTAAAGTAACTTTATCTCTTGATTTTTTTTTTCCCTAGGGGGAGCTGAGCATGTTACGCTTATTACTGCTCACTCACTATCCAGCTTAAACACATTAAAGAATTAACATATTTATAATCCAGCTTTCCATCTACTGAGCTGCTCTCCTCCCAGATTTCTCTGCCACCTAAATCCAAAAAGTGGTAAAGACATTTGTGCTTCCAGGCAGCCAAAATAAAGAGTTTAAATCCTCGGTCGGGCTGGGATTTTACCAGATGGGTTTCCAACAACATCACAGTGAAATAATTCCATAGCTTGTATAACCAAGCGGGGTGTGAAAACTGCCCTGAATGTAGCTTTGGAAGTAGTAGCAAAACACACACTCAACGTGGGGGGGCGGAGGGGGGAAGATATCTGTAAACCTGATCGGAGAGGCAACTTTCCCACTGACCAGCCGAGGTTTGAACGGAGCGCTGTGATTGTGCTGCCAGAGTGATCAAAACTGCCCCTCCACTCACCAGGAGTCCTCTTCTGTGGTACCAAAACTTATGCCCACTTTCAACAATTTGATAGGGTGGAGGGGAGGAGATGGGGCGAGATTACACGGGACTGATTTTGCGGCCCATATAGTTTCATCAAGTTTAAGGCCAGAAGAGACCAACTGATCATCTAGTCGGATCTCACATATAGCACAGGACATTCACAGATGCCCCTATAGTAAGTCAATGACTTAGCTTGCACCGAAAGAATTTCTGTCCTCAGGAAACTAAACTGAGTCGCAGGGAGAGAACAGGAGAGGCTGAGGTGCCACCAATGCCCGAGGCTTCTGCAGTGGCAGGGAATTGATTAGGTGAGGCAGGCCCAGATGATCCCAGCCGGAGCCCAATCAATAACCCCAAAGTCCCTCCCAATCTGATCTGGGGGGGAATTCCTTCCTGACCCCGAATCTGGCAAACAGTTTGACCCTGAGCAGGAGAATGAGATGCACCAGCCAGGCAGCTAAGAGAGGATTCGCTGCATGACCTCAGAGCATGGTCCAGCACATCCCAGCAATGACCAGTCTCTGATGCTCCAGAGGAAGGCGAAAAATACCCTCTGCATCCAAGAAAAACTGTGCACTGGTGAACAAATTCCGCTGCAGGTAAGCGGCTGAAGCCCTAAAGCATGAGATTTGATTATAGTCACTTAGCACCTGCCGCTCTGCATCAAGTTATCAGCATGTCATGGGCAATGCAAGCAGTCCTGTTCTCTCCATGCCCATGAAGGAAAGGGATGAACAAGAGGACGCAGATTTCCCGGATTCCAAGGCCAGAATTTCTGGCACTGCTACAATCTCCCAGCCCAGCCCTTTTCCATGGTTTCAAAATGGTACTCCTATTCCACAATGGCAGTGGCAGGGAAGATGGGGTGAGATTACAAGTGACTGATTTTGGAGCCCATATGATCATTTGGTTTATGGATCACTCTGAACAGCAGGGAGCACACCTCCCCCTTCAGGTTTGGAAAACTCCTGGCCCATTCTTGGGCACAACCGGACACAAATATTGGAACTAACACCTTGATTGGTGGATTCTGGGGTGGTTCTATTAAGTTAGTAGGTTACGGAGTTCAGATATACATCTAAAAGAAAAAGACGAATGCTGAACACGTCTCTGTTGAGGATTTTTGGTCCCATGAAGATGGACCTCTTAAGCTTCCTAAAAACCACTGGCTGGCATTTTTGAGCGTTTAATTTGTGGAGGTTCAAGGGGTCAAACCATTCATTCTTTGGTGGGTGGGAAATTGTGCCTGGGTTATAGATCACCGTATGCCTCAGATTAGCAGAGAGTTCAGGTGGGAGTTTTACGTGATCTTTGCTAGTGAATTTCAGATGTTAAAAAATGGTGAGAGCTTTACCGATAGACATCGTCATCCTGGCCTTTGAGGCGCCCGGGCCTCCTGGGATGATCCCACAATGCGGATTTGTTTGCAGCTGGCCGCTGAGCGGGCCCTGTGCAATGGAAACCTGAGCGAATATCGAGCTCATCTTCTGCAGTCAGGAGGGCTCCTGGCTCATTCTCAGCTGCTGCTTTTGGTGCTGGTTCATTACCAATTCAGCTGGTTTTAATTACAGTGTTAACCCTGGGCTGATTAATATGGAAATGGACACGATTTCAGCTACACATGGAACAGCAATTAAACACCAGGCCAGGTCCTGCAACCTAGATAGTCCACTTAGTCAAGGCCACAGCCTTTCCTGTCCCAGAATCCCGATGCTATGCTGGTGATTGCAGCAATGCCAGGCAATTCCGGAAGATGGGAACAAACCCCATCTTCCAGGGTGGAAAAACAAGTGTAGATATCCAGGGGGGAAACTGAAGAGAAAACCACACAGGAATCCAAGTCAAACAGAGGCCTAGTGAATTAAGAGCATGTCTTCACTACCCGCCAGATCGGCGAGCAGCGATCGATCCAGCGGGGATCGATTTATCGTGTCGAGTCTAGACGCGATAAATTGACCCCCGAGCGCTCTCCCATCGACTCCTGTACTCCACCGCCGCAAGAGATGCAGGAGGAGTCGACGGGGGAGCAGCAGCAGTCAACTCACCGTGGTGAAGACACCACGGTAAGTCGATCTAAGTACGTCGACTTCAGCTACGTAACTTAGATCGATTTTCTCCCCCCCCAGTGTAGACCAGGGCTAAGAGCCTATGCGTATCACTGATTGTGCTGCCCGGTCTACGCCGGCATAGCCCCCCTAGAATAGACACGGCGTACGCCAACGGAAGGAGTTTTGGCAGTGTAGAAACACCGTCTCCCCAAACGATATTAGCCAAGCCAATAGAAACACTTCTGCTGGCATAGCTGCATATACCCTGGGGGCTTTGGTGGCATAGCTTTGTCACTAGCAGGGGTGATATTTTCTACACTCCTAGCTGCCACAGCTATGCTGGTATAAGTTTTAAGTCTAGCCTAGGCCTTCGAGAGAAGATATTGTCCAGTTTTCCTAGAATCTCCCTAAGCAAAGGACACTATGAGTTGTGTGAAGGGACAGGACGGTCTATGCATGTCTCTCACGAGGGCCATTTGTGTTAAGTGACCAGTGATTTTGGAGTACCCAAACCGAGACATCATAAAAAGGCCTGATTGTCAGAGGACGGGGCGCTCAGCCCTTGCTGAAAGTCAGGCCCTTTAAAGGTTCCTCAGACTGGGTACCACAGAAGTGAGTCACTCAAAATTGCTGGCTGCTTCTGAAAACCTTGATCTACAGTGCAACAGGAAAGGAGCTTGCCACCCGATTCTCATTTCCCAAACACCTTTGCTTCTGCCTATCGCTCTATGTTACCAGGAGGGCTGTGGGAGGATGATGAATGGGAGGGTTTAATTGGAAAGGGGAGAGTTGAAGACATTGACTCTACATCTATGTGAAGAGAGGAAATGGTTTTACTGAACAGTCACTCTGAGATGAGAAAAATCAAATTCAAAACACTCCGGCTCTCTTAGGGACCCAATGCCAGGAGTCGTCTTTGCTCATGTTCTGTCCTAAGCCCCAAGTAACAGAGCAGCCGCGCCTTGGCTTGGAGAGACTGTTCCACAGCTGGAGATCTCACTCTCAGGAAGCTTTCCCCAACCTTCAGCCTCAGGGCGGGATTTTCAAACAAGCGCAAGTCAACGGAACATGCGCTTTTAAGTCACTTAGGTACTTTTGAAAGTGCCTAAGCTGTCCTCTCTCAGTTTCACCCCCGTACTCTTACCCATTTGCTACGGCACTATCTGGGCGCCATCACCACAGTATCAGAGCATCACACACGAATGAATTTCTCCTCACATTGCCTCTGCGACGCAGGGAAATGCTACTATCCCCATTTTATAGTACCGAGGCAGACAGGCTTGGCGATTGGCCCAAGTTCACACAGGGCAGAGTAGGGAATTGTACCTTGGTTTCCTGAGGCCAAGGCTAGCACCCTAACCACTGGGCCCAGCCTCTCATTAAAAAAATCACACTCAGTCCTTCTCCTTCCTTGGCTCTGTTGTCTTTCAAATATGCACAGGCTCCTGCAATTGAGTCAAGCCAAGATTTAGCTCTCAGGCGTTCCCTGGTGCTCAGCGGCTGTGGCTTCCTTATTAGTTTTGTTGCTTTTCTCCAAAAATCTCTTCCTGTGATGACCAAAAGAACATGGAAGCCGCCGTTTGCAGCAAAAGTTGGAAGAGGAAAACGCAGCGGATGGTTTCTTTCAGGAGTCAGAGGGGTTCCAGCCCCATTTCTGACCGAAGAGGACTAGCTGGAAACTCTGCTGCAGTGATATGCAGGTGGCAAGGTTCAGAGCTCCAAATGAGAGTTTGGAGGTTCGGAAGAGGACGGGAGCACGTCAAACAGAAGCGGACTCCGCGTTGGTAAAACTCAATTGAGCACGTTAACAGTGCTGACTATAGACTGCCAAACCCTCTGGGGTGTGCACATACTCATTTGTGGTCATAAACCTTGTTGGACCAGACCCTTCCATTGGAAAAAACATCCCTACATCCTTCACAAGGAAACGTTTTCCATCAGAAATCCACGTGCAGATGACAAAAGTGGCCCACAGGAAATCGTTTCGCTTCCCAGTTGACCAAAGCCCTCACCACGGACTGTTTTCACCCTTTGCTCTCCATCACCTCGCTTTGAAGGCTCTACTTTATCAAGTAGAAGGCTGTACTTTAAGCCAACTTCCCAATGGATTCACTGAGTCCAGAGCCATTTCACAGCCAGTTCCACTCCCCAGACAGGTTACTGTAGAATCCCTTACTTTCATCATTCATGAACAACAGCACGAAGAAGCATTGAGCCCAGATGTGCTTCTCTGTCTAGGAGAAGAGTTTAAACGAGGTGTCTACTGGCAAATCCAAGAGCACCCCGCCGGCACAAACATCCATCTCTTAGCACAGTGACAGGCACCGAGTAAAAACCCAGCTCGCGCGGCGCAGAATTCAGAAGCCCAAACACAAACGTGTTTATCCAAAGCGAGTCGCTTTCCTGCTTGGGGAGAGTGGGAGGCTTTGGGAAGGCAGGTAGCGCAGCCAAGTCTGAGAAGTTTCCTTGAGGGCAGCTACTTTGTCCTGCCACAGGGGGATAGCGCTGGATGAATAAGGAAAAGAAAGGGCAAATGTCTCTCTCCCTGCACCTGCCAGCACTCTTGGCTTTTAAAACTGGCCATCTTTCCAACCTGAAGCAGAAGGGCCTTTCTGTTCCATCTCACACTGACTTCCCAATGACCAGTGAGTTGCCCTGTTTATCAAGAGAGCCATCTGCGCTACCGAGCTCACATTTGCAGGAGCGACATGTATTTCCCCCCGCCCCACATGCACCCCTCCACCAGCTCCTCTTCCATGTCTGTCTGCCAAGGGCTCACGGGGAGGAAGCCGCCCAAAGCACTGAGCCAACTTAGAAGCAGGTTTGGGGCTTTACTCACCATTATCAAATTCGTCTGGGATCTGTAGGGAAAGAAAAGAGATGTGGCTGGTTATTCTTCTTTTCCTGACTCCACTACATTACACAGCATGGCTAGAGACACCCTCACAGTCATTTGCCTAATTAAGAGAAAGATTAATCTCTAAACATATGAATATTCAGATACATCTGTTGGCTGGGGTGCAGCTGCCAGCCTCTCCCCCTTACCCAAACGCTAGCATTGATAGCATGTTCAACTCTGAGGACTTGTACCCACGGCAGGCACTGCACTCCGGCAAGGCCAACTGGGCCTGCTCCCTCGGGGAGGGGAGAGGGGACGAAAACTCCTGACATCAGTTAATTACATCAGCTTTTTGTCTAAGACAAGAGGACCAAGCTGAGATGTCTGACAACCAGGAAGGCCTTAACTGTTGGCACGTTTCATATATGAGCAGCATGTTTATTGTAACAAGATGATTCAATGCAATATATCACAATGGCTATAAAGAATATTTCAGATCCCATGACCCTTTGCTAAGAACAGCTGAAACCGTAACAGGCAAGGACAGAAAACTGAATATCTGATGACAGAGAAAAAAAAATACAGGAACAAATCCCATTCTTATTTACGGCCTGACCAACTCCACTGAAACTGATGTGCCTAGACTGCGTCAACCCGATGCGCCCGTCGCTCAGGGGGAACTTTGACTTTGAACTCCACTGGGGTAGAGGAAGAGCCGTCTTCATGTGAGCGATGCAGGTCACCTGGGTTCAAATCCTGGCTCTGCCACAGACTTTGGGTAGGTCACAACCTCTCTGCATCTCAATTCCCACATCTGTTAAGTCAGGAATATAATCCACTCCCGCCCTTCGTCTATGTCGACTGGAAGCTCTTTGGGCACAAGCGACTGGAACCGTGTCTATACCGTGCCCAGCACAACAGGGTCCTGATCTCAATTGCAGCCTGTAGGCACTACCATAATACAAGTAATAAATGTTCCTTTGCTAAAGGAAAACCCCACGGTAATGTCAAAGCTGTCTGAATCATCACAGTTCTTTTACAAAGAAGGGCATATCTTGGGGGAGGGGGAGGGGAATTAGCTAAAATACAGTTACGTACAAAATCCTTATCTGGTGATGATCCCAAGAGACAGGAAAAGCAGCTCATCATTAGAATTCATTAGGAAGGCAGAAGGACTTTCAAAGTTGCTCTAAGCGGCTCTATAGTAGTAATACAAACAGAAAGCTGGAGAAGGAATTGGGGGGGGAGGGAGGTGTTTCCTGAGGTGCCTTCATTTACTGCCCAGCAGGAAGGCCAGTGTGACAACTGATCCACGTTGATGAGGATGGAGAGATTTGAGAGGTTTATCACACTTCTACTTGATCAATGTGTGTTTGAACTAATCACTGTAACCGTTCTGTTTTCACGTTCTACAATTTGGTCCAATTTCTGGGTGGGTCAGGCTAGGTTTGAGGAGATGCAAACGAGTTCAGATATCACCACCTCTGAACCCTGGCTCATTGTAGAGCAGGGGTGGGCAAACTTTTTGGTCCGAGGGCCACATCTGGGTATGGAAATTGTATGGCAGGCCATGAATGCTCACGAAATTGGGGTTTGGGTACAGGAGAGGGTGAGGGCTCTGGCTGGGGGTGCGGGCTCTGGGTGGGGCCAGAAATGAGGGGTTCAGGGTGCGGGAGAGGGCTCCAGGCTGGGGCACAGGAGGGGAGGGCTATGGCTGGGTGTGCGGGCTCTGGGGTGGGGCTCAGGATGAGGGGTTTGGGGTGCAGGAGGGTGCTCCGGGCTGGGATCGAGGGGTTCGGAGGGCAGGAGGGGGATCAGGGCTGGAGCAGGGGGTTGGGGCATGGGAGGGGCTCAAGGGTGTAGGCTTACTTCAAGCAGCTCCCGGAAGTAGCAGCACGTCCCCACTCCGGCTCCTAGGCGGAGCCACAGCCAGGCAGCTCTGTACGCTGCCCTGTCCGCAGGCACCGCCCCTGCAGCTCCCATTGGCCGCAGTTCTCGGCCAATGAGCCCCCTGGCTGCCCCTACGCGTAGGAGCTGGAGGGCAGACATGCTGCTGCTTCCGCCAGCTGCACGAAGCCGCGGCACGTACATGCGGAGCGGCCCCCGACCCCACTCCCCAGCTGGAGCACGGGAGCGGGGCAAGCCCCAGACCCCGCTCTCCAGTGGGAGCTCGGGGGCCGGATTAAATTGGCTGGTGGGCTGGATGTGTCCCATGGGCCGTAGTTTGCCCACCCCTGCTGTAGAGGATACACAGGTTGTGAACCAAATAAATCAATGCATTTAGATTGTACAGTCTTTTGGGTGGCAGGGACAATCTTGATGTTGTATCTGCACAGCGCCTGGCACAAGGCAGTCTTGCTCATTGATGGGGGAGAGGGCGCCTCTAGACACTACTGCAATACAAAGAATGATAATAATGCACTTGGATGAATAAGAGGTGCTTGGTATTATAAGAAAAGGGCAGTCGCTACACAGGCTCTTGCCTGGAGACGATCCTTAGATAAAGTTCCAAGGACCCTAGGCCCGTCTTTAACTGTCTGTTTTCCACCGAGGCTAATGTGACATCCATCAGGCTAGTTGCTTATGCCTGCATTGAGCAACTGGACCCCCGCTCCCCACCATAGGTAAGCTTGCCCCCACCGGGCAGTAGTTCTTGTACCTTCCGGGAGTTGGAGGTGAAATATCCCCTCTGCATATTAGACTGCATGGCCCTGTAGTTGTGTTTACAGGATGCAATCAGGCATGGATTTGCTGGCCAAATGACCCAGCCAGCGTCCAGGGTCCAATTCCCTAAGTTGTGTGCTAGGGTCCAGACCAAGAAGGGGAAGAGGCGTGCAAGTGCCTCCAAAGCTGCTCCAGCCTTAAGGTTGAAGGGAATCACCCCTTAACACTTCATCTGTTGCCCGAATCGGATTAGGAGCTCTTGGGTGTCGGGACTGCGTCACGTTCTGTGTTTTGTAGAACGCGGAGTATATTTTACAGAGCTCGGCACTTGAGAAAGTCACAAGACGCTCTCATCATTCTCAAGCGGTTTCCTTGCTGCCTGCTGTGGGCCAGAAGCTCGGCTGTTCCGCTTCTAACCCTAGTCACATCACACCGATGGGCTTCTTTTGTAGCGGACAGTATATTTACTCTTCTGGGCAGCAGCAAGTAGTCACTGGCCAGTCACCAGAACCGAACCCAGACGGCCTAGACAGACTGTTGGCAGAAGGAAGCTGTAGTACGCTCTCCCCCTCAACAGCACACACACACAGGCAGTGTTCCAAAAGGAGCTGCTGCTGCTGCTCAAAAATAAAGTCTGCTATCTCCTGTTCTGTGGCTGGGCGCTGTGTTTTCAGGTGGATCTCACCATAATCTCCCAGAGCGTCACACACTAATGAATGGAAGGTCCGTTCCCTTTCATGCCCTTACTCCTGAGAGAGTAACTAGGCATCTACAGGTCTACCCGGTGCTCTTTCTGAATCAGTGCCGTCTCTCCAACTGCACACACCTATCCAGCCAACCATTGCTAGGACCAGTTTCAGGGGTTGCAGGTCACCCGGCTGCCAGGATGAAAGGGATGGTGGCTACCGGGTTGTGAATTTCATCTCCCCACCCGCGCTGTCCTCTGGTCCAGCTACAAGGATATGGTGTCAAGCTGCCTCCTGATGCCAGAGAGGAAGTTCAGCTGGCGCCCTGGCCCGTAACAGGGAGAGGTGGGAAACCTGTACAGCAAGCAAAGGGTACAATTCCCCACTGGGCAGGTAATCCTGTGGCAGGATGTTAAATGCGGGACAGTGAGAGATTTCTTTTTTTTTTTTTTTTTTTAAACACTACTCCTGCTGAGTCCTACTAATGCATCTCTAGGCTAGTCAGCAGGGTGGTCCCCCCTAAGCATTTCTACTTATAAATGGCATCTCAGTCTAGGATAAGAGCAACCCCAGGCCATGCGGCACCGTAAACCCCCCAAATAACTGCACCGCTCTTTAAACATAGAGCATGTGTGCGCGTGAAGTGAGTGTGCTGCTGAAAGAGGAGGAGCCTGAGGTCCAGTGGCCAGGCTTTTAGGAGGAGGCTGTTTGACCGTATCTCAATTCAGAAAACATACCTCAGTCAAGAGTAGCTGGAAAACCATTTCAAGATATGGCTAGCATACGCAAAGGCCTAACTGAGCCTGTTTAATCCCCATTTGAAACTGTCCAAGATGGCAAGAGAATGGAAAGGGTACCTCCTACCTCAGCCTCAACTGCTAGCAGAGTTCATTCCCACAGAAAGCTCGGCAAGGGCTGACCGGCTGGTGTTAACTCCACAGTGCCACCTAACGAGGAAAGGAGCCTGAGAAAGCAGCAAGCTCAGAAAGTAACCCAACAAGTGAGATCTGGGTGGCAGAAGAAAGCAAATCTGACATGCTTCTTTAACTGGGAGCTCTTCCTTCCAGGCTGCACGTCCATCAGCAGCGCTGGGAGCCCCGTTACAGATCCCTAGAACTTGCTAACCAACCTGCTCCAGGTCATGGAGGATATCGATCAAGGGCTCTCTCTGTACACGATAATGCTATCATTTTATGAACACGTGGCTCACAAAACAACCATTTCTGAGGTCTCTTGCTGTGGACAGAGCTGACAACACTGAATGAAAGAGGTCAGGGGAAGAAGGGAAGGAAGCAGGAACAAAACAAAAACAGGTTATTGTTCGACTCTGCGTCAGGAAGCCAAATGCTCAGCTACGTCAGGAGTCAGCCTGAATTTTTTAAAACAGGCTCTATTATAAAGGGTTGGAGAGCAAGTTAGCAAAGCCAACATGATGCCCATGAGTCAGACCCCCTAAGGGATGAGGACGAATGTTTGTGGGGGGCGTCCCCTGGATTTCCAACATCCCACTGCTGGGAGAACCAGGGAGATAAGATAATTTTGACCGGCTGTCTTTGGCTGGCCTCCCACCAGTCAGGAAAGAGCAAATCCAATCAAATGTTTTTATTTAGACTCACATCGAAGAGGTCAAACAGGATTTATACAACTGCTTAAGTGAAGACAACATCCCCTCAGGATGCAATTCCCCTGCTGTGAATGTGAGCACTACATCGGCCATTCCACTGAAAAGAAACAAAGTCCCTCTCATCCTAATCCCTCTCCCCTGTTTAATGCATGTCCAGATCAGGAGGATGAAAAGAACGGACAGCTGACCCTCTCAAGGGCCATGAAAGGGAGTGGCCCCCACAACAGCTGTCAGGAGAAAAAAACGATGTTCATTTCCCAGAGAGCTTTGCAGCACCGTCACCTGAGCCATGAACATAACGAGGTTTAAATTACTGTACCAATCACTAAAGTGAAGTGGCAGCAACAGGAAGTCACCTGGAATCACAAAATACTCTTGAGTATTAATAGATAAAGCCCAAGCTTGGCTGGATAATGGTCTACTGGGGCAAGGAGATGGTTTAAACCTGAATAAAAGGAAAATCTAACAGACTACAGCTCAAACTGCGTGCTGCCAGCATGTATCTGAGGTCAGAAACACCCCCCCACTTCCTCCACACACCCACCAAGGAAATAATACACGCCCACAGGGCCCCCAAGGGATGAGTGAAGCAGGCAGCCAGGTGAGCTCTCTACTAGCAGTCAAACACAAAAGTCTCCTGCTTTGTAGCACTGAAATTCTGGCTTTCCACCTCTCGGTGCCACTCTGCCAAGATGAAGATTTGCCAGAATCACCCCCCTCCATTGACCAGCTGTTGCAGATACAGAATTCAGAAATCTAGGGAATATGCCAGGGTGGGGAGGCCTTGACATCTGGAAACCTGGAGTTACAATGAGGCAGGTGCTTCCCTCCAGCACATTCTCTGCTGTGACTTCATTTGCAAGGTGGAAACCTGTTCACGAGAAACACGACTAGGATCCACCAACTCATTTCACAAGAGGAGGACCAATGAAAGATCAAATGGAGCGGGCAGGACGTGAGCCAACAACCCCTAAGTGAAAGGCACGGCATCCAGCCATTACCGCTACTGAAGGCCTCCTTCTATCAGATCCTTGATAAGTTTACAGGTGTATCCGGCCAAGATTTCAATAATGAACAGGCTGCCCATTCAAACCACATAAAGTGTCCCCAGCCTTATATAAAATAAGGGTCTGAATTTGTTGTGCTGTGAGCTCACGCTATTCCTTCTCACCTATTGTCCGGAGGACAGCTTTATGCCTTCGCTGCAGCAGAACTATATGTAGCGATGACTGAAGGCTGTAGTGTAAGTTCAATAAAAGGAAAAGAAACTGGAAACACATGGTGGAAGGAAAAGTGCTAAGGAATTTATTCTGCACTATCAGGAAATACTTTTAGAATGCATCAGTCAACCAGGAATCCTGCAGATCCCTTATTTAGCAAATCGATGGGACTCCCTTCAGCCATACATAGATTATCTTCTTTTAAAATTATTATTTTTACTATTACATTTTTCAAAATATTAACTCCGAAACTTAAGTCTGGAACTGCATTTGCTTCAAGATATATTTTTATCCCACATTCATCACTGTAGCATCTGAGCACCTTCCAGTCGCACATTAAACAACTTGACTAGAGCTGGGTAGATGATGGATTTTTTGGTTTGCTGGCAATCCAAAAAAATCATTTCAAATCAAACTGAAAGACAACATTTTTGGTGAATTAAAAAGTAAAAAAAAAAAAGTTTTGGGTTGAATGAAATTTTAGTTGTTTTCATAGAATCATAGAATATCAGGGTTGGAAGGGACCTCAGGAGGTCATCTAGTCCAACCCCCTGCTCAAAGCAGGACCAATTCCCAACTAAATCATCCCAGCCAGGACTTTATCAAGCCGGGCCTTAAAAACCTCCAAGGAAGGAGACTCCACCACCTCCCTAGGTAACGCATTCCAGTGCTTCACCACCCTCCTAGTGAAATAGTGTTTCCTAATATCCAACCTAGACCTCCCCCACTGCAACTTGAGACCATTGCTCCTTGTTCTGTCATCTGCCACCACTGAGAACAGCCTAGCTCCATCCTCTTTGGAACCCCCCTTCAGGTAGTTGAAGGCTGCTATCAAATCCCCCCTCATTCTTCTCTTCTGGAGACTAAACAATCCCAGTTCCCTCAGCCTCTCCTCATAAGTCATGCGCTCCAGACCCCTAATCATTTTTGTTGCCCTCCGCTGGACTCTTTCCAATTTTTCCACATCCTTCTTGTAGTGTGGGGCCCAAAACTGGACACAGTACTCCAGATGAGGCCTCACCAATGTTGAATAAAGGGGAACGATCACGTCCCTCGATCTGCTGGCAATGCCCCTACTTATACAGCCCAAAATGCCGTTAGCCTTCTTGGCAACAAGAGCACACTGTTGACTCATATCCAGCTTCTCGTCCACTGTGACCCCTAGGTCCTTTTCTGCAGAACTGCTGCCTAGCCATTCGGTCCCTAGTCTGTAGCTGTGCATGGGATTCTTCCGTCTTAATTGCAGGACTCTGCACTTGTCCTTGTTGAACCTCATCAGGTTTCTTTTGGCCCAATCCTCTAATTTGTCTAGGTCCCTCTGTAGCCGATCCCTACCCTCTAGCGTATCTACCACGCCTCCTAGTTTAGTGTCATCAGCAAACTTGCTGAGAGTGCAGTCCACACCATCCTCCAGATCATTAATAAAGATATTAAACAAAACCGGCCCCAGGACCGACCCTTGGGGCACTCCGCTTGAAACTGGCTGCCAACTAGACATGGAGCCATTGATCACTACCCGTTGAGCCCGACGATCTAGCCAGCTTTCTGATTAAAAGATAAAAGTTGCTCAATTAACAAAATAATATTAAAGTCAGTTTCCAAACAAAAAGTTGTTTTGAACTGGGGAAAAACAACATTTTGCTTTGAAATTTTCAAAATTAAATGGTTTTTTCTTGGAATTTTTTTTTTAACTGAAACAATTTGGCAAAATCGCCACAAATTCACAAAGTGTTCTGTAGTCACCGTGTCTGCATTTTTTTGCTGAGAAAAGATTCAGTCAAACAAATTCACCCAGTTTTAGATGACTCACATCCGTACAAGCTTACAGATGGGAGAGATAGTTCAGTGGTTTGAGCATTGGCCTGCTAAACCCAGGGTTGTGAGTTCAATCCTTGAGGGGGCCACTTAGGGATCTGGGGCAAAATCAGTACTTGGTCCTGCTCGTGAAGGCAGGGGGCTGGACTCAATGACCTTTCAGGGTCCCTTCCAGCTCTATGAGATACGATATCTCCATTAATTTAATTTAAATTTAACACAGCGTATGGCCCAGCTGCACTTAAAAAACCCCCAAAATTTAACAGTTAGAACCATATAGCTAGACTAACACCTTTAGATGCGTGAAGGATGACATATTGTGGTCAAGGCAACCAGCTTATATAGCTAAGGTACTCTTACCTCCCTCACAAGTGTGTGTGTGTATATATATACACAAGCTAAACACACTGCTCTTCTAAGAGCATTTCACCCTACCTACACAACACTGTAACCCTACTGGACTACAATTAGATTTCAATGTGGTTCAAATCTGGTTTAAAGTCAGCATGGATAAGGTTTTTCATTAGGTGAGGGCGGGGGAGGGCTTGGACAGTGGAAATTTCATTCTGAGGGTCTGATCCCAAATTAAAATACATCTAAAGCATGTACGTGTTTTTGGGGCTTAAGGAGCGAGGAGGAAAAGCATAGCAAAGCCGTTTAGTGTCCAGAAGTCCCTTTTGCTATCACCTATCTAAGCACCTCACCACTGTAGTATTTAAGCACCTCACCACATTGACTGTATTTATCCTCACAACCCCCGTGGGTAGGTCAGTGCTGTTATCCTCATTTTGCAGACGGGGAACCAAGGCACTGAGAGGCTAAGTGACTTGCCCGGGGTCACACAGGAAATCTGTGGAAGAACGGGGACCTGAAACCAGGTCCCTCAGTCCCAGGCTAGCACCCTAACACTGGGCCATCCTTCTTCTCATTCAGTTCTGCTGCTTGTCCACTTGCAATACCCCAATGAGGAATTAACAGGCTCTTGGGAAGGTGGACTCCCTTATAGATTTCTCTTAAGTTCACTCTAATTATAATTACAATACAGCTCACCATTGACCCCCCTCCACGATACACAAGTCGTCTTGTGGCCAACTTCACTGGCAAAGAAAATTGTACCAGAACTGATGGCTAGAACCCAAATCAAAGTCAGCTTCCAACCCAAGCTCCACTAACCACATGCAAGCAGAAAAAGGTGACTAGAGAAAGAAGGCCCTTTCAATGCCAAGAACAATTGCCTACTTAAAAAAAAAAAAAAAGACAACTATAATAATGGACCAGCTGTTTAAGCCCTATAGAATCCACAACACCAAACAAAAAGGAACTTAACTAGTCAAAGAACAAGCCCCAGCCACACACACAAGGAGGCAATGGAGAAGGTCAAGTTTCATTGTGTCCTGACACAGGTGCAGGACCAGAATGGCTGTTCAGCAGAACAAGTGACATTCTTCAGTGAAAAGTTCACTTTAATTCAAGGGCTGCTGGATCAGCTTGCTGCAAAAAGAAATCTCACACACACACCCAGCATATGAAAATCTCCCTACGGATCTAGGCTTCGGTATCGAGGAGGGAGTCCCAAATCTGTGGCGGCTTTGCGGAAACTGCTACTGAACTCGAGTCTGCAGAGAGCGGATGCAGGATTGAGGCCGAGATGCTTGTTGATCAAGAGTTTATTTTTAACAGCCCATGGGAGGAACGAGCAGCATATCGTAACTGACTGATCATTTAAAAGCAAGGAAGTTTATGAATCACGGCTGTGTTTTGCAGAGTTTGGGACTATGTTAAAAAAAAAGACTGGAGTGAAACAAGGATGAGGGACCCTGGACAGAGAATTAATCCCAAACACCCTGCGTTTCAGAGACCAAGACATCAATTTAGCATAGTTTGAATTTCTTTTTTTAATTAAAGACACGAGAAACCATTGTACATTGGCAGCCTTCATTTTAACTGCAATGTCATACAATTTTAACTTCAATTAAAAACAAAAATTATCAAATTAGACCAACAAACCAAAACCATGTAACTACTCGAGAACCTCCAGGTGGTTCCATTACTGATTAATTAAATAAAAAAACCTGTTTGGATTTGCATCTCCCCAGAAAGCAATATTATGTCACTGGCAGAGTTTCATATTAATACACCTCTACTCCGATATAACGCGACCTGATACAACACGAATTTGGATATAACGCAGTAAAGCAGTGCTCCGGGAGGGGGCGGGAGGGGGGGGGCTGCGCACTCCGGTGGATCAAAGCAAGTTCGATATAACGCGTTATAGGTGAAACCGGGTTAAGATTTTTTGGCTCCCAAGGACAGCGTTATATAGGAGTAGAGGTGTATATGTAAGAAATCAGCAACAGTGCCCAGGTTTGGAATAAAAGGACATACACCGAGGACCCGAATGCCATATAATCCTGGCACTTCGTGAGCTTTCATGCAGTTTTTCCAGCACTATCCATTCCTAAATGCATTGTTTTTAGTCAGCCAGCAGACAGGAAGACTACTTTTTTGCAGTCAGATCTCTCCTGGTTGTCAGTCAACGTGAGCAGAGTTTGCTATAACACTTCCCCACTCGGACAAATCCACAGACAAAGAAGAAGGAAGCAAAAGCAGGGACAGTCTCATCACTTGCCCACTCCAATGCCAAACCCATCAGACGTGCCTGCAGCACGGTACTTCCAGCACTGGCACCCTCCTTAACACCATCTACTCGTCAGCGGGGGCCACAGGGGGACTGAATGAAGTCAGTCTCTTACCAAGTTGGGTGCGTATCTGACACGCAACTGTACAGCAATTTCAGCCTCTGCACTAACTTACTTCTCCAGATTGCTAAATATGCCAGATTTTCGAATGAAGGCATCGCCCGATGGCCACAGACTCAGGGTAGGAATCCAGCACTGCGGCTTCTTCTATGGGTAACACGCACGGGAGGGGTACGAATCAACAGCCTGACCCTCCCATTAGCGGGGAGAGGGGGAAGGTCATTCATTCCGAATTCATTTCACCTTCGGAGTCCAGAGTTGTATGGCAAGCAGGCCAACATTTACTCTGAACACGTTAGGCTCCTATCGTGTGTCACACGGCTTTGCAACTGACAGGGCAGCCTGGGCATTTTAAAACAACAACAAGCTTCAAGGCAGCAGTTTAATTTGGGGCAGGGGGGACTGGCCCCACACTCAACCAGTTCACATTGGCTCAACGAGGTTTTAACGCTCAACAGTGCTATCTAGACAGAGAAGCTGGCAAGACAACTGAAAATCCATGCTCCCGACCTTAGCTTGGGGAGACTGAGCGTACAAAGCCCATTCAGAGGCTGTCAGGAAAGGGGGTTAAACCCTCTCCCTGAGCTACAGGGAGGACCCCAGATACCACCCCTGAATGCGTGGTGCTGTCCTGGCTAGCCGGGTTGGGCCAGTTGCAGGGAATTAATTCTCCTCTCCCGCAATACGCTGTGGGGAATTGGGGGCCCAGTCCAGCAACGGGAGTCAAGAGCGCTGTGCCAAAAGGAGAACCAACGGGTGCAACGGGATTACATCACCTTTCCTAGGACTTGGCTGAAGTGAGCCAAGACCTTTGCTATGGACTTCGGTTAAGGGGAGCCTATGTGCTTGGCTCTTAAAAGGGCAGCACGTTGTTTATACGCCCTTTTGCTGATGAAGGACTCCACAAAGGTGGTTTGGGGAAGAACGCTCTTTCAGTACCAGGTAGGCATTCCCGGTAGGCGTACAGAATTCTTTCCAGCTCCAGCAGGCTTGTTGACTCCCGGTAGTAAAAGCAGCATTTAGCACTGTATTTTCATCTTTCCCATTGGCTTCCTGGATTTTGGTGCACACCTAAAAAAAGGATATTGGCTACATAGGGAAGAAAAAAGATCTCACCAGGCCAAGGACATGAGACAACCTGAGACTGAAAAAGTTTCTGCCATCCTGGACCCGGATTGTCTGCATACTATAGCGCATAACTCCTACTGGAGACAAGGTCTTCTGAACATAATGTACGGGACTGGAGCAGCTTTGTACATTAAGGGGTGACAACACACAGATCTCTAACAGCTGGAAAGCACTATGTAAATTCTCAGCGTAAGTACTATTACTCTTCCATTCTACAATTCATAGATTCATAGACTCTAGGACTGGAAGGGACCTCGAGAGGTCATCGAGTCCAGTCCCCTGCCCTCTCTTACTGAATCAAGTCCTTTGCAGATGTCATCCCCAGTCAACGTCCATGTTCACCTACAAGAAAGGAGTTTTCAAAGTGTGAGCTACTGCCTTTTGCCAGCCTGCACTCACTGTCTTGATGGCTGAACCCAAAAGAAAAATCCGAAACAGGGAAAGTGTGAGGCTTCCAAAAGAATCTGGCCAGGTCTTATTATTTGTATTACCATAGCCCCTAGGAGCCCTAGTCATGAAGCAGGTCTCCACTGTGTTAGGTGCTGTACATTTTTAATGCTATTTGGTGTATTACAGTAGCACCTAGGAGCCCTAGTTATGGAGCAGGACCCCATGGTTCTAGCCGTGTACAAACTCAGAACAAAAAGATTGTCCCTGTTCCAATCTAAGTAACCACTTTCCACAATCAAGGACCATCCTTAGCCACAGGGACAGTGTGTAAGATTTTCAGGGGGAGCAGCTCTGGAACAGCTGGTTTAAGAGCCTCAAGGAGAAAAACTTTTTGTAACGATCTCCAACAGCAGCTTCAGGACAGTCCTGTGCTTATATAATGCCTAGCAAAACAGCGCCTGATCTTGACTGGCCCATAGGCATTACGGTAATAAACAGGGTTAATAATACTACTTAGCATGCAATAGCTGCCTGCATATTTATGCTCACGCAAGAGTCAGAACATCCTGGGAACAGGAGCAGGCCATTGAATTCTCTGGATGCCTTTCCCTGTTTTCCTCATTTGCACCTTCGAGTCATATCTCATCTACCCAACACATCACATCCCTTTATTCCACAAGCACATCTCATGACATCTGCTGAAAAGATCTGGTCCCAATTCCCTTCCTTTGCTCCAGACTAACATCCCATCTGCAGTTTTGTTCTTTGCTGGCATGATCCAGATTTTTAAGGAAGCCACCAGCAACTGGGGTGTTTTCAACACCCAGATATTACATTTAAAAGTTCCCGGGAAAGAGGAAGTTTTTCTCTGGACTGTAACAAACAGATCGAGTCCCAGTCTAGAAGCCAAAAAAAGGGAGCGTGAGCAGAGCTGTGTGGGAAAAGAGACAGATCAAAAGCTCCCCCATTTTACAGCCAGTCAACGGAGAGGTGACCAGACAAGTCAGATACAATTACGGGATGCCATGGGACTCTCAAGGAGATGGGAAGTGTGCCAAGCCCTCCCAACCAGGCACATTTGCTCTGCTGCTACCAGCCAGACATCTCATTATGGCAAGTCACATGAATATGACATTTAAGCAGATAGGATCATTAAGAAAGCCAAAGGGGTTTTTACTGCCACAGAGGAAAGCAACGAGATAACTACATCGTGAAGCGCTTATGAGAACCACGGGTCTGCAGTTACATCAAAGAACAGCTAGCTGGGTGAAGGCCTCCGTGGCCTCTCTGCTACATAACAATCTAGACAGAGCTAGCACCTGTGGGCAGAGGGAGAACACAGATTCTCTCTTCCCTCCCAAGAGCAAGTGTCTACTGGACACGCACAGATTCCTGAGCTGACAAGCAGATCAGCACAGAAATAATCCCAGCAGTATCGCTCACCTACTGCACATCTGAAATTTTCTGGGAACAGAAGGACAGCCCAGTGCAGCCCCTCCCATAGCCTGAGAGGTATCCATGTGAAGCAGCATCAGTCTCACCTGGGACCAGCAGAGCACTTACTGAGATGCACAGGCAGCACCTGTGCCCCGTACTGTGTAAACGCAGGAGTCGGTCCCCCCCAGTTGAAGGAGGGGGTAGGAATGGAACAATCTTGTCACAATTACCCTCAGATCACTAACTCCTTGTATTTCAGGGATGATTTTCAACACCCTGCGGGCTCTACAAAGAATCCAGTTATACCGGAAAAGGCTTGTTAGCATGGCTGGTTCTCACACGGGCAGATGGCATGTGCCGACAGCAACGAGACCTGCTGCCTACCCAAGGTGAGAAGGGATATTTGCGGGGACGTGAGAGAAGTGTGTTGTCAGCACATAGGCTCCAACTTCCCATCCAGGGCGGTGAAGTCGTTCACCTGAGGATACCGGGGAAGTGTGCCGCCCTCAGCTGCACCAGAGGGGGATATTATGGGGCGCTTCCCCCCATGACAATTAGCCACTATTCACAACAAGGTGAGGAATTGGAGTTTTGCCTGAACATCAAACAAGCCTTGCATTTAAAGGGCAGCCAGGAAGCCAAGAGGCACTTCAAAAAAGAAAGCCACTCTCCCCCATACAGAACGCCATGAGGATATGCAATGCAAAACCACCGCAGCAATTCACACCTTAATGCCCCAACTGGGCTCATGGCTCGTGCTGCATATCAAAAAACAACCTGAATGGGCCCTCCGGTAACACAGGAGAGATCTAAAAGAGGAGAGATTTTTACATAGGCAATGGGGAAAGTGCCCTCCAGGAGCCAGAGAGCCCAGCAATTACTCCCCTCTGCAAGGTGAGCTTCAAGAGGATCCGTGGCACGTGCATCAATTCCCAAAGGGGACAGTAAAGGAGAAACAAATTCCTACCAAATCCTTAGAGCAGGGACCCAGTTTCCACAGAAAAGGCCAGCCAAAGGCCTTCATCTTCCTACAAATGCTGATGGATTTGAACAAAGATACACTAAACGGGATGCAAGAGTGAGCAGCGAGGGCTAGAGCGAATTGCAGCCTCGTTAACCGGCTGTTTTGAGACACCGTTTCCAGTCACTTCACGATGGAAGGCAGGACAAGGGTAAAACAGTAGACTGGGCACACCAGGGAAAGCACACAGAGAACCAGTTTAAAGAAAGCTTGGTCTGGACACCCAGTCCAGTAAACATGGCTGCAAGCAGAGCTAATACATAGGAAGATGCGAAAACAACATTTTCCTTCAATGGTTAAAAACACCAGGGGCAGGGGAGAAGCCCTGAGAGGCACCAGTTCACCCAGTGCTCCCCTCTTACAGCTGTCCCCAACAGCATCAAAGGGAGGATATGAGAGGTGCAGATAGATACACGTTACAAGAACTGCTCACTCGAAGACTTGGCCATTCCCAGCCCTTCAAAGAACAATAGGGTGTTGAAGGTAACAGGTAGGCTGTGGAAGAGGCCCCACAATCCCATCAGCAAGGCCCATTCACATGTCCATGGCAGCATGTGCGGGTTGTAATACAGATCGTAATGCATCTGTGGGAACTTTTGCTCAGACATTCTCCCAGCTTCTGTCTACAGTCTCAGGACACGGGAAAACACAGGCATCAAACAGGAACATGCTCAAGCCGAAGAGGTGGCAAGCACTGGCCAGAGAGACGAAAGAAGGGGTTTCAAGGTAGCAACAGTTCTAACCACACGCATTATCCTTGCCTAGCCAGGAAGTCCCTTAGCTTCCTCCCCACATAAAATAGAAAATGCAGCACTCTTTCCTCAGAAAGGGCAGGACACTCCGGCCGATTTGGTCCAGCTGCTCCTATTTTCAGAGAGGAATGGAGCAGTCGTTCCACCCACTGGTCCCTTTGAAGTAAGGGCCACTTAGCCATACTCCCTTGGAAAGACCACCCTCTGACAGACTGCAACGTAAGCCAGTCAACATTCGCGCCTGCCTTTTCCAAGCCCTCTGCTCAAGGTCAGGTTTTCCCTGTTGCACTGGAAGAGAAGAGTCCATTGTAAGTTTCCACAGAGCATGAGAGAGGGGGGAAGTGCCATCTCTGGAGGAAATTTCATCTGTCTCAGAATGCAGCCCCCCTTTTCCAGAACACCTCCAGACCCATTTGCTCCTATGACATGAGTTTCAGCCCCACAGGAAGAGAGGCAGCAAGGTGGGGAGGCAGGGACTGGACGCGCTCGAACAGGTCTTTCCCCGTTAATTACTGGACCATTGGCCTGGTTTTCAGAGGGCTGAGCACCCAGGCATCCCAGTTAAATCAGCGGGAGCTGTATGTGATCAGCAGCCTATGATCCTAATATGCTGTTACCCCAGACACAATACACTCAATGGCAGTGTTCTACAGAAAAAACGAATGACCTCAGAACAGAACCATGTTAACCCTTCCACAGCTTTCCCTGGAACATAACATAAGAATGGCCCTACTGGGTCAGACCAAGGGTCCATCTAGCCTTGAATCCTGTCTTCCGACAGTGGCCAGTGCCAGGTGCCCCAGAGGGAATGAACAGAACAGGTGATCAAGTGATCCATCTCCTGTCGCTCATTCCCAGATTCTGGCAAACAGAGGCTAGGGACACCATCCCTGCCCATCCTGGCTAATAGCCATTGATGGACCTATCCTCCATGAACTTATCTAGATCTTTTTTGAACACTGTTATGCTCTTGGCCTTCACAACATCCTCTGGCAAGGAGTTCCACAGGTTGACTGTGCGTCGTGTGAAGAAATACTTTTTTGTTTTAAACCTGTCTATTAATTTCATTTGGTGACTCCTAGTTCTTGTGTTATGAGAAGTAGTAAACAACACTTCCTTATCTACTTTCTCGATACCACTCATGATTTTACAGACCTCAATGATATCTCCTCTTAGCCGTCTCTTTTCCAAGCTGAAAAGTCCCAGTCTTATCAATCTCTCCTCATACGGAAGCTGTTCCATACCCCTAATCATTTTCGTTGCCCTTTTCTGAACCTTTTCCAATTCCAATAGCTGCTGTCTGTGTTCCTAAACCTATATGGCTCCATCTGGTTTGTTAATGGGTGTCCAGAGAAGCCAACGTGACTTGAGCAGATCTGCTAAGGCCCAATGGATTGATTCCAATGGAAGATAATGGACAACTTTTTCAGCCTCCCAACTCAATCCACTGGGCCCCTAGCAGATCGGCTCAAGTCACGTTGGCTTCTCTGGAGTGGGAGTGGGATGAGAACTGCAACAGGCTGTCCCATCGAAAACTCCTGCACCCTGGGGCAACGACAGAGTCTCAGGAACTCCATTTGTACCGAGGAGATGGACTGTTTGGCAGAAGAGTTCGACTGACACAGCCATTGACAGCTGCAAAAGAGATAGGGCAAGGTCTTATGAAAAACTGAGCAAGACCTATCGAAGCTGGGGAACTCTGTCCCTTCTCGGGTTCAACAACTGAGCAGAATTAGCGCTAATGAGAGAATCTAGAAGGCAGTGCGGAGAAGTCTCCTCAGCTATTTGATCCATGACCACCGTCCCCGTCGGGACAGTGCACGTCGAGCAAAAATGTAGATCCCTGAATTAGCCCAGTACCCCCAAATCAACATCATGGAGTGTCAAGGTCAAACCCAATACCCAGGATATTTCAATGCTTTTGTCCCCAACACTAAGAAACCCTGCCTTTACCTAGAACATAATCCCTTCCCATAGTGCACAGCCCCAGGGATCCACACACCAAATTTTTTTCTGATTCTTTCCCAGTGGAAATTGAAGCCAATGTCACTGATGGAGACCTCAAAGCTCCTTCAATACCATCACGCCCCCTGCTGGGAAGACGACGCCTGTCAGGACTCAGCCCTGAAAGAATGGGATTTAAAGGGTGTACCGGGAGCTACTACAGAATGCTCTTTACAGAAACCCAGAAGACAACACGGCAGAGCGCGCGCACACACACACCATGCTGTAATTAGGCTTCTTGTACTGAAGAGGTCCACACAGCCAAGTGTGAGCGGCCTCTATAGAACTAAAGGGATCTCCTATGTCTCAGCCAGCACCGGGACAATCACAAGCTGTGCACAGAAACAATTCTTATTTCACTCCTCTTGGCTGGTCCCTGGGCCTGTCTATCTTAAAACTGGACTCTCTGGCTTAGGCCGAGAACTGTTCCTGTCTCCTCCTCACTTGGTAAAGAGGAAGTAATCCAAATCACAGCCAGTGAGCAAAGTTCAGCTGGCCAGTTACTAAGAGAACAGCGATAACTGTCTGAGTAACTGGCTGATTTAACTGACACTCCCCTACCCCCAACCATAAACCTAACCTTGTACCATTCGTTCATGCAAGCAAGATCATTATTGATTCCTGGTGCAGACATAACCAGCCTTGCAGAACATGTTCAAATAGGAACAGCGCCCTCTTGTGGCATTCACCAAGCAAACGGCACTGTTGTTCACTGCAGTTCTATCGACAATTCCCTTGTCTCACAAGGAGCAAAATCCAAAGAACACAGAAAGCACCTTACCTTAGCCCCTTGCTCGTCCACTGAATTACTACCTGCCAGCAAAACAGAAGAGGAAGAAGACATCAGTCGCTTTATCGGCCAACACTGTGCAACATGAACAGTTACAAACAGGTCCCAGAACCCATGTGTACACCCGGGCACATTAAAAATTTGAAGGCCTCAAGCCAACAAACAGATCTCTGCAGAGAAACTTCCCCAGCCCGAGAAGTTGTGGCACAAGATGTCCCTGCCTCCCCACTTTGTTCAGATCAAAAAGCACCCAATGCAAATCAACGATGCAGTTATTCCATTTATTTGTGTGAGACTTTGTGCTATAAGTAGAGTATTATGTGAAGGTAGTGATCACGAAGGATTCCATGTTGACAGCTCTGGAAACAGAAGACTACATTATAAACAGACTGCAATAGTACAGACTGTCTCACTAATGGGTCTCAGTTCTGTGCCAGAGATATCAATGCTAAGTTTCCAGAAAAACATTTTTAAAATTGCCATTAAAATACAAGCATCCCTAAAAAAAAACAAAAAAAACCAGCAGTCTTGGTACTATGTTGGGATATCAACAAACCTCCTTCCCGGCTAAACTGACTGGCCAGACACCTTTTGCATGAAGGTCGGATACTACAGTGATGGGTGTCATGTAAGTATCTAGACAGACCAAGGAAGGGAGGTCTAGTGGATTAAATTGCAGGCTCTTTGGGCGAAGGACCATACCTATGTGTGTTTGTACAGCACCTAGCACAATAATGCCTAGCTTTATTTAGTGCTTTTAGATCTCAAAGTAATTTATGTAGCACTCATAAAAAGAATGTCAGGGTTAGATTTCCCATGCTGGGTTCCTTTAAGAACATCTGAAGAAGGGAGGTTTTTTCCCCACGAAAGATTATGCCCAAATAAATCTGTTAGTCTTTAAGGTGCCACCGGACTCCTTGTTGTCCTTTAAGAACTGACTATCTGATGAGTCTGGGGGTGTACCATTTACAAAGGAGGTCAGGATCATTAGCTCCCCTTCTACAGATGGGGCCCTGATCCTGACTGGGATCTCTGAACACCACGGTAATATAAATATTAAATAAAAATGGAGAGAACAGAACTCCTGGGTTCTATTCGTGACCCTGCTACCAACTTGTTGTGTAGCAAGTCACTGGCATGCACCGTAAGCATCTATACAATAGGAATAATGATCCTTCACAGCCTTGCAATGGGGTTGTGAGCTTAGTTTTTGTAAAAGACTTGAAATCCTTGGAAGAAAGGTAATAAAATACAGCCAGTTATTGGGCAGGGGGAAATCAGCTGCTAGAGAATAATCAGAAGAGCACTGAGAATAAACACATTTGCTGGCATTTTTAAATAATTGTTAATACAGTTATATCCCAAATGGATTGGAACAGCTTACCAAAAATATAGATAACTGCTATCCCGCTACCAGCTCCCATTAGCCCTGCTATCCGGAGCACCATTTTCTTGGCATAGGCTGTATTTTCCTTCCGTTTCTTCTCCTGCTGCTCATCAGAACTGGAGCCTTTCCCATCTCCTCCCTCTGTTGACTACCCATGGAGGGTGGAAAAGAGAAAAGATTTAAGTTAGCAGGTGTGAAAGTGACAGAAGTCAAGGTTCATAGCTACAGAGAAGAGAGCCACACACAGGCAAATAACTGACTCACTGGTCTCAAAACCTCTAGGGAAAAATTCCACTGGCCTTTCTGTTTAGTACCAGAACGTGATTTATAGAACCTTTTACAGAACTCCCCTCAAATGAATAAAGAAAGCAATTAACATAATCAGAGAAACTAGAGATGGACAGGATCCATTAGATCATCTAGCCAGACATCAGATTAGCAAATTCTTCAGCCTTTACGGTATAGATCAGTGGTCCCCAATGCGGTGCCCGGGGGAGGGGCCATGGCGCCCGCCGGGGCATCTATGTGCACCCGCGTACTGGCCGGCAGACAAGCATCTGCCGAAATGCCGCCGAAAAGCGGCGTCATCAAGAGGCATTGCCACCGAAATGCCTCCAAAAAGCGGCATCTCCCAGAGGCGTCGCCGCCGAAATGCCACTGATTTTTGGTGGCAACGCCTCTTGACGTTGCCACTTCTCGGCGGCATTTCGGCGGATGCTTGTCCGCTGGCCACGGTCCTCGGTGGCTCGTCGTCCGGCGCCCACCACCGGGAAAAGGTTGGGGACCACTGGTATAGATGGTATCCTTCGAAATGTGAAATGACTGTAAGTCAATATAGTGGAGTCTGCCTGAATATGCAGACTGCCTGAAACAAAAGCTCTAAAAGGAGCATTAGCTTCATTCATTCAAAGGGAATTCTGAATCCCAATGAGGCAATTCAATGTCAACAATATTACCTATTTTTATGCTGATCAAGCATACAAGAGGAAGATTTGTGCAATCCACTGAGCATGGCACCTCATGATGGCGTTGTTAGAGTAAGTACCACCATTTCCCCCCCCCCCATTCTGACCCCACGTCTAGTCCAGCCATCTCAGCCTGGGAAGACTGGTCTCTCCTAAGGTTTCTCTGCATTATTAATGAGGCACAAACACACACTATCAAATGTTGTGCCAACCGGAGAAAACCCCTGACCCCAAGAAAATAGCATCAGACTTGCAAAATTCTCTTCATCCACTTGCTTGGGGAGAGTAAAGTACAAGGCTTTTTCATTAGTGATCAGATGTCATGGCAAAGGGTAGGGCAGAGTGGGGTTTTGTTCTTAGCGTGGTAAGTTTTCATGACAATTTTACAAGACTGCTTTAAAGTTCTGCTACCAGGTACTTTCCCCTTACGTTTTGGAGGGTTAAAATAAACCACTGGGGAAATGTTTGCACCCGAGCCTGAAATCTGAATGCCAAGTCTTAACCAGAATACAATTGTGTTTAGCAACCACTGGAGAGAGCTGAGATATTAAACCCAGAACAACTATAAAAACAGCAATACGTTTACTTTTTACTCCCGTGGTTAAAAATCTAATAGCACTGTAAAGACTCATACCCACTGAAAAGTAGGATGGACGAATATGACTATCCAAGCAGAAATATGGTCACGAGACCAAGATTAAACACCCAGCTGCCTTTTTGAAAACTACCACAGGAACTGTACAGCTTCCAAGTGGTCAGGACTTCTGAGCTAGATCGCAACTTCCCTGTACCACCCAGCACTCCCTAGTACCATGTCAGGGCATTGAGGCTGGCACAGGCAGATGAGCACATCCCCCATTGAGATACCCACACAGCTGCCTGCAGCACCCTGGGTTTTTCCTGGTTGCGTCTCCTCCAAACACTGACCAGATCAAACCATGCGAGATGCGACAGTCAAACAGTCTGGCACATAAAGCGTGAGTGAGTGAAGGACAGCAAGGGAAGCGCCAGTGCCAAGAGGGAAGATACAGCGACAGAGAGTAAGAATTCTCTCCCACCCCAGGTTTACTGGGAATATCCTAATTTCCACAACCTGCTCGTGGGATGTTTTGGGGTCTTGGCGTTAATTCTGGAGCCTAATACATTGGGTTGGGACAGGACAAAGCTGACTCTGCGAGGCCTTTCAAGCGACATTTCAGCAGCGCCACCTTGTGACAGACAGGTAGAGGTCCTGATGACCTTTCTGCTGAGGTCATGCCTGCCTCTCAAGGCCAAGTGGTGGCCATTTCTGACAGTATGCCAGACAGGGTCTTGTCCCATCCAATGATAACTCCCCTTTTCCCTAATCCCTCCCCCTTGCCCCCACGCTCCCCAACTCCATCATACCCCATCAAACCCCATCTTTCAATTCCCCATACACCATCCTCCCAACCAATTCAGAACCTCCCTCTCTGCTTTTCCTTCCCCACCTCTTCCCAGCCCCCCTTCCCTTTGGATGGCAACCCCGAGCCTTCCCCTCATACCCCCCACAACCATGCCCTTCCCAGTCCTCAACCTTCCCAAACACCATCCTTCCTGCCCCCACTGACAAGCCCCCCACCCTAATCCCCTCCCAGCCATTTCTGGTCCTGCCCATTAACAAGGCATAGGGATAGCTCAGTGGTTTGAGCATTGGCCTGCTAAACCCCGGGTTGTGAGTTCAATCCTTGCGGGGGCCATTTAGGGATCTGGGGCAAAAGTCTGTCAGGGACAGTACTTGGTCCTGCTGTGAAGGCAGGGGACTGGACTCGATGACCTTTCAAGGTCCCTTCCAGCTCTATGAGATAGGTATATCTCCATATTAAAAAAGAAGAAAAAAAAAAAAAAACCACACCCCACCTCACCACCCTTCCCCCACTCACTGATAACCCCCCCTTCACTCTCTCCCTCCACCCCATGCTCTCTTCCTTCCCACTGACAATGCCCTCAACCATTTTCTAATGTCCTCCCCCCGCACATACACCCCACCCTCGGTTGTAATAACTCGGCCTACAGATTTACCTCAACGGTGAGTTTATCTGTAAAAAGTGAGGGTAAGCTCATAAGATGTCACAATAACCTGTAACAACAAATGTTGAAGGGGAAAGGTATGAAAGGGAGACAGAAAGACTGAACTAGTCCAAACAAAAAGGCCAACTGATAGAACTCAAAGCTTGTGTTAAGATAATGCCTGGTAAACAAGGCAAATGCAGAACCAGAAATCAATGAACCAAAGCTGGTGTGTTGGAAACTAGGCCTAACTGATGGACAAAATAATGAGATGATGGGCTATTCCACCCATCGCTCTCTTTGTGGGTCCTTAAGGAAAGACTTTTGGGAGAAAAACTGGCTTCTGGAGTGAGCTTCACCATGAGCTTCACCATCATGGCTCCCAGCCCCCATGATCTCCTGGGACCCTGGGCCTTTGTCATCCCGAGCCTAAGAGATGCCCTGATCAGACAGGGCCAGAGAGAGGGACTCAGATGCCACTCCCACCTCTACAGGCTTCTGCTGAATCCCAAACACCATCTGGGACGGAACAGGATCGGACTTTTAACAGCAGCAGCTCCAGCCCATCTCAACTAAGCTTCTTCCAAAGGACAGTTATTACCATCTTTGATACCATCTAAGAAGCTGTCAAATAGCAAGGGGGATTCCTCCTAAAAAACTCTCTCCAGCCAAAGGGACAGGGAACAAGGGATGCTTATTTCATATTTTATGTTTCGAACGCTTGAACTGATTTTCCTTCTTTTCTGTATCTTTCGTAAAAGGTTAGAAGGATTTTTAATGGTGTGTTAGCCATGGGACTAAGTAGGCTGAGCTCTCTGCATACCAAACCCCAGATCTTGTTTAATGCTACTTAATGATGGACAGTGACTGGGTTATGTTAACACCTTTGACCCCTGTACCCCATCTAAAGTAATACAACACCTCCCTCCCCCACTGACAACCACCAATTCTCCCTTCTTTGGTCCCCACCTTCTCACAATTCACACCCCATCCCTCCCCATCAATGAGGAATCACCCCCTGGTCTCCCCCCAACTCCATCCATCCTCCCTCTCAGCCCACTTACAATCCACCCAACCCCTCCCTTGCTCCCCCCCAGCCCCATTCCTTCTCCAGTTCCACCCCCCAACCGCTCACTGATATCCCCCTCACACCTCCTTTCTTCCCCCATTCACAGCCTCATTCCTCCTGTTCCCCCGCCCAGCATATCATCCTCCTCCCCACCCATGGACAAACCCCCAGTGCTGGATCTGATCTGTCCCCCACCCTACCCTTCCCCTCCCTCCTGAGTGCCACCCCACCACCAACACACACACCCTACTTTTCTTATCACACCATCTCCCCCACACAAACACCCCATCCTCCTCCCATCGACAACTGCACCTCTCCCACCAACAGCACTTAAACTCCCCCACAATCAACCCTCCCTTCTCCTTTCTCCCCACCCACCATCCTTCCCCCATCAACAACCCTACTCCCCCCTTCCATCCTCCCTCTTTCCCTGCAATGAAGACTACCCACCCCTCACTGCTCCTCCCTCTACCCTCCTTTTCCTTCCCCAATAACAATTCCCACCCCCTCTCTAGTCTCTCCTCCCTCCTCTCAATCCCTCTCTGGTCCCCCCCCCCACACATTATTTTCCTCCCCCACTAATAACCCCCCCCCGACTTCGTCTCCTCCCCCCCACACACCATCACCACTGATAACCTCCACACGTACTTCCTCCCCCATGACAACCTCCCTCCCCACACACCATCCCCCAATCCCCCATGAGAACCCCAGAATCCCTCTCCGCCCCTGACTTCAACTCCACTCCTTCCTGTCTCCCCTCCCCACACACCATCCCCCACTCCATGACACCCTCACCCTTCCCCCTCCATCCCTCCCCCCCACACCCCATCCCCCCACCACACCCCATCCTTCAAGCCCCCCACACCCCATCCCCCAACCCCCACCCTTCCCCCTCCATCCCTCCCCCCAGCCCTTCCCCACCCCTCCCACGACACCCCCACCCTTCCCCCTCCACCCCTCCCACGACACCCCAACCCCCCCACCCTTCCCCCCCACACACTCCATCCCCCAACCCCTCCACCCTTCCCCCTCCATCCCTCCCCCCCACGACATCCCCACCCTCCCCCCCCACACCCCATCCCCCACAACACCCCCACCCTTCCCCCTCCATCCCTCCCCCCCCACACCCCATCCTCCCCCACTGAGCAGCCCCGCCCCTCACCTGCTGGTGCTGCCGTAGCTTGTCCTGCAGCAGCGCCTCGGTCAGCCCCACCCCCCCGCCCTGCGGCGCCGCCCCCGCGCTCAGGGCCCGGCCCGGGGCCGCCCGGAGCCGCCGGCAGCAGCCGCCCCTCAGCGCGCGGGCCCCGCACGCCGCCACCACAACCAGCCCGCGAGCCGCCGCCATCTTCCTCCTCCCCCCGGAGCGCAGCGCGCAGGTGCGCGGCGCCGCCTCCCGCCCAATCAGAGCGCGTCGAGCCCAGGCCACCAATCCACGCGCGAGTGGGGGGTTGGACGCAGCCGGTGAGATTGAAAAGTAGCTGGGGAGCTCAGCCAATCAGAGGAAAAATAAGTGAAGGCAACGCCCACACCGCGACCGTCGACCAATCAGACATCGGGGCGGCATTAGGCACGCCTACCTTGGCTGGGCAGACCAATCGCAAGCGACAGGCCCTGAGGGAGACAGACAGGCCAATGACAAACCAAAGGAGGCGGAGCTAAGAGGGCAGAGCCAACCAATCATAAAACACCGCCCGCCCGCCCTGAGAAGGGAGGTGGGGCCGCTGCCGCCCCAGCCAATCAGAGCGGGGAAGGGGAGGGGAGAGAAGAACGGAAGGCGGCGAAGGTCAAATGAGGCACTTGGGCTACTGCTGCCCTTCGCGCTGTGTGAAGCTGCAAGGAAGGGATGTGGCGAGGGGGGTTGGGGCAATGGAGGGAGGATGTGGAGGGGGGGTTGGAAGGGGAGGGGATTTGGGGAGGTGGGGGTGGAGGGGGATAGAGGGAGGATGGGGATTTGAGGGAGGGGGGTTGGAGGGGGAAGGGAGGAGAGGGAGAGGGAGGAAGGAGGTTGGGGATGGTGGGGAGAAGGGAAGGGAGGTTGGGGCAATGGAGGGAGGATTTGGAGGGGGTTGGAGGGGGAAGGGGGTTGGGGAGGTGGATGGGGTTGGGGCAATGGAGGGAGGATGTGGAGGGGGAAGGGGGTTGGAGAGATGGATGGGGTTGGGGCAATGGAGGGAGGATTTGGAGGGGGAAGGGGGTTGGAGAGATGGATGGGGTTGGGGCAATGGAGGGAGGATTTGGAGGGGGAAGGGGGTTGGAGAGATGGATGGGGTTGGGGCAATGGAGGGAGGATTTGGAGGGGGAAGGGGGTTGGAGAGGTGGATGGGGTTGGGGCAATGGAGGGAGGATGTGGAGGGGGTTGGAGGGGGAAGGGGGTTGGGGAGGTGGATGGGGTTGGGGCAATGGAGGGAGGATGTGGAGGGGGGTTGGAGGGAGAAGGGAGGTTGGGGAGGGGAGGTGGGGGGGTGGAGGGGGATAGAGGGAGGATGGGGATTTGAGGGAGGGGGTGGAGGGGGAAGGGAGGAGAGGGAGAGGGAGGAAGGAGGTTGGGGATGGTGGGGAGAAGGGAAGGGAGGTTGGGGCAATGGAGGGAGGATTTGGAGGGGGAAGGGGGTTGGAGAGGTGGATGGGGTTGGGGCAATGGAGGGAGGATGTGGAGGGGGGTTGGAAGGAGGAGGGGGAAGGGAGGTTGGGGGGTGGAGGGGGATAGAGGGAGGATGGGGATTTGAGGGAGGTGGGTTGGAGGGGGAAGGGAGGAGAGGGAGAGGGAGGAAGGAGGTTGGGGATGTTGGGGGGAAGGGGGTTGGGGCAATGGAGGGAGGATGTGGAGGGGATTGGAGGGGGAAGGGGGTTGGGGAGGTGGATGGGGTTGGGGCAATGGAGGGAGGATGTGGAGGGGGGTTGGAGGGAGAAGGGAGGTTGGGGAGGGGATTTGGGGGGGTGGAGGGGGATAGAGGGAGGATGGGGATTTGAGGGAGGGGGGTTGGAGGGGGAAGGGAGGAGAGGGAGAGGGAGGAAGGAGGTTGGGGATGGTGGGGAGAAGGGAAGGGAGGTTGGGGCAATGGAGGGAGGATTTGGAGGGGGAAGGGGGTTGGAGAGGTGGATGGGGTTGGGGCAATGGAGGGAGGATGTGGAGGGGGGTTGGAAGGAGGAGGGGGAAGGGAGGTTGGGGAGGGGATTTGGGGGGGTGGAGGGGGATAGAGGGAGGATGGGGATTTGAGGGAGGGGGGTTGGAGGGGGAAGGGAGGAGAGGGAGAGGGAGGAAGGAGGTTGGGGATGGTGGGGAGAAGGGAAGGGAGGTTGGGGCAATGGAGGGGGAAGGGGGTTGGGGAGGTGGATGGGGTTGGGGCAATGGAGGGGGGAGGTGGATAGGGAATTGGTGGGGCAGTGGAGGGGGAGGCAGTTGGGAGGAGGGAAGGGATAGGAGGGGGAGGGAAGGGAAGAGGTGTGGGGGATAAGAGGGAGTGAGGGGCTGATGGGGAGACTAGAAGGTAACAGAGGAGGAGCAGTGTGGTATCAACCTTTTCCCCCCGCCCAGCATGGCACTGATCTTTCCCAGGTCCTACTAGCACTTCAGCTCTGGCCCTTGCGTACTAACTCTTCCTCCCCACTTTTTCCACAGAGGCTCCTCTGGCACACTCCTGGCAGCTGGGCACAGGCCAAGGCTCCAGGATTTTTGATGCTACGGAATTGGAGCGTTCTCTAGAATTAAAACCTTTGGCCCACTTCAGTGCAAAGGGGGGGGGGGGAGGGAGACTTCCTCACCAATGACAGTCTGAAGCTGCCATTCTGAGAGCTGTGGAACACTCCATTCTTCTCATGGCCATGTTCACTCTGAAGCCTAATGATGGTGCTTTAAGGATCATTTTCACAAGCTGTGGCCACATGCACTTACGTGCCAAATATGTGCTCCTGTTGTAAACAGCCTGTTGATCAAGGAGACTGTACAGTCCAAACTTTGCAACCACAGCCTGAACACATTTAAATTATCCTGCTCACCCACTGAATTGACAGTGGAGGAAATAATATTCCTCACGTCATGTTATAAGTGGTTCAGGAGAGTTGACTGGACCCTCTTCCAAAGCTGTCCAGTCCAAGCCCAGGTGTGGCTTCACTGCAGGACTGGGTGAAGTGATCCCTCAACAGTCCCTGCTTTTCTGTTTGTATTTCAGACAGAAACAAGGGAGGGCAGAGTACCTGAAATTACTTGAAAGGCTTGACTAGATTGCAAATTAATGTCACCTCTTCAAGGAAAACAAAACCAAGAGCAATACAAATTTCTACAAACCTCTGCTGTTAAGGTTTTGAACAATACTCATCAAAACTCACTACAGTCGGCAGGCAGAGGGGCGAGGCAACAGTTTATCACAGCTTTTTCCTTTATTCAAATTTATAAAATAACCCGACAGAGGAAGTATCCCTGTCAGATATTCTTTGGTGAAGGGAGAAAATTCTTTCAAAGGAAGACTCTGCCTTAGGTCGGTAGCCTCCAAATTAGGGTTAATATATTCATAATGTGAGACCACCCACAAAATCTTTCCCTTTGAAAAAATAATACTCAGTGAAAAACAAAATCTTTCCCCTGTGGTGCACGTAACCCAGCTTCTTCAGAACAAGGAGCAATGGTCTTAAGTTGCAGTGGGGGAGGTCTAGGTTGGATATTAGGAAACACTATTTCACTAGGAGGATGGTGAAGCACTGGAATGGGTTCCCTAGGGAGGTGGGGGAATCTCCATCCTTAGAGGTTTTTAAGGCCCGGCTTGACAAAGCCCTGGCTGGGATGATTTAGTTGGGGTTGGACTAGATGACCTCCTGAGGTATAATCTTCTATGATTGTATTACAGCCCTGGGCTGGTGCATATGAACCAGAAAATGAAAATGAGAAACACGTTAGACACAAGAATGAAAGTGACCCAGTCTGTTATTGCTGGCCAACTTGGGGGGAAATGTAAAAATAGTGCTGAGGTGGCCAACTCCACACCAGGTAATTTCGCCCATGGGTCAGCAGACAGCCATCAGCTGTTTCAAGGACATTCAGTTACTTGGACTGGATTTAGAGCAGTGATTTAGACATGAAAGAAAAAGTCAGGGAAATTAAGTCTCTAGTCACTTTATCGGTCTGATTTTTTTAATCGCCAAGAGCCTGCTCCTCCTCTTCATTTGCCACAGCCTTGCTTCAGTCGCTAATGGAAGTTTGTCCAAACAGTGCTGCTCTGCTCACCTAAGGAAAACCCTTCACATAGAATGGGAATGGCGCGGTAGAAGGGACCTCAAGAGGGCACCGAGCCCAGACCCGACTTGAGGCAGCAGCAAGTAAACCTAGACCAGCCCTGACGGGTGTTTGTCAAACCTGTTCTGAAAAACCTCCAGTGACAGGGGATCCCACAACCTCCTTTAGACGCCTGTTCCAGAGCTTCCCTCCCCTGAGAGTTAGAAAATTTGTCCTAATATCTCACCTAAATCTCCCTTGCTGCAGATTAAACCCATTGCTTCTTGTCCTACCTACAGAGGACCTGGAGAACCATTGATCACCATCCTCTTTAGAACAGCCCTTAGCATATTTGAAGACGGTTATCAGGTCCCCCCGCAAGTCTTCTTTTCTCAAGACTTTAAACATGCCCCTTTTTTTTTAACCTTTCCTCACAGGTCAGGTCAAACTGTTGATCATTTTTGTTGCTCTCCTCTGGATTCTCTCCACTTTATCCAACTCTTTCCTAAAGTGCGGCACCCAGAATTGGACACCGCACTCCATCTCAGGCCTCACCAGTGCCATGTAGAGCGGGGGTCCATTACCTCCCACGTCTTACATACGACACTTCTGTTCATACACCCCCGAATATCAGCCTTTTTCACAACCGCATCCCATTGATGACTCATTCATGTGATCCACTATAACCCCCAGATCCTTTTCAGCAGTATGACCCCCTTGCCAGTTATTCCCCATTTGGCATTTGAATTTTCCTTCCTAAGTGACATACTTTGCATGCGTCTTTATTGAATTTCATCTTGTTGATTTCAGACCAATTCGTCAAGGTTGCTTTGAATTCTAATCCTGCCCTCCAAAGTGTTTGCAACCCCTCCCAGCTTGGTGTCATCTGTAAATTTGGTAAGTATACTCTCCACTTCATTATCGAAAATATTGAATAGTGCCAGCCCCAGGACTGACCCAAGCAGGACCCCACTACATACACTCCCTGAATTTGACAAACCACTGATAACTACTCTGAGTACAGTCTTCCAACCAATTGTGCACCCACCTTATAATAATCTCATCTAGACAACATTTGCTTATGAGAATGTCATGGGGGACTGTGTCAAAAGCCTTCATCAAATCAAGCATCTACAGCTTCCCCTCCTACCCCATCCACTAGGCCAATAACCCTATCAAAGAAGAAAATAAGGTTGGCTTGGCATGATTTACTCTTAAAGCCATGCTAGCTGTTCCTTCTCATAGAATATCAGGGTTGGAAGGGACCTCAGGAGGTATCTAGTCCAACCCCCTGCTCAAAGCAGGGCCAATCCCCAGACAGATTTTTGCCCCAGATCCCTAAATGGCCCCCTCAAGGATTGAACTCACAACCCTGGTTTAGCAGGCCAATGCTCAAACCACTGAGCTATCCCTCCCCCCATTATCCGCTCGGTGCTTACAAACGGATTAAACAACAAGCGGTTCCAATATCTTTCCAGGTATCAAAGATAGGCTGACTGGTCTGCAAATTCCCTGGGTCCTCTTTGTTCCCCTTATTAAAGATAGGTACCACGTCTGCCCTTCTCCAGTCCCCTGGAACCTCAACTCCTCCAGGAGTTCTTGAAGATCATTGCTAATGGTTCTGAGACTGACCCTAAGGGGTGTAAGGAACTAACTGAAGCAATTTCATCAGGCCCTCCCGACTTGCATATGTCGAACTTAACTGGCTAAAGAATACTTAGGTCTTTCCCTCGTTTGGCTCGTGTTCCTTCCCCTTGTCTCTCTGGCCGGTTTAAGATTTCCCTTTGTTTATTTCAGAGGATAATAGAAGGCAAAAGGAAAAAAAGAAAAAAAAAAGTGACGCTCAGACACGATCAAGCTGTTCCATTCCGTCCAGCAGGCTGCATTTGAGCCGTTCCTAGGAGGGTGGCCTAGGATCCAGGCAGCCTACTGCATCCGGTGATACAGACCAAGCACATGCGGGGGGCACGGGACAGATGGATTTTATTGAAACGCAGGCACAGCAAGTGGTTTCCTTTTTCAAGAGGAAGGAGGTGAAGCGCGTTTAGTGCTACGGGACCTACCCCTGCCCTCCCCACACGTGCGCACACACTGTTTTTCCTACTCCAGTCCCAATTTACTCATGAGACATAACTGCAGCATTACAAATAAAAACAAAACTCCCAAAACAACCACCAGCTGTTCTGGAGGGGAAAAAAAAAAGCAGCAACCCCCCTCCCACCCCCCGAACTCTGTACAAGGACACGTTGAACCAGTCTCTGGTCAACTGCTAAAAAGGCCCCGGCCCTAAGGCTCCAGCAGCTTGCCGAGGAACCGCAAGTTGAGGATCTTGAGCTGCTCCTCCAAGTCCATGCGGACGATGCCATCCTCTCCGTCGATGCTCAAGAGGACGCCCGTCGCCTCCCGGTCCTCCCCCAGGATCACCTTCACCTGGAGAAAGCAAGCACAGGAGCTTGAGGGACAAGGGGATTATGCTTCTGCTAGATGCGATGGAGGAAGTCAGAACTGATTGTGTCTGCTGTGAGGTAAAAGGGGCATGGCTTGAAAACAGGACTGGCTGCACAGGGTCAATAAGTTCCTATCGATGATCTTTATCTGGCTGCCCCGAAGTGTATTTATCTTTCCAACCCTCTGGGACGTCGGGCAGCGCTTTAGGTAGAAAATGCTAAAAGAAAGTTAGCTATTATTATTATTATCCCCATTGTACAGATGGGGAAAACTGAGGCCCAGAGAGTCAAAGTGATTTGCCCAAGTGAAAACTGAACCCAGCTCTCCAGAATCCCAGACTAGCCTCCTAACCACTGGACCGTCCTTCCTCTCTAGGCATACGAACAACCCACCCCACCACATGTATTGCTCAGTACAATCCTGATAGGCTAAAGGCTGGTGGAGATAAGTGAAGCGTTCAGATAAGCAAGGGAGCCAGTCGGGTAGCTCAGGGTTGGAGGAGACCCTAAGAACAGACATCAAGGTGGTCTCAGAGAAAGCAGGCAGTCTCCATTTCCATGCCTCGTCTATTTAGACTGGAAGCTCTTCAGGACAGGGCTGGTCTCTTACTCCGTGTCTGGGCAGCGCCTGGCATGATGGGCACTCAGTCTCAGTCGGAACATTAATATTCATGATCTCTGCAGCTTGGAAAGACCAGCTGCATCAGAACGAAGTTTGACCATCACATCTATTAAACCTGGCCATTCTGAGTGCATGCTAGAACTTTAACTCCCTATTCGTCGCGATGGGGGGCCCAGACGAGCATAACTGGCAAGGGAACTATTCGTTCTTTCTGGTGGTGCCCACAGCATGCCAGGCATTCCCAAGCAGAGAAGACAGCTTGGTCCCAGCCCCATGGAGCTCACAGTCTAAAAACTTCTCCATGGATGATGATTATATTGCAGGAGCACCTAGGAGCTGCAGTCATGGACCCATTGTGCCAGGCCCTGTACAGACAGAATAAATTCTCCCCCACACCCTCCCGTGCCTCAGTTTCCCCATTGGGAAAACTGGCATGATGACTCTGACCTCCTTTGTAAAGCGCTTTGAGGTCTGCTGATGGAAAGCGCTAGGTAAGAGCGAGGGATGGTTGTTATAACTGCTTGAATGGGGACTATTTTCGTGGGACATATTGCAACTAACTGAGGGACAATTCCCTCCCCTTGTACTCCTAACAATCTAGGTCCAGGGCTACTGCCTGCTTGATTTGTACAGCAGCACAATGGGCCCCCACGGCTGGCCCACAGGCAGTACTGCACCAACCAGGAACAAATTACTCTTAATCGAGACCCAACACAGACCTACAGAACCAGGTTCTATGTAGGACAGTATAATCCAACTACCGGAGAGGCTAGAGATGCGATTTGATCCGAGCGGCCAGACAGATGGGTTGGCGTTAATGTACCTTATTGTTTTTGGTCGGTATGACGGGCTCGAGGTGCTCACTCGAAATGCTGACCACCTTCTCGCTGTCCTTCAGGTAGACTGAACACATTCCGCCCTGATGGGAGAAGACAGCCTGGTCAGGCGCCAACACCAAGCCAAAGGGCTTCAGAGGCCACGTGCTCTTTCAAACCCGTTTGTAGAGCACGCCTGAGCTCAAACGCAAAGCCGAGAATTCATCTCTTCCCACCCCGGGATGCGAACCCTCCGGAATTCCAGGAAGGTTCCAACGGATCCCCAAGAAACTCTGTTCCCCCCTCAATAGCCACTTAGGGTACCTCCCCGCTGCAAGTGCAGGTCTGATTGCAGCATGGGTGGGCTTTGATCTAGCTCACGCAAGTAAATAAACAGCTGCGTACACACATCAGCACAGTATTCAGCAAGGGGTATCCCCCCAAGTACATGCCCAAGCTGCTAGCACATCGATACTGCTGTTACCCGCACACAGGTGTGCTGCAGAAAGGTGGATACAAGAGCCTTCTCCTCTGCAGCTTGTGGTGTCAATGGCCTTCGCCTGCGCACTTGCTGCTAACCGAGTGTGTTCTTACAACTCAACTTCCTCCCTTAACTTTTCCCTCCCCCCCTTACTGGCCTTGCAACTGGACACATTTGGTTATTCACCGCACCACGTGTTGGTACCACTGTTCTCTATGTCCCTCGCTCTGTTCTCTGCCTCCTATGCACGATCCTGCACAATTCAAACCTGTTCACACCTGGCATCCCGAGCCTCTGTTTGCCAGAAGCTGGGAGGATGGATCACTTGATAATTGCCTGTTCTGTTCATTCCCTCTGGGGCGCCTGGCGTTGGCCACTGTCGGCAGACAGGATACTGGGCTAGATGGACCTTTGACCTGACCCAGTATGGCCGTTCTTATCTACCTTATGTATGCATGGGGGAGGGATAAACATTAGAGGACGGACGCTGGACCCAATACAGCCGTGCATGCAGGCAGTAGTTTGGTCTGACTTTAACTGGGTTTCTTCACACACACCCTCTTCCCAACACCTGCACGATCCAGACCTTGAAGCTACAAATACCCTGAATTAGATCAGACAAGAGAATTCAGAAGTGACGGCGGCCTGAGTTCTTGCTTCTAATCCGCCGCTCCACGCAGGGCTGTTCTCTACAGCAATATCCTCCAGGCTTCTCCTAGTCTTAATTAAAGAGGCCCCAGGGGTTGCCCCCAGGATGACAATTCCATAGCACTGCAATTCTCGCTGTCAGGATGACTTTCCTTGGTGCCTCGCCAGCGTTTGATTAATTTCACCCTTAATTATTTCATCCTCCTTGTTAGTAATTACACCCATCAGATCCTCCCTTATGCCCCATCTGGTTGCCCCCCGGCCCCACGGCAGGAAAGCAGCGCTCCCCCCTCTACGCACCGTCACGCTGCGGATGACTCCCGTCTGCCCCACCACCTGGCTGTCCACATAAGTGTCTCGAACTTTGACCTGGATGTCGGTGGTGACCCAGTCGCTGGAGTTCTGCTCGATGCCGGAGCCGGGGGTGTGAGGGTTGTAACCCCCTGGAGAAGGAGCCCCCGGCGTCATGGGGCTGTAGCCCACTGGGCTAGGACTGGGGCTGGCCTGTGAGGAAGAAGCCGCATAGAGTTAGAGGTCTCTGCTCTCCGACATTAGCCCCTCACGGCCACAGCAGGAATTCCCGCTGGAACGGCCACCCTGGATCTGGCAAAGCCAACTGCAATTTGCGGCTCGGCCTGGCATTTTACACATTCAGGAGCTTGGACGGTACCTGATACGCCATGGGTGACGGGGTCGGGTGGTAACTGGCTGGCGAGTGGGTGTTCTGGTAGCCGACGGGGCTAGGCGCCACCTGGTGGTAACTCTGAGGGCTGGGGCTTGGCTGATAGGAGCCCTGAGGAGACGGAACAGCGTACGGAGAAAACTGATCGGTGTTGTACCTGCAATGAGAAGAGACGGGCAGTGAGGAGGGGGGTAGGAATAGAAGTAGGAACCCGGCGGGGCTCCACTCCGTGTCCTCCTGCCCTGCGAGAGGCTCTCCCCCACACCCCTCCAGGGGCATGCGCACTCACATGGCTGGGGTGCCCGGCGTCTGCGGATTATACGGCGGATTGACCTGCGGAGACGACGGGTCGGGGTAGCCGGGAGTCTGGGGGTTGGGGGTCCCCCCGTAGCCTTGCGGAGAGGGCGTGGGCTCATCATCGAAGCCGTATTCGAACTCCTCATCCGCCCTGGGGAGGAGAACGCATCATTCACACGGCACGTGGGAGACACAATGACGTCTGCAGCCCACCTGTCACCTCCCCGTAGGAGCACACTGAAGTAATCCCCCCCGTCAGTTCTCCACTCTCCAGCAGAGGGCGCCACACACACATCCAATCAGAGTTCCCTTTGAGCTCCTGATACATGAAGCCCCCCAACCCAGCCCCCTCTCCCATAGCCCCCATCATGCCACACACCTCTGCCCCCTAGTGGCTGACCGCGTCAAAGCTACCCCCACCCCCACCCCGTCCCAGACTAGCGCAAGAGACACAAACCTGGAGGGCGTATTGGGGTTGTTGGGGTCCCAAGCCCCGCTCTGCGCAGGCGTCCGGCTCCCGTCGTGCAGCGGCGTCTGGGAGCCGTAGTGCGGGGTCCTGCTGCCTGAAAGAGCCCAGCGCGCGCCTGGTTAGCACCATGTCCGGGCAGCAGAGATGGGGAGGGGCCAGGCCCTACGTCATCCCACCCCCCGCCGGGATCTGGGGGAGAGGCGCAGGTCCATCGGGCTCCCCCATTACCCAGCACCATCAGGTGGGGCAAGGAGAGCTGGGCACGAACCAGGACGGAGTGGGTCGACCGCAAAGCTGGACAGCTTACTGCCCCCTGTTCCCAGGGAGCCCCCTACCATCCTCCTCCGACCCGGGGCCCAATTCCCCCTGCCCCCACGGCAGCAGGCTCAGCTCACTCACCGTCGTGCAGCGGAGTCTGCGATCCGTACATGGGGGTGCGGGAGCCGGAGCCATACATGGGGGTCTGCGAGCCGTACATGGGGGTGCGGCCGTAGGCAGAAGTCATGCCGCCAGGTCTCCTCGAACCCCTGCCAGCGAGAGAGGAGTTGCTGTACACTGGCTTGCTCTGCCCGCCACTAGAGGGCCTCAGGTGCAAGGGCAGGTGCAAACTGTGCCGAGCCGCTGGGCACTGAACCAAGCCCAGTTTCCCACCAGGGGCACCAAGTTGCGGGTCACTACCCATCCGGGCTGGCTTAGCCAGGGTCCTAGAGGTTAGCAGCTCCGTAGCCCAGGAGCCAGCCCAGGTCCCCTGCTCCCCTTCCAACTGGGGGAGACGTGGGGATCTCCTCTGCCCCCAGCCTGGTCGGCATTCGCTTCGACCATGGTGCCGGGCCGCCAGCCTCCATTCTGGGCTTGATCTGGGCCCCACATAAGCCAAGCCTATAGCACAGTTCCCAACTGTGGGACTCAGCTGACCGCCTAGGAGCCTGAGTCACGGACCAGGACCCAGAGCCGGACTCGTTGCCGGGGGATGTTGTGAAGGCCAAAAGTATCACTGGGTTCAAAAAAGAATGAGATGGAGGATCGGTCCACGAATGGCTATTACCCAAGATGCTCAGGGATACAACTCCATGCTCCGTGTGTCCCTAAGCTGGGCCTGGACCACAGGGGATGGATCCCTCGATAATTGCCCTGGTCTGGTTTTCCCTCTGAAGCATCTGGCTTTAGCCCAGTATCCTGTCTTCCCACAGTGGCCAGAATGACCGTTGATCTGACCCAGTACGGCCATTCTTATGTTCTTTCTAGGCGCCCCAGTCACAGACCAGGCCCCCAGTGCGCCAGGCGCTGTACAAACACAGGAGCGCAGTCATTGGGGCAGCTCCCTGGGCCAGAGCCGATCCCAGCAGCCCAGGATTGCAGCTTGCTGGCGGTGGCACCCCAGCCGGGGCTCCCCCCAGAACAAGCCCCATCTCCCCCGCCCGCCGCACTTACACGGTCGTGAGGCGCTGGCGATCCACTGAGATGGTCTGGCAGGTGGAATGGAGTTCCACGCGGGCCGTGGACTCCGTGGCATCCTTCACCACGCCGATGTAGCCTGCAAGGAACAAGGCCTCAACTCTCCGAGCCTGACGCAGCTCCCAGAGATCCTAAGTGTACGCTGCAGGGGGGCGCCCAGCCTGAGCATCACCAAGGGCCGCCTGGAAAACGGGCCACGGGCCAGCAGGGGATTCACACCTGCGGGCTTCCCAAAGCCAAGCGCATGTGGCCAGAGCACCAGCTGGAATCCAGAGCTCCCCTGCTCTGTGGTAAGAACCTGCTGGGAGCTCAGGTCGACTCGGTCCTCACTCGACAGATACAGGGAGGGGACAGCCACAGGCTGGGTTTGAACATTGGAGCTCACCTTAGGGACTCCCTGGTATGGCAGGGACAGGCGGGCTGTCCACTAACAGCTCCCTCTCAGGCATGGGAGCAAAACCCGTAAGTACTGACTCCCTGCTCTAGCCACTAGACCCCACCACCCTCCCACAGCCAGGAATAGAACCCAGGAGCTTCCCCTCCACCCCCTGGCCCCAACCACTAGACCGCGCTCCCTGCAAGGTGACATGCTGCCCCCGGGAATCCCTCACCGCTTGACAGTCCCGTCCCCACCCCACACATACATTCTAATGGAACAGACCTGCCAGATACCTCCCAGCCCCTTCCTGCCCTGCTACAAAAGGGAGAGGACCGGCCCCGGCCGGCAACTGGCCCATTACCTTTGTAGGGTCCCTGGGAGATCCGGACCGTCTGCCCAATCAGGTCGTTGTCCCTGCGCCCGCGGCCTCGGCTCATCCCGCCCCCGCCGAAGCCACCTCGCTGACCTGTGGAGGGGGGCAGAGATCAGAGCGGGACGGTGCCCCCAGGGCTGCAGCCTCACGTCACCCCAGCGTTACCGACCCCCCACTGTAGTGCTGGGCCAGCCGGGGGCGCTACAAACACCGGGGGTGAGCCAGAGCCTACAGAAATCCCCAAACCGAGGCCCAGCCCCACAGGACACCCACCTGCCGCGCTGGGGTGCATGGGGCTACTGATCCGAGGACTCATGGGGGCAAAGCCTCCGACGGTGAAGTTGGTGACGTCCCGGGGCTGCAAGAGGGAAAGCGCGTGAGAGCAGGAAGGGGAACCCTCTCGTGGGGGAGGGAAAGTCCCTCTGGGGCCCTGAGAGGAAACCTGGTGATGAACCAAGGAGGAGCCAGGGTGACACAAGGGGGCGCTATGTTCCCCCAGAACCAATGAGGAGGGAGTAGATCCATGCCCTGGGAAGGGAAGTGGGGACACATTGTCCACCCCGCCCACAGGAGGCTCTGGCTCCACCCCACCCCATCAGCTCCCACAAGGCAAATCGGCCTGCGGCTTTCTTTCCCCTTCTCCAGCCAAAGATCTCAAAGCACTTCCCTAACTCACCTCCTAACCCCCTTCCTTACCTCACCCCCAGTCTACCCGGGGAGAGACTCGCAGGGTCACACACGAGTCCTGCTTCCCAGGGCCATACTCTAGCCACTAGACACCACTGTCTCCAGGGGCTGCTGATTCACATTTCAGGGCATGGAACATTTGCCAGCTGGGGGTCTGGAAGAAATCCACTCCTCCCAATGCAACCACATTGGGTGTCTCTTCCTTTGAGCCACCCAGAAGCTGCTGGCTGGAGACAGGAACTAGGCAGCCTGACCCAGCCTCATGGGGAGGGGGAGGCAGATCCGGGACAGACAGGCTCAGGCCAGTCCCACCAGTCATGCTAGCTATGGGGAGGCCCCGGGCGTCTCCCTAGGCGACTTACCTTCGAGCCCCCAGCCAGCACCAGGTGGCGAGTCTTACACACAAACATGCCCCCGTTCTCCACCAGCTTCTTGCAGTGCAGGAATCCAAAGCCGCGGAAGAGGTGTCTGATCTCCCCCTCGCGACCCTGGGGAAGGAGAAGCAGGGAGGAGAGTTATTCCGGGGACCCCCTCGAACCCGGGCACGCTGGGGCTGCATCCAGAGACCAGCCGCAAGGCAGGGAGGCCAAATTCACAGCCTCCCGGGGGCAGGGCACGTCACAGACTCAAGAGACAGCTGAAGCTCCCAGTCCCCAGAGCCTGCACCTCGGCACTGAGGAGAGAGCACCTCACCCACCACTGCAATGCAGCCACCTCTGGACTCCAATGCAGCAGCTGTTCAAAGCTGCTCAGAAAGGGATTAGGACAGGAAGTGAAGAACAAAACTGTACCCAGTTGCAACAGGAACCCAAGAATGAGGGGGAAATTAACAGAGTTGAAACATGGCCACAACTCTGAGCATAAACGTGAAAATTGCCATGGGGTCTTTAAGGCCCCCCATGGTCAGGGTGTCTATTTACTGAGATAATGCTTCCAGCTGCATGCCAGCCCACAGGGGGCTCATGGTGAGCCCCACGCAGGGGTCAGCAGTGATTCCAAGGGAAGACAGCACCCTGAGCGAGTTGCCGGTTCTCCCCCCGTCTCACCCCCTTCAAGTACCAACCCAGCCCAGGCATGATCTCCCAGCAGGGCACTGGCCTCCACTCGCCGGGACACGGGGAGTGCAGACGAGATCTTACGCTCTTCACCCCCCTCCACACCACAAGCCCATGGCCTGCCTAGCAGGAGCCGCCACCCCCCCTCCCCCGCCCTCACCGAGTGCGGCCCGTCGATGACTTTAACGATGTCCTTAACGTGGATATTGTTCTGCTCCGAGTCCAGGGCCACGGCAAAGCGATTGTCCTTCTTCCGCGTCACAGCCTGATGCCTGACCGTCACCACTTTGCCGTACATGTTCAGGACCTGCACGGGGATGGGGAGGGAAGAGCGGGGAATCAGCATAGCTGGGGGCAGGAAGGACATTTCCCCTCAGGTCAGACCGGCAGAGACCCAGGGGGCTTTTCACCTTCCTCTGCGGCATGGGGCCAGGGTCACTTGCTAGTTTGAACTGGAGTAAGTGGTGGGTTCTCTGGAACCTGAAGTCTTTAAATCAAGACTTGAGGCCATCAATAACTCAGCCAGAGGTTATGGGTGTACTATCGGGGTGGGTGGGCGAGGGTCTCTGGCCTGCGACATGCAGCAGGTCAGACCAGATGATCACAATGGTCCCTTCTGGCCTTACAGTCTCTGAATCTATGACACTGGCTTAGAGGCACTGCCAAGAGATAGGAGTCCTATGGGGGGGTTTCTGGCCCAAGACCCCAAAACAACCCACCAGCCCAGACGGGACCATTGATTCTGTAGTCTGACCTCCTGTGTAACACAGAGAAAAGAACCCAGGCAGTTAGGATTGCAAAGGATGTGGGGGAAAAAACCCTCAGCAGCCCCTCCTCATCAGGCCTGGAAGCAGAGCAGGGAGGGAGAAACGGGAACCCATCTTCAAGCAGAATGGGGAATTCCAGCCTCGAGCCAGGCAGAGGCTGTGGCCGAATCATTTCGATCCCATTAATCCTTACACTGAACATCACTCGCGGGCGAGAAGCCAAACACTGAAGGGATCAGAAAGGAATTCTCCTTCCCAGCTGCTCAGCTGACGGGGTGTGCACTGCTGAGCGGGATCGGGCATGGGCCCACGGCAGAGGTAGGATGCCAGACTGCCCAGACCTTTGGTCTGATCCAGGGCAAACGCCAGGTTTCTGCTGCTGCAGAACCTACCTACAGAGAAGCCAGCAGCTCCCCACGCGAAGGTTCCGAGCTGCCTCCATAGCGCTCCAGTGAGAGTTCGGTGCCCAATGCCGGGAGAGCAACGCGCACTCACCTGGAAGGTCTCCCGCTCCAGGCGGACGATAACCCCGACGGTCTGGGGATCCAGCTGGACCAGCTCGCCCCACTCGTGCTGCCCGCCCACGTCCACGCCGGAGGCCGTCTCGGAGCAGAGCTGCAGGTCCCGAGGCAGCACCTTGAGCTGGAAGAGGGGAAGCGAGTGAGCAAGCAGCCCCGGGGAAGGGACGGGAAGAGGGAAGCGCCCGGAGCTCCGCCGCCGCCCCGCTCACCTCGTGCATGGTGAGGTCCGAGAAGAGGATGACAAAGTTCTCCTCCACCCGCACGATCAGCCCCGTGTCGCCCTCGAAGCGCCCGGCGATCACCTTGACGTGGTCTCCCATCTTGAAGTACTTGCGCAGCTCCTGAGCCGGGAACTCCAGCATGTCCTGGGCGGAGGGGGAATGGGGTCAGGGCGGGAGGCAGGAGACGGACAGGAGGGGGGTGATAGCAGGATGCAGGCACTGCCTGTTGCAGGGCTCACAGCTCTATTGTTTTACATTCCTGGGCTAATCCTGGAGCCCGGGACCACAGGCACAACATCCAGGAACACACAGATTCAAGAGGCCTGCTGCCTCTATAGGTACAGCCAGGTACACACACCCCCTGCCAAGCCTGCACTTGGTCTCCCCCATCCTCCTTGGCAGCCAAAGGGCCTGGATGCAAGCCCAGGCCAGCGCCGCCCACCCCATACCTTGAGATCCTCGTGCTTCGGCATGATGGTGATCTTGTTGCCGTCCACGCTCAGGATCTTGCCCTGCAGGTTGATTAGCTCCCCCTCGCACACCTCCACGTTGTCGCCAGGCTGGAAGTTGTGTTCCCGTTCCTTCCCTGCCCAACGGAGAGCACCGTGACTCGCAGGGAGGGCGCCGCTCCCAGGCAGCAGCAGCCCCACACATGCCTACAGCACGGCCCCCTGTGGATTCAGGGGCAAGACGGAGACCAACCCCCCATCGATCCACTTGGGCTAGACGGACTCCCCGCTGCGCATGAGTCATTTCCACGTACCTGTGCTTTCGGTAACCACCTCCAGATCGATGCCTTCCGGCTGGTCCTCAAACTTCTCCAGCTCAGACAGGGTGGGCTTCACCCCCTCTGTGATCTGGCAGCCGGGGGACAAAAGCGGAGAGATTTCAGGGAGGGGGAGGGGAGACAGAAACCCAAATGGAGTCTGCAGAGCTTCCCTCCAACCTGAGGTTGCCCGCTGCCAGGGGTCAGGCTCCCTGCCTTGCCGCGCAACAGGAGACGAGAGCAGAGCTTTGCTCCAGGGGTGGGTTCATCTCAATCCCCATAGGGGAGTCTGGCATGCAAAGGACACGCCCAGATGGGGATCTTGCTGTCCACCGCCCCCCTCTCCAAATACACATACAACCCCCCCAACATGCAGATGGGGATTTCCGCAACCGTCCCCCCACTCAGACGTCCAAATGGGGATTCCACACCCACCCCATCATGTGCCCAGAGGGGTACCCACAGAGTTCACAATAGGTATGTTGAAAATTTTCCATCAGAACTGGGTTTGGGTTTTGGCGGGGTTATAAACAGAAAATTGGGTTTCCGACTAAACAGAGGTTTCTGTGCGATGCGCCTGCGTTCCATGGGAAGTTTCGATTTTTCCATCAAAAACCAAGTGTCCAAAATCAAAGTATTTCAATTCGGATGTGCTGCCGCAGTGCCTCATGGGAGATGTAGTTCAGGTAACTCACCTTCCGATTCTCTTCTATGGACCAGGCTCTCCAGCTGGACTACATCTCCCATGATGCACAGAGGCCATGGACCCCTCATGGTGTGCCTCCAAGAGGGGAGGTCGTGGTGCCTCATGGGAGATGTAGTCTAAGCAAGGAGGCCAGCTCATAGTGGAAAATGGGAGCACGAGGCGCCAGAACTACAATTCCCCTGAGGCACCACAACATTTCCAGACCAGAACTTTTTTGATTTTTGCCAAAAAAATTAAGTTTTCTGAGGGGGGGGACCCCAAAATCCTCATTTTCTGACCCGCCCTAACCTACGCCTTGACAGATCTGGTTCCTGCTCCAGCTCAGAGCCCCACCTTGACAAGAGCCTCCTGGCACAGAGCCACAGATACTCACCACAGCCGACATGGCAAAGCTCTTGAAGAGGAAGCCCTTGCGACTATAACGATTGCCTTCGAAGATGAGGAAATCGCCATCGGAAGCAACATCTCCCCCCAAGGACCTAGAGCAGGGGCGGGGGGGGGGGGAGCATTAGGGGGTCAGGCACCCACAGCGGCAGCCTTCTCAGAAGTGGGACAGGCTGTTTCATAACAGGACAGTGGAGCTGCAGGGAATGGTGGCTCTACCTCTATTGCCCCGGGAGGTCAGGACTCCAGGATTAGGTCTCTCACCAGCAGCTGTCTGGACTGCCAGTTTGGGGCAAATCCACCCTGCTCCCAGGGCAGGGAGAGGGTCTGACTGCCCTTCCTATGCCTCAGAGCCCCTCGCCACGGAAGGAGCCCAAGTCCCAGTGCGCCTGTGGATGGAGCTGGAGGAAGTCGTGATGGAAGGATGACAAATCATCACCATCTCTATCCACCTATGACCCAGGGACCCTGCAGTGCCAACTGGCAGAGGGCACAGGGCGTGCAGAGGGTTTTACAGAGCTCCCTTGAGTCAGATAGCTGCATAATAGTTCCCCAAAGGGTGGCATGTGAGGTGTCTACCAAGAGCCAGTTGCCCACTGGTCATCATAATCACTGCAAAATATCTGTACGGATAATATTTAAGGAGCTATGTATCAATACTGAATGTTGTGCTCTTCAGGTCTTGCAGTTAAGGCAGGTCACCAGAAGGTGACTACCTCGGATATGTTCCTCTCAGGCAGGAGGTAACAGATGCCTATCTCCCTGTCTGGTCGTGTGTGTATCAGGTGTTGTATGCCTATTTGCAGACCGGCCCAGGTGCGAATTGAGAGATTGCAGAATCTACAGGAAGAAACAAACCGGCAGGGGCTGGGGGTCCTGTTTACGGATAAAGACAAAGGATTGATCTGGGATATCTTGGGAGTCCACTGAATCCTTCACCTAGGAGGCAAACTGAGAGCGCGTGTGTCAGGAAGGAAGAGTCACAACTAGCCAGACAAAAGCCTGGTGGGGATTTGAGGAGAGCAACATTCTACAAAACACGAGAGGGTCGTCTTCATTTAGTCTGAGCTCCAGGAGGCACGTGATGATTTTATTTTCTTTGTAATCATTTGTTTCCAGTTCTTCTCCTTGCTACTACTTGAAATCTCCATGCTTCGTTAAATACACTCAGGATTTCACTATAAACCCATCTAAGTGCCACGGCGGACACAGACGATGCGTCCTTGCGCTGAGGGCACACTGCCCGCCCGGATCATCCCCAGCAAGAAACCAGCCACTTACCGGATCTTTTCAGCATCAAACAGCCGCTGGGGGGGCCTCTTGAACTTCTTCCGCTTGGCGAACCAGTCCTTCTGCAATTCAAATGGGGGAGGGGGAAACAGTCACCACTGGGCCTGGGGGATCAGGCATCCCCACCAGACTGTATGGGCGGGGTACCGAATGCCATCAACAGACCCTCTGGAAAGGCATTCGCCCGCCTCTCGGGGGGGATAACAGAAGGGCCCTGCTTATCATGGGCTGTGAGCAGGAGGAACCTGCCCCTCCTAGGGCAGTACAGCGAGGTGCACCGGAGTAAGCACTTTACAGTGGAGAAATGCGTCCCCCCTGTCATCAGCTGGGTAACTATGCGGATACAGACATGCCAACACACCACCACTGCCAAAGCTGGGGCACCAGGGCATTAACAGCCTTGAAGCGTCAATGGGGACAAACTCTTCCCTCTCAGCGCGCTCAGCAGAAAAGAGCTCAGGGAATCCTGCCAGTCAACATACCAGGCTCATGCGAGCTTTGATCCGGTCAAAATCGATCCGCGGGATCATCTTCAGAGAGATCTGGTTCTGGCTCGGCTCAACGTAATCCACCTGGAAGGGAAGACGACATGAGCTCAGGAGAGGAGGGGGCGGCGTCACGGAGACGCCGGCCACAGCCAATCTCCCTTGCAGCAGCAGGACAGGAAAACAGTGGGGGCTCCTCCGGTGTCCAGTGTCACGCTAGCTAGGGACAGAGCAGAAATCGAACCCACCCCTATTGCAATCTCTGGCCCCCACTCCCACCCTTAGCAAGGCCAAGGATTCCCAACACCCAGCTCCCGCTCCACTGAAGACAACGCTCCCGGACTCCGAAAACAGCCTGCCCCAGCTCAGAGCCTCCCGGTGCAGGCATTAAAGGTACACCTGAACGCCAGCTGCCCGAGCCCCAACCCTCTGTTCTGAGCCAGCCAGCACCCCGGCCCGTACCTGAGCAATGTCGTCCTTGTAAATGCCTCTCTTGAGCCGGACCCAGGACTTGGGCTTCAGGTTGGTCACCTCCTTCACCACCTTCAGCACGTCTGTCATCTCCTTGATGGGCACCATCTGCTGGTTCCAGTAGCCCATCCGCAGGTTGCCCACGCCCTCAATGGCCTGCTTCACGTGGGTCTGCTTGTAGGCTTCCACGTAGATGTAGCCCTTCACATGCTCGGGGGCCACCACAGACTTGATCTGCAGGGGCTGCAGGTGGGCAGGGAGGGAAGTTCCGTGAGATATGGGGGCTGGCCTCAGGCACGCTCCAGCCTAGCCAATCCCCCCTTCAACAGATCAACAGCAGGAAGCCCGGCTCACGTCAGGATCTGCATGACCCTCTCCCATCTCTCAACAAGTGGTCAACAGCGCTAAGCCACCCCACAAAGTTGAATTGAGTTGGGGGCCAAGGGGACTCCTGCCCCCCATTCTTACCGTGTCTGTGAACTGGTAGGCGATGAACTTCCTCATCAGCGCTATGGCTGTGGCACGTTCCTCTCCGATCTGGGGAGAGAGGAGAAGAGAGGCCATGGTGAGAGCAATCTATAGCTAGAGAGATGCCCTCACACCCCAACTCAGAGAGGAGGCGGCGTTCATGGCTAATGAAAACCCAGCCACGGGGCAGCTGGAGCTCATGATTCAGGGTTTAGAGGTGTTTCAATAGCATCCTCCCCTGGCTGGAACGTACCTTACACTTCACAGTCCAGAGGTTGGGATCCCTGAGTGGAAGGAAAAGAAAAACAAAAAAAAAAGGCTGTTAGCAAAATAACCTTTGTTATGTGTGACGCGGGCAGACCAGGTGCCAACTCATGCCAGAGCCCCAGGCCAATTCACTTGTGTATTAGTATAGATCAAAGTGATTGTTAAAGGTATAAGAGTGTAGTTGGTGTTTAAACTTCATGAAAACTAACGGGATGTTACTTGCATTTTCACTTATCTGCATCCCATCATCATATAGCAGCAAACATGTACACTGTGTATGCCCCTCTAACTAAATGGAATGCAAGTGAAGAACTTCAACAGAAAAAAGTGCTCATTTCAAAGCAAGTGTTCATTGTGGGTGATGATCGGAGATCGAAGACTCAAAATGCATTCCTCGCTCTCCGTCAGCAAAGGAAAAACCCATGTGGGTAGTGACACTGTCAGCTTGTTTTCTGTGAGAAGCAGCTGTGTGTGTGGATTCAAGGAAAGATCCTGGATCTCTGGACTGCTTGGACTCTTACAGGAAAGTGCACCAGATGCAAAGCGGAGATCCCCAGAGACAATCTAGCTACCCTGAAAAGACTTTGGGGAAACTGGCAGTTTATTACATCACTGCCACCATTTGGAATTACAAACTGACTCACCTGTGCACATATTTTTCCTGCTTTAACTTCTCAGTAACTCATTTCCGTTCCTTAGCTAATAAACTTTTGGTTAGTTTACTATAGACTTGGCTGCCAGCCTTGTCTTTGATATGCCATCTGGAGTACCCAGTTGATAGGGGGTCTCTTGGGACTGGAAACAACCTAAATGTGATGTGGTTTTTGGTGTAAGAAACCGTTTTATCACAATGCCCAGTTTGTCTATGTCGCAAGATAGCCTGGAGAGTCCAAGGGGACTGTCTGTGACTCCATGGTAAGACTGGGGTAGTGTCCAGGAGTTCACATTTGTCACTGGCTTGGTGAAAACTAATTACAGAACACACCATCAGTTTGCGGTGTCTGTCCTGTTTTCCGATAGTCTGTACTCAGGTATCAGAGGGGTAGCCGTGTTAGTCTGAATCTGTAAAAAGCAACAGAGGGTCCTGTGGCACCTTTAAGACTAACAGAAGTATTGGGAGCATAAGCTTTCGTGGGTAAGAACCTCACTTCTTCAGAAGCAAGATGTACTCAGGTAGGCACTCACAGACGTGAGCCACTCCAGATAGTGTGATACCTGGTGCCACAACCCATGCCTCCCTCTCCTCCGCATCCCTTCGTCCACCACTCCTGGCCTGATGCCACAGCCCGTTCCCTGCTCTACCCTTCATGTGCCCTGGTCTTGGATGACCTTCCATCCCCCCTCCACGAGGTGCACGTTCTCCCGGGCAGAAGGGCCTTACTTGACACCGGGCAGTAACTGCTGCTGCGTGATGTCATCCGAAAGCTCGTCAGAGCCGCCGTACACCCTGCAAGGGAAACAGAAGGGGTGGGGAGAAACGTCAGGCCCAGCAACGACAGCACGAGCTGGCGGTTGTGACAGCAACGATTCCGAGAGTCCGGGGCAGCCGGCCACTCCGTGCACACACCAGGGAGGAGGGGAATTATCTGCATCTGTCCAGAACCAAGCTAGGAGAACGGACGCCTAGAACCAGCCAGTACTTGGCTACATTCAGGAGACCAGCCCCTTCCCGCAGAGTCAGACCAGCCGAAGCACTAGCTGGGTCAGTTACACACCAGGGCAATCAGGCAGAGCCTTTGCAGGGCTCATCTCTAAACACCCCAGGCCCTGAAGGAAACGGAGAGGGTCCTGCTATTTCCTAGGGATCCGTGTGGCACTGACAGCCTCTGTCTGCTCCTGCTGTCCAGTCCCTTTCCAGGCTGCAAGGACTGGGGTGGGGGAAGAACCTGGCTTCCAGGCCCGTGAGGACTGGGGTCAGGAAGAGCCCAGCTTAACTGTGGAGATCATGGAATCAAAGGCCTACCTTTCCCATGGGGACAGCAAGAAGGAATCAGAGGCCCACGGGGAAAGAGCCAGTGACCCTGAGGACTGGAGGATCCTGGGGGAGGGCATAAGGGAGAGATGACCCCCCCACACACACACACACACACACACTCTGCCCTGGGGGCTGGGCACTCACGTTTCTCCCACGGAGGACTTGGCGTATTTCTTCATGTAATATTCGCCCAGCTCCTCTTCGCGCTGGTCCCTGCGGAGAGACAGCAAAGGAAAGGGCATGAGGGATCGGATTGGACCGACGCAGGCCACAGCCCTGCTGGCGGCGCAGAGACCCCCCCAGGCCATGTGGTGACTGAGCTCACAGAGACAAGGGGAGCGACTCGGGCTCCTTTCCCCAACCAAGATCGCAGAGCAACAAGTCACCAGGGAGCAACACAGGGGCTCTGGGCTCATGCCGTTGGTTGAGCTGAGGCTGCTATAGGATATAGCCAGGTCTCCCCGGGTTAACAGAGCATACGGCACAGACACTGCTGCCCTCTGCTGGGCACGCTCAGACCTACTTCGGGTTCTTTAGGGTGCCCCTAGTGGAGATTTTTTTCCAGCTCCTTCCGGGCCCTTGTGCCCGGAAGCGAAGGCCCCGAGTCTTATTCCCCACCATGTGTTTACACTGGACACCAACACGTGCACGTCATAGGCAGCAACCTCATCCCGCTCTCTGGTCCCCGGCTGCCGCGTCCCGTTCCCCGCCCCCAAGCACAGGGTAACATCACCTCCAAAGGTTCTGCAGCCTCCGCGCCCCAGAGCGATCCTCGTCCAGAACCACATTATCAATGTTGGAGGCTGCAAGAGACGCAGCGGTTAAATAGCCCCCACACCTAGCACCACCGGGGGAGGGGAGAGCCCTGGAAATGGTCTGCCACGTGGCCAACCACCCGAAGGGCGGTCGATCAGCGAAGCAAAGCTGAGGCCTGGGACGGGACAGGATGGTGGGAAGCAACATTCAGCCGACTCCACCGACTGTTCCCTCGTGGCTGGAGCACAAGCGAGGCAGCGAACGGGGCGCTCGCGTTTGGAAGAGGGATCCCGCACGCGGTGGGCTTGACTCGGTTTCACCGATCGAGGCAGCACCTCTTCCTCTGCTGCAGAGTCACGCTACAGCTAGAGCCAGGCCGCTACAGGGCGAGAGAGCCTACGCGAGGCAGCTTCTGTGACCACTATAGGAGACAGCAAACCCACTGCCCCTCTCCGATTAGGCCCTCCTCCCCCACCACACCCCCAGCCTGCTCTATTGCCCAGCGACAGGGCTGAGAACAGCAACTGAGCCAAGGGTCGGATACTTTCTCCAGCATCGCTCCTGGGGCCCACCCGGCTGGAAGGAAGCGGAAAAGACAAGGCAGCACCGGGAAGGGGCGGGGAGGGGTGGGAGAGGGCTGTGAAGAGGCAGGGGCTGGAATGAAAAACGGGCTTACCTTCAATTTCTTCTGCTCAGGAAGCAGAGGTGGTGGTGGAGGGCGGACAGTATGAGCCAAATAATAGCATCAAAACCAACCACAGGGTGAATGGGGAACATAAAACCGGAAGGAACAAAATTAAGATGTGGCACAAACCAAGCAGGTGCGAATGAAATGCACGTAAATAAAAAAAAACAAACAAGCACGAGGGGGAGACGGGGAGAGCGCTGGCAAGATGGGCAGGCTGCCACGGTAAAGAATTTCAGTGTCTGATGGCCTGGGTTATGCGGAAAGTGCTAATACTCGATAATCCCTAGCTCTCACGTAGTGCTTTTCATCAGATCGCAAAGCTCTTCACAAAGCAGGTCAGTTTGGTTACCCACATTTTACAGATGGGGAAACTGAGGCACAGAGGAGGGAGGCAATTAGCCCAAGGACACCCAGGACTAGAACCCAGGTCTCCTAAGGCCCGGTCGGGTTCTCTCTCCATTAGGCATGGCCCTGTTCCAACTCTGACATCTATGGAATGAACTGTTGGCCCTGACCCCCCGCCTGCAACAAGTCAAACCTCACAGCTGTGACAGCTTCAGAGTGGCTGCCTCAGCATTTCGCCGGGACCCCCAGGAGGTAGCACTGTCCCTGACCTGCGCCCCGTGACCTGAGTGCTGCCGGCGACGTGCGGCACTGCTCGCCGGCCTGATGCTGGCAAATCAACAGGAGCATTCGGCTCACTAGGTAGGCAATGAACCCGCAATCAATACCACCACCAAACGGGGGACCAGCCAGAGCACGGCATGTCTGCCCTGGGTGGGACCCCCACCCTGGGGTGCCTCTTTGAATCCAGCCTGGGGCAGCAGGGGAGTCACTATCCTGCCACCCTTGTTTGGTGACTAAGGGCCTCACTCTAATCCCCAGGGGACGGGCACCCGCCTCAATCGTCCCTCTCGTAGCTGGTCTCCTTGTCAGCAGCCTCAGCGGACAGGCCAAGCCCCAGACCCTCCTCCCACACACTAGAGGCTGTCGCAGCAGGGCGTCTTTCACTAGCAGCAGTCACCCTTAAACTGGAATCCCCTCCGCCCCCAAGGGAAAGCCTCTTCCCGGAGATGCCACCTGACCCAGTCCAGCCCCAGAGAGCCGAGGCAGACAAGCGGAGCCACAGGCAGACCCCACAGTGTTCCCACGGGGGGAGGAAACAACTGACTGATCCAGAGAGCAGAGCCCTTTTACCCCCAAGCAAGCCGATTCTGTTTGAAAAACAAGGGCGGCAGATAAGGAGACTGTGGGGAGATGAAGGAAATACAGCCCTAATTGGCATCATGTAGATAGGCCATTAAGCACCCGGATACACACAGCTCTCAGAGGGCTATGGATTCTAGCAGGTATGCTAGTACTGCAGCAAATCACTGTTTCATTCAGCAAAAAACATATCTACAAACGTACTAAAAAAGTTGGATCGACACAAAAGACACTTTGTAGTTTTCCAAACTTTCCATAAGAACATGAGAACGGCCATACTGGGTCAGACCAAGGGTCCATCTAGCCCAGTATTCTGTCTCCCGACAGCGGCCAATGCCAGGTGCCCCAGAGGGAATGAACAGAACAGGTGACCATCCCCTGTTCCCATTCCCAGCTTCTGGCAAAACTTCCACAACGTTTTCTGGCCCCAATTTGGAGCAACATTCTACTTTGAAGAGGGACTTAAAAAAAAAACCCAACTAAAGCAAACTCAGCATCTGAGAGACCCCCTGTCACTCCATGGTTACTCACGCTGCCAGGCTCAAACATTCACACTAAGATCGACCAAACTTCTTCACTTGTGCACTATTATGAATTGTGTGTATTGCTGTAATGCCGCGGACCCTCAGCCACGGACCAGAAATCCTGTTGTGTTGGCTGCTGTACGTTTTTATTGCTATTAGGCATATTACGGTGGGCCTAGGACCCCATTGTGCCAGGTGCTGTACAGAGAACAAAAAGATGATGCCTGACCTGAAGATAAAAATTCTGTCCCCAGTTCCACTTATGCAACCTCACTGGCTGCTGCGGAATTCGGCTCTGTGATCACAGCTCGGTTATCAATCATTTTGGTGATACACGAGCCAGACCAGAAACCGGCTCCTTCTCTCGGAGCTGTGCTGGCTTCTCCAGAGCGAGCCGGGGCAAGTAGTAGCCAAAATTTCTTTATGTCCCTAAATTTAGCAGAGAGGATTCTCAGCGCACAGGGAGCAGATGCAGGGAGCAGCCACGTTCCTGATAAATCTACACCTACAACTGGGCCAGAGCCCTACTGCGTCTCAGGCCTATATTTATGGGCCATCACGAGTACAGGGTTAACACCTCTTCTGGGACCTGCTGAGGCGGCTACTGCAGTGGCACCTCCAACGTAAAGCCCCCAATTTTCTGCCAAAACGTTAGTACAACTTTGGCAAGTGATCTTAAAAGGCAAATGAGGCAGCGTATTGCCAGCTGCCCTCTCCGTCAGCCTAATCTCAGGGGAGTTGTGAGCTGGGCTTGATCATGGAGCTAATCGAGAGCGCCGAAACCCACACAGTGGCACATGGATTGAGAACCGTCAGAGCGCACTACAGAGGAAGATTAGAGTCCCTGCTGTTTTAGGGGAGGGGAAACTGAGGCACGGGGAGGGGAAGTGACTTCCTAACATAGCAACTCCGCGACAGGGCTGAGAATAGAGCCCAGAAGTCCTGCTCCCAGCCCCTATGTGTACACCCCTCCCAGAGCTAGGGCTAGCTGACTCCATAACCACTAGACCACCCTGCCTTTTGGAAAGGCAGCAGAGAGGGAAGATTTCCCCTCTGATGGGGAGGGGACATGTCAGGAACCAGGCAGCAGTGCAGCCTTTAAGTGACAGATAGAAATCTGGGGCTTCCCAGCCGCGATGGGATTTGAAGGCTCCTCTCCCGCCGGCCGCAGGGATTGGTTTACAGGGCTCTGCTTGCCAGCATTCCTGCCTCCCTCCGTAGGGGCCCCGCAGCTCGTCCTCAGCAAAAGGAAAATCAAAAGGAGTAAAACTATGTTCTCCACCGTTCGCTGATGGGGAGGAGCATGCAGAGGAGTGACACGATAAGGAGCAAAGCAGTGGCACTGGGGTTGGGGGAGACAGACAGGATGTTCTGCAACATCCCATCCCCAAAGCTCCCTGGTCAGTCTCATCCAACAGGGCTTGCAATCCAGCTCGAGGGGGGGGGGCAGGTCCCTGGCTAAACAGCAGCCACTCCCCCTGGGAAACAGGAGCATTACCCTCAACTAGTAGATGGGGAACCAAGGAACATCACACCTGGAATGTCTATACTGGAGAGTCCTGCTAACACCCCATCCTGCCTCGCACCGGGGAGGCTAAAGAGCAGACCCCTATTTCCCCCAGGTCAGAGCGATATTGCTCCGGAGCTAGCTGAAAACGGGGGACATGCCCCGGGGGCTGCACTAAATCCCCAGCCGATCCTCCCAAGGAGGGCACAGCCTTACCTTTCTCCAGAATGTCCTCCGCGCCGTCCTCCCACTGGTCCTCGTCTTCGTATTCATCGTCCACATCTGCGGGAAAGAGAGTGAAAGGGAGACTTGCTCAGTTAAGCAGGCTCCAGGAAACAGCTGGCCAGAGGTGCCGCATGGGACGGGATGGCCCAGAAGCTGCCTGAAGGAAACTGAAGCCGCTTTGTGATCACTGGCCTGACACATAGGAAGGCAGAGAGAAATTGGACCAAAATTCCTGAAGCCCTCGGCCTCAGGGGAATCCCTGTGGACTATGCACAGGCAGACAAGAGATCCAGTCCACAGCAGCCATGCCCTAGGTAACCCATCACCTCCTGACATGCTTTCCCAGAAGATAGGGAAGTATTTTATGCCCATTTTAAAGGAGGGGAAATCGAGGCCCAGAGAAGGAAAGTGATTTGATCCCAAGGTCACCCAGCAATTGAATAGAAGGGCTGGAAATAAGAGGTCCTGATCCCCCATTCCCCTGCTCTAATGTCGAGACCGCACTCCCCGGCTACAGCCAGGAATAGACCCCAGAAGTCCTGACTCCCAGCTCCCTCTATTCCTACCAATCACACTGCACAAGCATCCCTGGGGGCCTCAGAGTAACACACACACACGCAGCCCTGGAGGTTCCTTACCGGCTTCATCCAAGATGAACCCTCCATGTCTGGGCTTCTTTGGCGGCCGATCATCATCGTCCTCCTCTTCCTCCTCATCGTAGTCTTCTTCCTCCTCCTCTTCCTCCTCCTCAGCCTCCTCCTTCTCGCTGCCCGCGACGCTGGCACGCTCCTCCTCTGCCTGGGCATTGCAGAGGGAAGCTGATCAGATGCAGAGCCCATGCAGCCCTGGACTCGCCGGGTGGATCTCCCAGGAACGGGTCCATCCCCCCTTTAGAGCTTTCCCCATGAGAACCAGCATGCAGGGAACCATGAGGAAGTGGAGGGGCGGTAAGGGTGAGCCTTGCTTCCCACCCTCGCCTTGCAATCTGCCTCCCCCAGCCATGGAGTCGGCACCCCCAGAGCAGAGTTCAGTCTCCGGGGTCTATTCAGCCCGTGACCACTCTGCCGAGAACGGCCCTGAGAAGGACAATTGGGCAGGTGATTTGTGACAGACACTTGTCCTCCTGGACTGACATGTGTCAAACTCACTTCAAACAGACCACTGGCCAAACCCCAGGTGGCAGTTTACTTCTGTTACCAAAAGGGGTTAGATCGGAACTGGTGAGCTGTGGCTGCTGAAGAGCGCTTCACCTGTGGATCTCAAAGTGCTTTAAAAAAAGGGTAGAGAAGTATCATTTTCCTCCTTTCACATATGGGGAAACTGAGGCACAGAGCAGCAGTGACTTGCCTCAAGTCACACAACATAGCTAGGAATAAAACCCAGGTGTCCTGACTCCCGGTGCAGTGTCCTAGCCAAGTTCCAGTCCCCTGAGCCATTCAGTCCCTACCCTGCTTCTTCGGTTTTTGGTGTGTTTTTTGTTTTTTAATGACAGACTAGAGTAACATTTGGGACATGCTACATTTCAAGTGGGTATAAACTCCAACCCCCCTTCCCCCCCCCAAAAAAACACATTCCTTTAGGCAGTGGCCACATCTCTCCGTCAGCCTCACCTCGTTCTCTACCTCCTCCGCCTCGCTGCTCCGCTCACTCTCATCCTCGGAGAAGTTGCTGTCTTCGCTATCCGACATCTTCGCGGGGCTCCTGGATTCTAAGGGGATGGAATTTCCTCCTGAGAAATACCTACGAGAACAGGGGATGCTCTCAAAGAAGGGACCTAAACGGCCTTCCATCCAGAAATCTCAGAGCTCTGTATAGGCACCAATGAGTCCACCCAATTACCCCTGCAAGGCACCTGGTAGTCCTGTTTTATAGACGGGCAAACTAAGGCACATTCAGGTTAAAGTGATCAAGGCCTGGTCTACACTGGAGTGGGAGGGGGGAAAATCGATCTAAGTTACGCAATTTCAGCTACGTGAATAACATACTTAGATCTACTCACCGCGTTGTCTTCACTGCAGTAAGTCGACAGCTGATGCTCTCCCGTCGACACCGCCTCTCGCCCCGGTGGAGTACCGGAGTCGACGGGAGAGCGCTCGGCCCCTGCTGGATCAATCGCTGCCTGTCAATCCAGCGGGTAGTGTAGACAAGGCCTTACTCAAGGTCTACTAGCTGTGAGCGTTTATAAAGCCTCCATCACTGGAGTATCCAAGCCTCTTACAAATATCAATGGATTTGTCCTCTCAACACCCCACGGAGGTAGGGAAATAGCATCCTCCCCATTTTACAGATGGGAAACTGAGGCACAGAGCGACCTTGGACAGCTAGAGAGAAACACGGGGTCTGTATGTCCAGAAACAGCCCCTCTTTATTCATCAGATCTAAGTCCTGTACCTCGTGGTAGATGAAACATGATCAAAAGGAAGCATCTGCCAAATGCTATAGACTCTTATTCCATCAACTGAGGCAACAGAGTGAATTAAAATTCACTGAGTAACTATTATAGGTATTACAGTAGCTCCCAGGAGCCCTAGCAGGACCCCCTTGTGCCAGAGGCTGTACATTTTAATTTCAATTAGGTGTATTATGGTAACATCTAGGCACGCCCTGTCACAGACCAGGACCCCATTACGCTAGGCGCTGTACAAACCCAGAACAAAAAGACAGTCCCTGCCCCGAAGAGCTGATAATTTAAGTATAAGACAAGAGATGGAGCCGGACAGGGGAGCACAAGCAAACCATAGCTATTAATAGAATATACACAAAAGGACCCACCCATGCCGCAATCTGGCAGAAGCTGTAGTTTGCCCCCCCCCCCTTTTTTTTTTAAACAAAATGTTGCATTTTTTCCATTTTAATGTAAAGGTTCTGAAGTGCCGCTGGGTACGAAAGACTCGATCACATAGCGTCTAATTCTCTCACTGTGCTAGATGGTGGAAAGTTGAATAAATCTTGTTGCACATGATAACATGACTACCACTACAGCCTCCGTATAGGACTTTGGAAACCCGGCTTCCGTTCCTGGCTCTGCACCAGCCTACCTATGTATACTTGTTAATGTCGCTTCAGGTCCCCAGCTGTAAAATGAGATGATACTTCCCTGCCTCTCGGGGGGGGGGGGGGGGGGGGGGGGTGAAGTGCCAAAATATAGGGTGATGGGAGCCACATAAGTACCTTACATACAGATAGACACCCACACCTAGCCAAAGCCAGTGGGGCTTCATGAGGACACAGGGAATCACCCACTCAGGCCCTGATCCTCTGGTGAGCCCTAAGTGGTTATGCACGCAATTCTGCAAAGACTTATAAGCATGTTTCACTTTTAGCATGTAAGCAGTTCCACTCCGTGATCCCACTGAAATCACGTGCTTAAAAGCTAAGCACGGACAAAGTCTTTGCAGGACCTGATCCAAACTCACCGCAGTCAATGGACATAGCAGACTTCAAGCAGGCTTTGGAACAAGCCTCTAATGAAATTCTCAGTTCATATTGACTCAACATAACACCACAAGATCAATATGAAGCACTACTATAATTCAGAATCTTTCCTGATTTCTAAATACAGTACAGCCTAGATTATCCAGCTTCCCTGGGGTGCACCAAATACATTTGGCTAAGCAAGGGAATTTTTCAATGTAATTAAATGACACTGGGGGACATGAGCCTGTTTCAGGTAACAGAAGTTATAACCTTTATTCAGTAGTTACGGCACATGTAGGTGTTTATTGATAACTAAGTCGTGTAACGTTTGCACAGCTCTTGCAAATTTTCGACAAGTCAGCCGCAGTGTTTTGTAAGGGGAAAACAATCTGATTTCCTTACAGGAAAGTCAGCAATTTTACTAGCTACTTCATATATTAGTATATTATTTGCAGTACAGTAACATTCAGTGACCCCAACCAGACCCCATCACGTAGAGCACTCTGCTCTGAAGGGATTACAGTCCATGTCCTGATCCTGCAAGTCGCTCCACGCATGTAGGCCCAAGCCCACAAGGCAAAGCTTTCAGACCAGGGCCTATATTAAGACAGGATGCAAGAAGGATCGCAGCAGGGAACGGTGAAGGGAAATTGAGGGGGATAGTGGTGAAAACATGTAGTCAAACATACCATGCCACATGTTTAAAAGAGCCCCAAATACTTTACACACCAATACATCAGCTATATACACAAAGCACTTCACTCACCGGTGAAATAGACCAATAGGAGATGTGCCACACAGCAGCGCCACATAACACTTTAAGGCAGGAAGCGAAGAATAGCACTACAGCCAGTTGAAACCACAAGGTGGGTTTGTTTGTTTTTAAAGGAGGCAGAATATAACTACACAAGAAATGGCCAACACTCCAGTTATGAGGAGTGTTGGGGTATGGCTGTTGTAGATAAGAAAACGGGAAAGAGAAAAATAATATGAAGATGGATAGAGTCAGATGAACTGGAAGAAAAAGGGATATACAGGTGGGAGATGGGGCAAGACTGCAGACAACTTTAAACTATAGGAATTTTAATTTATGTTTTTATTTTACTGTATTTCCCTGACACACATTCAACAGAATTTGCGAGGAAAGGGATTAAATGGCTCTGTTAGAATTACTTCACTACATAACCCAGAATTAGAGAGAGTTAGAACAACCCAAAATATACACACAAGACCCTCCACAGTAGCGCCAAGAACCCCTTGCTTGACAACATTTTCTGGTGATGGCAGGTGGACCCCAGCACAAACGGCAGCTGTTTCACATTTCCTGCCGCAGGAAGGAGATGGCCCAAAGATAGCCAGGAATCCGCTTACTTGCCTGCCCTAAAATTCCAAGGCCGGATGTGCGTGTGGAAGGGGAAGCCACCACTTTAGAATCTCCTAGGCAAGGACTATAACTATGGATCTTCCCTGACTGGGAATCCTGAACAGGCCATATTCCAAATTACAGTCCTGTAACCTGATGGGAGCTAGAGAACAACTGGGTGAGGAAGTGGGTCTTCCCAGCTCCCCCTGGATAGCAGCTTCCCAAGAGCAGCATTAGCAGGTCCTGAAGTCCGACTTCTGAAACCTGCCTCCCTTCATGTACTTGGAGAGCAACCATTAGGGATTCCTCAGGCCGGAAATATGAATCCTGTCCCACAACAGCAAGCCCAGCTCCCCCAGATCTGGGATCAGATAGTGCAGGTCAGAGGGACCCAATCATCTGAGTCTTTTCAAGTCAAGGCCAAGGGTGGTGCGTGGGGAAGGCTGGGATCAGAGATCAAAGTCGGGGCTAGGTCAGAAGCAACAGATCACAAGTCAGCATGTGTGCGCAGAGGTGAGAGTTTTCAGGTCAAGGTGGGAGGGCTAGGGTCAGAGGTCACAGGTCGGTGAGTGCATGTAAGTGTGGGGATGCTGTGGTCGGGGCCACAGGTCCACATGGGAGAGCTCAGGTCAGGGGTCACAAGTCAGTGAGAGCACAGAGAGGTGGGGTGGGTGGTCAGAGGTCACAGGTCAGTGAGCATACACAAAATCAGGGTGGGCCAGGGGTCATAGGTCACAGGTCAGGGAAGGAGAGCTAGGTCAGAGGTCGCATGTCAGTGGGTGCACAGAAAGGTGGGGTGGGTGAGGTCAGAGGTCAGCACAGCAGGATCGGGATCAGGGGTCACAGGTCAGGGGGGGGACTGGGGTCAAGGGTCACGGTGCAGACAGGACCAATCACCCCGACGCTCCCCTTTGCCCGGCCGGGGGTCAGGGCCCCTCACGCGCCCCCGGGGTCAGACGCTCTAGGCCGGGCTCGGCGGCCTGCTCAGCCCCGGGGCTCTAGGCCGCAGCCAGCGGGAGCCGGGCACCGCCCCCCCGCCGGGCACCGTCCCCCCTCCCTCACCGGCCTGCGGGCTCCTCGGGCTGCTCCCCCGGCGGCTCCGCTCCCGGCAGGGCCCAGGCCCGGCTCCGGCCTCCGCAGCCCCCGCTCGCCCCGGCGCTGCTCCAGGCGGCGCCACCGCCAAAACCTCGCGAGACCGGCCGGGGAGTCACGTAGGAAACGGCAGCGCGTCACGTGGCGACGGAGGACGGGAGGGGGGAGGGAGGCGGAAGAGCGGCCTAGTCACGTGAGGAGAGGCGGGCGAGCGTCACGTGCTGGGTGACAAACCGCGCCCTTCCTCCTCCCCCCCCGGCGTGCGGGAGTCACGTGACGGGGGAAGGCAGCAAAGGCTTGCTGTACGGTGTCCGGGAGGGGTCAAGAGGTGGGGGGATCTTAAAGGGGCAGGCCCCAGAGAGGGTGGGGGAGCCCAGAGGGGGGAGCAGGGGGCAGGCCCCGGGGGGGATTAGGGCTGGCCCCAAAGGGCAGAGCAGGGGGTTGGGGAGCTCAGAGGAGGTAACTGGGGGATGGGATGTTAAAGGGGTGGGGTATCCCAGAGAAGGTAACTGGGGGGGGGGGGGTATTAAAGGGGCAGGGCCCAGAGGGGGTGGGGAAGCACAGAGAGGATTAAGGGGGTATCAAAGGGGCAGGCCCTGGGGGGTGGCGGGAGGGGGAGGCAGTGGGAGGGACAGAAAGGGCTTTGGATGTGAAGTAGGGTTACCATACGTCCGGATTTTCCCGGACATGTCCGGCTTTTTGGGCCTCAAATCCCCGTCCAGGAGGAAATCCCAAAAAGCCGGACATGTCCGGGAAAATAGGGAGGGAGGGGTCGTGGTGATCGGCCGCTGGGGCCGGCGGTGCTCGGCTGGGGGTCAGGGCGGGCCGGAGCCGCTCGGCCGGAACCAGGGCCGGCGCCCCAGGGCCCGAGCCGAGCCGGGCGGGAGATGCCGGGGCCAGAGCCTCTTGGCCTGGGCCGGCCGGCCGCCGGAGGGAGCCGCTCGGCCGGGGGGGCCGGACTGGACTGGGCCGGGCCAACCCCGCCCCAGCCCCAGCTTACCTGCTGCCTCCCAGTTTCAGGCTTCCCGCGAACATTTGATTCACGGGAAGCAGGGGAGGGGGAGGAGCAGGGTAGCGGAGCGTTCAGGGGAGGGGGCAGAGTTGGGGCGGGGACTTTGGGAGAAGGGGCGGAGTTGGGGCGGGGAAGGGGCGGAGTTGGGGCAGGGCCGGGGCCCCACACACACACACACACACACACCCTTCTGCGCCCTTCATGTCCATGCTCCTGTTTAATCTTCCTCCCTACAGTGCTGTAATTACACTGCACCCATTCCTCCTCTTCGTTCCCGCTCTGGGGCTGGTTGCCAGAAGGCTGCTTTGCACCATGCTGAATAAATCTAAGGGTTTAGCTACACTCACAACAGCTGCACTGCTGTAGCGCTTAGTGGAGACACTATCTACACCGATGGGAGTGCCCCACCTCCCGGAGAGGCGGTAGCTTCGGTGCATCTACAGCAGGAGTTAGATCAGTATAACAGCGCGGCTCAGGAGTGTGGAAAATCCACCTAGTTATACTGACATAAGTTTGTAGTGGAGCCCAGGGCTAACACTCTCTTCTGGCTTTGGAGTCGATGAAAATGCATTCACTTGATTTGTGGATCCAGGGGCAAATCTCAGCTCTGCAAACTGGACCGTGGGAGCCTTTCTGCCCTTGGAGCTCCAGTATTATCAGTGCTAGCAGATAGTGCAGCCTGCTAATTCAGCAGACCTCGATTAAGACAATAGGCACGGTTTGCTGACATAGGCACTCGGCCAGGTTTATTGCTCTCAAGGCATAGTCCTAGTATCTTGGCTCCTTGGTTACAGGTACACTAATGCATGAGTGCCCAGAGGCAAGGAGCCATTCAGTCAGCAGCAGGAGTCTCTGCTGTCTCCTAGGCCACACAAAGGATCAAGGCAAGGAACCCTGACATTTATAGACTGAGCCAAACAATTAGGATAAACAGCTTATGTACCACCTGGCATGCTTCATGACATCTGTTTGTTACCTCCCCTTGTTCCTGATATGTCAGATAAAACATCCCTGTTCATTATTCTGTCAAATCATCTTATCCTGTCTAGATTGGGATGTATCTGTACTAGCCTTCTGAAACGTATTTATCTAAGATGTAATTTATGTAAATATTTAGTGTGTTATTATTTTGCCAAGGCCAGGCGTACTCTGGTTCACAGCCTTTGGTTCAGGCCTCAGATCTCGCACCAGGCCCAGTGCTCCAGGCTCACTCTCTCTACTACATCTGGTAGAGATGTTCGTACACTGTATAGTTCAGCATTGTCTCTTACGTAGATTTGTACTGGATCTCCTTTCAAAAGTCCAATATCATTAAATTCTTCATTGAGTTCTTCCACCCTCCTCGCTAGGCCCATCATGGCTGCTACGCTACAGCTGAGAAGGTTGTTGGGCTTTGATCACATGCACTCTGAATGCATAGCTTTCGTCTTTGTAAGTTGTTTCTGTGGTGAACTAGCCCAAGCAGCTCAGAATTCCTCCAGGGCTAATCAGAGTTGTGTCAGGTAACTTCAGCTGTGGAAGGGGCTCAAGGCGATTCTGAGATGACTGTGACATCAGCTCCTGAGTCAATTTTAAAGTCAATCATCTTGCCATGAATATTCAGTTTCACTCTTCAGACAGGCTCTGTGTCATCACAAGTGATAGATCCCAGAAACAATGGCTCTTGATTGTCTGTCGTATGAGTCAACTCCCTGACTGCTTTGGTGTGGCAAACAGTTGCAAAATGTCCATCTTTCTTGTATTGATTACATCATGCGCCTCTGGCTGGACATGCATCATCTCTTGGGATATGACTTTTTCCACACTTTGTGTAAATCAGCTGGAATTTGTCCCTCTTAGCCTAGGAATTCTCTCTGCTTGCCTCGGGGCTTTTATGATCATGACTTTTAACTCTGTTTGCAGTTTCTAAGGCCATGTCTTCACTAGCACTTATGTCGGCAAAATTTTTGTTGCTCAGGGTGTGGAAAAAACCACACACCGCTGCATGAGATAAGTTTTGCCAGCATAAGCACTCGTGTGCACAGTGCTATGTCGGTGGGAGATGCTCTCCTGCTGACATAGCTACCGCCGCTCGTTGAGCTGGTTTTATTATGTTGATGGGAGAGCTCTCAGCTTGTAAGTGTAGACATGGCCTAAGCTAGTTTCAGGTTTTCAAGTTTGTAAAGTTTCTCTAGGTATTGCGGTTTCACCAGTTCAGATTTTATCCTTTAGTGCTCTGGCCGGTATAGCTGAGGTTCATTTAAATAAGGCATTTTACACACACTGCCACCTTTTCGCTGAACAGCATAATATAATTTAGCATCCCATTACAAAATAGGCAGGAGCTTGGATCCGAGCGTGTTGTGTAGGTGCAGAGGTCCACCTGGGACGCATTGGATCAGCATTCATGTTGCGCCCTCTGTCAGTACCTGGCTAACCGCTGGAAAGCTAATGATCCAACGTAGCGGACCGAATTCAGTGAACCCTGGTCACTTGCCAGCCATCATGACTGATGTGGTGCCAACCCCTGGCTTTCTAGTCATCGGCCTGGCAGAGGTCTCCTCTTTGCAGCTCCTCTCAGACCCTCTGGGAAAATCGTAAGGATCCACTGTCTTAGCTTCTCCACCTCTCAGTAGCAGCAGGCAAACTCTGGTCTGTCCTTCAGTCCGCTTGTCATCTGGAAAAACAACCAAAGGCAACTTAGGTCAGGTGCTGGAATAAAGGCTAATTGTCCTTAAAAATCAAAGATAGTGTCTCTGGAATGAACTGTTAGAGAATTTCTTCCATGAGGAGTAAATGGCAACTCTCTCCTTCCCACACCCATATAGGGTTTTATCTACCTCTGCAACAATATAAGGCCCAGAGAAATCCACATTGTTGGGGAAGCACATTGTTGGGGATGGGGGAACATCTCTTATTCCACCAGGGATGGAAGGAAGGAACTGAAGTATGAAATTGCAGAACCAATCAGCTTCTGCACCAGATGATTGGAGGGTAGCTAATGTGATGCCAATTTTTAAAAAACGCTCCAGAGGCGATCCTGGCAATTACAGGCCAGTGAGCCTAAATTCAGTACCAGGCAAATTGGATGAAACTAGAGTAAAGAACAGAATTATCAGACACATAGATGAACATGCTATATTGGGGGAAAGTCAACATGGCTTTTGTAAAGGGAAATCATGCCTCACCAATCTATTAGAATTATTTGAGGGGGTCAACAAGCATGTGGTCAAGGTGATCCAGTGGATATAGTGTACTTGGACTTTCGCAAAGCCTTTGACAAGGTTCCTCACCAAAGGCTCTTGAGCATGGGGTAAGAGGGAAGGTCCTCTCCTGGATCAGTAACTGGTTAAAAGATAGGAAACACAGGGTGGGAATAAATGGTCAGTTTCCACAGTCACGAGAGGTAAATAGCGGGGTCCCCCAAAGATCTGTCCTGGGCCCAGTGCTGTTCAACATATTCATAAATGATCTGGAAAAGGGGGTAAACTGTGAAGTGGCAAAATGTGCAGACAGGACAAAATTACTCAAGATAGTTAAGTCCAACGCTGACTGCGAAGAGCTACAAAAAGCTCTCACAAAACTGGGGGACTGGGCAAAAAAATGGCAGACGCAATTCAGTGTTGATAAATGCAAAGTAATGCACATTGGAAAACATCATCCCAACCGGTCGTACAAAATGATGGGGTCTAAATTAGCTGTGAGCACTCAAGAAAGATCTTGGAGTCATTGTGGAGAGTTCTCTGAAAACATCTGCTCAATGTGCAGCAGGGCAGTCGAAAAAGCTAACAATGTTAGGAACCATTAGGAAAGGGATAGATAATAAGATAGAATATATCATAATGCCACTATATACATCCATGTGTAACCCACATGCCTTCTGAATGTGGTGTTCTGGCCCAGCGTGTGGCACCAAGACCACTTAGAGAGAGATTAATGAGTCTGCTTAACAGCCACATGGCTTTTAGCTTATGCAGCAGAGGCTCATGCACTAAGCTCCAGAAGTCACAGGTTCAATCCCACCCGCCGACAACCAGGTTCTGTCGGTGTTACACATGGTACGCCCACACCTTGAATATTGCATGCAGTTCTGGTCGCCCCATCTCGCAAAAGATAAATTAGAACTGGAAAAGGTGCAGAGAAGGGCAATGAAAATGATTAGGAGTATGGAACAGCTTCTCTACAAAAGACCAAGAAAACCCCTAGACCAATCTCTTCTGAGAAAGCTCCAGTGATGGGGATTCCTGTTCCAGAGCTTCACTCCCCTGAAAGTTTGTCCTAATATCTCACCTAGATCTCCCGTTACGTCTTGTCCTGCCTTCTGCGGACATGGCAAACAGTTGATGCGGTGCTGCCTGGCTGAGTCTGCAAGGGGGATCGCTTGGAGAGGCATGAACTGCCCTGATTCAACTCACCGGGGTGCTGACCAGGTTGCCTGACGCTGGCCACTTAAATGCAGAAACCTTCAACTCCTGGGGATCAGGGGTGGAGCAACAGCCCTGCCCCTCCTTCCCTCCTTGTTCTTACCTTCTTCCCCATCTGCTTAGTACCTGTCCTTACAGGCCCCAAGATACCAATTGGCAGCTGCTCAACTCCGCCAGCCAAAGCAAACAAACCCCAAGGAACACAGGGGAGGGATGAACCAGGAATAGTTTTCTATTAACCTTTGATCTGTTTCATTCTGCATCTGACATTCCTTCCGGGTTAGTTAAACGCTCAGAGCTGAGCTTGCCTCAACAACCCAGATGCCAGGCTGGTGGCACGCCGGCATGGCAGGGATGCTTGTGTGCCTCGGTTTCCCCATCTGTAAAATGGGGATAATCCCACCTACCTTCTAGCGGTGTCATGAGGCTTCACATTTATGGGGGTGCTCAGATCCTATAGTTCGGTTAATGCACAATCGCCTGACATAGGAACAGCAAGACTGGATCAGACCTGGGGTCCAGCTGGCCCAGTATCCTGGCTCTGACAATGCCCAGCACCAGATGGTTCAGAAGCAGGTGTAAGAACCCCACAGTATGCTGTGGGAGAATCAGCACCCACCCCGCATTAGAGAGTAGGATGAGGCTAAACAGTCAGAAATTGACTGAAAACCCTGGTGGTTCATTATCCCTGCCAATATTTTTGTTAGCATGAACTCCTCTAACTCTGGATACTCTTGTTAGCCACATCCATATTCAGTCTCTTTTTGAATCTTCCTCAGTTCCCAGCCTGAACAAAATCATGTGGCAGGGAGTTCCCCAGACTAATTATGCATTGTGGGTTTTGTCGGGTTTGAATTTCCCACCTTTAACTTCATTCAAAGTCCCCTGCCCTTGTATTACAAGACAGGAGGAAAAGAAGCTCCAAACTACATTACAGATTTATCATCTCCCCGCCCTTTTATTCATCGTTCTATGGTAACCAGCCCAAGCTCTTCCTTCTTGTCAGGGCCGGCTCTAGCATTTTTGTTGCCCCAAGCAAAAAAAAAAAAAAGAAGCCGTGATCGCAAGTGGCGGCAGCTCTACCGCCACTTCATTCTACGGCGGCAATTCGCTCCGAGAGGGAGTGACGGCCCCGCCGCCGAACGGCCGGACGTGCCGCCCCCCTCTTCATTGGCCGCCCCAGGCACCTGCTTTCTAGGCTGGTGCCTGGAGCCGGCCCTGCTTCTCGTTATTGGAGAGTTTTTCCAGGCCCTTGATCATTCTCGTCACCCTTCTCTGCACACCCTGTAGTTCTGCGATAGCTTTTTCGACATGAGGCAACCAGCGCTGCACGCGACCGCATGTACCAAGTTATTTCTCCAGCCTCTCTAAAACTTACTGGCTGCCCCAACACCTGGGGAGCTGGATTCCGCAAAGCCTTTGACACTGATTCAGTTAGTTACTGACCCTGCGCTGAAACTTGTGCTAACCATTGAAAAAAACCAACAGCCACTGAGACCGATTTTGCCCCCAGTAGCCTTTGCACTAGCAGTGAGGAATAGCTAAATGTGCGAGGAGCGTGAACTCAGATCCTCAAACCATTTTTTAATTTAAGCCGGACAAAAGACGTTTTGTGCAGCCCGGTGTCAGGGATTGTACCTTTAAGAGACCTGGCAGTGAAACACAGCAGGGAGTGAACTGGTTGGAAGCAAGAGAGCTGCATGCTTCTATAAAGATGCATTTGTTTGCGTTCGCCGCCTCCAGGCCGGATACCAAACGGGGGATGGCACAGCCAGAGACACAGGGCCGGCTTGTGTCAATCGGCACCGCTCTGACTTTAAATGTCTGGTTGACCCCGGCTCAGATCCTTTTCTTCCCCTTTACTATCCTAGAACTCAAAATAGCTTGACCAATTTCCTTCAACTTTTCCAGGGAAATGACCCTCTGGCCTGAGATAAATCCTAGGGATTTTTCAGACAATATACACCTCTACCCCGATATAACGCGACCCGATATAACACGGATTCGGATATAACGCGGTAAAGCAATGCTCCGGGGGGGGGGGGGGGGCTGCGCACTCCGGCAGATCAAAGCAAGTTCGATATAACGCGGTTTCACCTATAATGCGGTAAGATTTTTTGGCTCCCGAGGAAAGCGTTATATCGGGGTAGAGGTGTATATTTTTTTAAAATAACATTACAAGAGGATGAAAAAATAGGGCTCAAAGTGCAATAGATGCTGCATCCTTAGTTAACCCAGAATGGTCCCAGAAAACCCATTTGTAAATTTGCCCCTCCCCATGAATCACTTACACTGCTCCCTGCAGCACAGCGCCCCCTAGCACCGCACTGGGGCATTGGGGTCAGACTGACTGCTAGGGCAGAGCGCCCCCTACTGACCCGCCTGTTCCCTGCAGCACAGCGCCCCCTAGCACCTCACTGGGGCACTGGGGTCAGCCCTGACTGCCAGGGCAGAGCGCCCCCTACTGAGCCCCCTGTTCCCTGCAACATAGCACTCCATAATGCCGCACTGGGGCATTGGGGTCAGACTGACTAGCAGGGCAGAGCGCCCCCTACTGGCCCCCCTGCTCCCTGCAACACAGCACCCCCTAACACCGCACTGGGGTCAGCCCTGACTGCCAGGGGAGAGCGCCCCCAACTGAGTCCCCGCCCCGCTCCTTGCAGCACCAGTACCGCCCCGACGCACGGGCGAATGCTGCAGTCCCTCACCTGTGCCAGAGGCGTTACGCTGGAAACAGGCAGGGCTACCACTCAGGTCCCTCTGGGGCCCAGCAGCCAGTGGGCAGCGTGGCTGCTCTCACCCGGGCCAGGGTGGACAGGAATGCATGTTGCTCCCCTGAACCCAGCAGTCCCACTGCAGCTGCTCCAGGAGCTTGCTCAGGAATTGAGGCTTGGGCTGCTCCCGGTGACCCTCGCAGGGGTGGCATTGCCGGTCGGTCTTGCAGGTCCTGAGTTTCTCCAGCTGGCTCAGGTGCCTAATCAGCAAGGAGAGGCTCTCCGTGTGCTCCCTGTGCTCCCACTGGATCACCCGCAGCTCGGTGTGGAAGCAGTTCAGGTTCTCCGCCATGCACACCTGCTGGGGCAGCAGCAGAATGCGGGAGGGGGAGGGGAGATGGATCGGTTTCGGGGGCCCAGAGGGCCCTTCCCGTTGACCCCCGCCCCGGGAGAGCGGGGCTCGCCGCCCCAGGGACCGGTGACAACGCAGCAGCACCTGACCCCCGTCCCATCAACTTCCTTAAACGTCCGAACCCTGCTAGGTCCAAAGCTCTAGTGGGAGCCGGGAGCTGTGGGCCTTGCCAGCTCAAACCGTCCTCCAGCTGGGGGCCCCCAAATCTGATCAGCTGGGTCTTGATCGCCAGCTCTTCCTGTGAAGCCACTGACCTTCCCTGGCTAGAATTCTGGACTCGGACACCTGGGTTCTATTCCCAGCTCTGTCACTGGCCTGCTGCGTGACCTTGGGCAAGTCCGTGCCTCAGTTTCCCCCCCAACCCTTTGTCTATGTAGACCACCAGCTCTTTGGGGGCAGGGACTGTATCCATCTAGGGTATTTACGTGCCCATAGTAACCGAGCCCCTCAAAAAATGAGTGAGTTCCCCAGGAAATCCCTAGATTTCCTATGCAAGATGTACCCTCTCCGGTTATGCAAGAATTCAGCCTTTTGAGGCTTCCCTGCGGGAGGGGACTGTTATCTGCTGATCACCTGTTACGCCAGGACAAGCTCAGAGGCCCAACCTATATATAAAGGAGGAACTCACGTGACGGATCTACAGGGAGTTTGTTCTGAACCGAGGCGGTTATGAACTTGTAAAACCCCTCGGTGGGGTGTGAAGGGCTGAGCCCAGGGCCAGAGCGCTTGCTGGAGCTGGGGGATCTCTGCTAAGCTCGTTAGCACGCACTTGGGAACTTTGATTGTTTCAATGTTTTCTCTGGGATGCTTCCGCCTGAAGAGTAAATGGACTTGCTTATTAAAGCTGGGCGGTGCCTGTGCCTTTAACCTATAGGCAGTTACACTGTTCCTAGCCTCTGAGGGAAAAGCAGTCTGTCTTGCTGGGGACCTCACAGTGTAAGCAGGGAACTGCACGTGGAAGAACCCGTCAGGAGGGAGAGAGATACAGGTCTCTGGCCAAGAGAGGTGATGGCTGAAGAGCCTGAAGTGGGTGCCCTTGGTGGACTGGGAATACAGGTGCAGTTCCCCTGAACAGTGCCACTATTATCGCCATTTTATAGGTGGGGAAACTGAGGCACGAGGCAGGTAAATGACTTTCCTCAGAGCTGGAAATTGAACCCAGGTTTCCTGAATCCTGGGCAAGGGCCGGAGCCCCTGGGCCGTCCCTCCTCTTAGTCTGTGTGTGCACCTGGCACAGCGGGGCCTCTGGGTGCCCCCCTAATCCAACCCACCCCACACTTTATAAAACCACCCAAGAGCCTCAGCTGGTGCAAGGTGGTAGCAGGAGTGACCAATGCCGCCACTGTCAAGCCATCGAGTCCCTGCTGTGATGGGACAGATCAGAATCAGGGCCCTCGAGCGGAAAGGCCCCATATCCCATTGCACCGCGACCTGGGGCCTGCGTCGGAACCCGTGAATGGCATTCCCCATACCACCCAGCCACACTTACTGCCGGAAATTCACCCACTTCAACAGCGCTACCCCGGGCTGGGTTGGACCCAGTGCATGGAGGGTTTCAAGGGGTCCGCTGGAGCCTGGAAGGCAGAGGGTACATACTGTGATATCTTCCGGGGTGTAGAGCGTCCCGTCGGTGGCGTCTCCCTGGAAGAGAGCAGCACCACGGGTTAGGGGACAGGCCCAGCGAAAGGCAGCAGGGGGAAGTAGATTTGAAAGCACAGTAGCTATTCCGGAATAGATTCCCCCATGCAGCTGCTCTTATTCCACAATAGCTGTTCTGGTCAATTTCCCCCTGTAGACAAGCCGGCTCCCCCGGCCTCCTGTTTAAATCTCTTCTGAGCGATCGTGGGCCCATTATACAGATACGTCTAACTGAGACTGCGCCCTGTACAGAGGAATCTGGCCAACACTTTGCACTTCTCGGTCCCCTGACATTTCAGAGTCTCGGGGCCTTTTACAGGCCACGATTAAATGAGCCTGGTAAGCCACCACCCAGCCAATGGCAGGGCGGGATCATGATCCCTGTTTTACAGATGGGGAAACTGAGGCACAGAGAAGGGATGTGACGCGTCCAAGGTTGAAAGGAGAGCTCGCGCCAAACCTGGGAAAGCAGGTGTACTAAAACTGAGAGCAGGGGGCTGGGAGCCAGGAATCCTGGGGTCTATCCCCAGCTCTGGGAGCAGAGCGGGGTCTAGTGGTTAGAGCAGGGGGGCTGGGAGTCAGGATGCCTGGGTTCTATTCTCAGCTCTGGGAGGAGGGATTTGGGGGCAGAGGAGTGCCATGGAGGGTGAGGTGCCATGCTGACGGGATGCCATGGGGGTGGGTACAGCCCCAGGCAGCAATGTGGTACCTTGCCCCCGGCTGCCAATGTGTCTCTGCTGCGTCCAGGATGCGTGTGACACTTCACTCGCTTCCCTCTCTCTACTGAGCGAGGAGCTGGCGGGAGGGGATAGCAGCATCTGCCTGTTAAACGGCTCCAAGACTGCAGATGCCCATGGGGGGCCCTAGAGGCTATCCAGGCCCTTCGCCTATGGCATGGCGGGGGGGGGGGGGGGGGAGAGCTCCATCCCTTCTCGTATCCCCCCCGCACCACTCACCAGCAACTTGGTGACGTTCTGCAGGACCCTGATGGCCTCCTTTCCACAGACCCGTCTCCCGCGCACCGAGAAGCACGTCAGCAAAGAGACCAAGAGGAGTGTGTGGAGGCCCCTCATGCCGGGAGGCAGCCTGGCCCACTAAGGGCCATGTTCACATCCACCACTCCAGAGCCTTCAGAGTCCGAGATGCAGCTGCAGCCGGAGAGCCCTCGAGAGCCGGGCGAGGTCCTGGGGTCCTCTGCAAAGCTAGTGATGGGGGCATGGCCTGGTTGTCTCAGGGACCGTGTGGACCCTCCCCCCTTCCCCCAGTGTGCTTCCATCAGCACTAGGGACCTTACGGCTGTCAGAGCCCAGGGTGAAACGACAAGGAGACAGACCCTGCTAGAGGGGGTGGGGCGGGGGTCAGCGGTGGAATTCCCATCGACAAGAGTCACTGTGGGACAATGTCACAACTCTGCCAGAGACCCCTCTGTCCCTCCCCATCCTTTGCCACCACTCCGTCCCTCCTCATCCCTCTGTCCCTCCCCATCCCTCGCCACCCCTTCATCCAACCCCACCCCTGCATCCATCCCTCCCCTTCCCTCTGTCCCTCCCCACCCCTCTGTCCCTCCCCATCCCTCGCCACCCCTTCATTCCTCCCCATCCCTCGCCACCCCTGCATCCATCCCTCCCCATCCCTCTACACCCCTTCATCCATCCCCACCCCTGCATCCATCCCTCCCCACCCCTCTATCCCTCCACACCGCTGCATCCATCCCTCCCCACCCCTCTAGCCCTCCCCATCCCTCGCCACCCCTTCATCCATCCCCACCCCTGCATCCATCCCTCCCCACCTCTCTATCCCTCGCCACCCCTCTAGCCCTCCCCATCCCTCTATCCCTCGCCACCCCTGCATCCATCCATCCCCATCCCCACCTATCTCTATCAGAACACACCACTCTCTATCCATCCATCCATCCATTGGTCTCTCTTTATCCTTATACACCCCCCTCTCTCTCTCCTTCTGTCCCCATACACATCCATCTATCTATCTATCTATCTATCCCTACACACACCCTCTATCTATCTAATCTATCTATCCTCATACACACTCCTCTATCTATCTACCCCCCTACACATCTATCTACAGATCTATCCCCATACACACCGTCTGTCTCCATGCACACCTTCTGTGTAATCTATCTATCCACCCATCCCTCCCCATACACACCCACCCATCCATCCATCTATCTGTATATATGGCATCCATCCATTCATCCATCCACATACATACCTCTCTCTCCAACCCTCCATCCCCACCTCTACTCATCTATCTCTATACCCTCCTCTCTCTCCATCCATCCATCCATCCATCTCCATGATTAAAGGTTAGAAAACCTGACCTATGAGGGTTATAAAAAACTGGGCATGTTTAGTCTTGAGAAAAGAAGGCTGAGCAGGGACCCGATAAGTGTCTTCATAGACGTTAAGGGCTGTTATAACGAGGATGGGGATTAATTGTTCTCCATGTCCGCTGGAGGTTGGACAAGGAGCAATGGGCTTAATCCGCAGCAAGGGAGATTTAGGGGAGATATTAGGACAAACTTTCTAACTCTCCGGGGAGTGAAGCGTCCAAGGGAGATTGTGGGGACCCCGTCACTGGAGGTGTTAAAGAGCAGGGTGGACAAACACTTGCCAAGGGTGGTCTAGGTTTCCTCGGTCCTGCCTCAGCACAGGGGGCTGGGCTGGCCGACCTCTCGAGGTCCCATCCAGCCCGACACCTCCCGGATTCTCTGATTTCTGTCAACCAGCAATCACGCCCCATGTCCACATGGCTGCACGGGCCCCATGGCAAAGCCAGGCCTGTCGAATGCAAGAGCGACACCTTAACCACTAGACCAGCCTGCCTCAGGGTCGGAGCTGAGCTCACCGACTCCTTCCCCCAGAGCCCTGCGCCAGCGTCATCCCCTGCCGGCTGCCGGGCTCCGAGGGACTCGAGAAGGTGCCCGAGGGCATTGCCAGCGTCTTCAGCCTCCGTCAATGCACCTTCTTCATTCGAGAAGGGTCAGCCAGAGGGCAGATGGGCTCTCAGCCTTCAATCCGAGACCAGAGCCAGGCTGGGGCCCGCAGGGGAGCAGGGTCTGGCAGGGCAGCCTGGAGTCGGCATAACTCTCTGCTGTAGTTCATTATGTTTCTGTGGCGCTCCCTAACGAAATGTAAACAGGAGCGGGGGAGGAGAGGAGAAGGAGGGGGCGACTGGCCAGCACAGGCATTAGTGGGGATTGCAGAGGTTGGAACATCCTAACATGATTACGTCGAGACACTGGCTAATTATAAAGCTGCTAGCATCTCGGTCGCCATACACACCCTCCTTCCATCTCCATACACACTGCTGTGTCTATCCATGCATCCCTACACACACCGCTCCCTCCCTCCATCTCCATACACACTCCTGTATCTATCCATCCATCCCCATGCACCGCTCCCTCCCTCCATCCCCATACACACCGCTGTATCTATCCATCCATCCCTACACACACCGCTCCCTCCCTCCATCCCCATACACACCATCCAACCCCATCGCTCCCTCCCTCCATCCCCATACACACTGCTGTATCTATCCATCCCTGTATCTATCCATCCATCCCTACACACACCGCTCCCTCCCTCCATCCCCATACACACCGCTGTATCTATCCATCCATCCCTACACACACCGCTCCCTCCCTCCATCCCCATACACACCGCTGTATCTATCCATCCATCCCTACACACACCGCTCCCTCCATCCATCCCCATACACACCGCTGTATCTATCCATCCATCCCTACATACACCGCTCCCTCCCTCCATCTCCATACACACCGCTGTATCTATCCATCCATCCCTACATACACCGCTCCCTCCCTCCATCTCCATACACACTCCTGTATCTATCCATCCCTGTATCTATCCATCCATCCCTACACACACCGCTCCCTCCCTCCATCCCCATACACACCGCTGTATCTATCCATCCATCCCTACACACACCGCTCCCTCCCTCCATCCCCATACACACCGCTGTATCTATCCATCCATCCCTACACACACCGCTCCCTCCATCCATCCCCATACACACCGCTGTATCTATCCATCCATCCCTACATACACCGCTCCCTCCCTCCATCTCCATACACACTCCTGTATCTATCCATCCATCCCCATGCACCGCTCCCTCCCTCCATCCCCATACACACCACTGTATCTATCCATCCATCCCTACACACACCGCTCCCTCCCTCCATCCCCATACACACCGCTGTATCTATCCATCCATCCCTACACACACCGCTCCGTCCCTCCATCTCCATACACACTCCTGTATCTATCCATCCATCCCCATGCACCGCTCCCTCCCTCCATCCCCATACACACTGCTGTATCTATCCATCCCTGTATCTATCCATCCATCCCTACACACACCGCTCCCTCCCTCCATCCCCATACACACCGCTGTATCTATCCATCCATCCCTACACACACCGCTCCCTCCATCCATCCCCATACACACCGCTGTATCTATCCATCCATCCCTACACACACCGCTCCCTCCATCCATCCCCATACACACCGCTGTATCTATCCATCCATCCCTACATACACCGCTCCCTCCCTCCATCTCCATACACACTCCTGTATCTATCCATCCATCCCCATGCACCGCTCCCTCCCTCCATCCCCATACACACCGCTGTATCTATCCATCCATCCCTACACACACCGCTCCCTCCCTCCATCCCCATACACACCGCTGTATCTATCCATCCATCCCTACACACACCGCTCCCTCCCTCCATCCCCATACACACCGCTGTATCTATCCATCCATCCCTACACACACCGCTCCCTCCATCCATCCCCATACACACCGCTGTATCTATCCATCCATCCCTACATACACCGCTCTCTCCCTCCATCTCCATACACACTCCTGTATCTATCCATCCATCCCCATGCACCGCTCCCTCCCTCCATCCCCATACACACCACTGTATCTATCCATCCATCCCTACACACACCGCTCCCTCCATCCATCCCCATACACACCGCTGTATCTATCCATCCATCCCTACACACACCGCTCCCTCCCTCCATCCCCATACACACCGCTGTATCTATCCATCCATCCCTACACACACCGCTCCCTCCCTCCATCCCCATACACACCGCTGTATCTATCCATCCATCCCTACACACACCGCTCCGTCCCTCCATCCCCATACACACCGCTGTATCTATCCATGCATCCCTACACACACCGCTCCCTCCCTCCATCTCCATACACACTCCTGTATCTATCCATCCATCCCCATGCACCGCTCCCTCCCTCCATCCCCATACACACTGCTGTATCTATCCATCCCTGTATCTATCCATCCATCCCTACACACACCGCTCCCTCCCTCCATCCCCATACACACCGCTGTATCTATCCATCCATCCCTACACACACCGCTCCCTCCATCCATCCCCATACACACCGCTGTATCTATCCATCCATCCCTACACACACCGCTCCCTCCATCCATCCCCATACACACCGCTGTATCTATCCATCCATCCCTACATACACCGCTCCCTCCCTCCATCTCCATACACACTCCTGTATCTATCCATCCATCCCCATGCACCGCTCCCTCCCTCCATCCCCATACACACCGCTGTATCTATCCATCCAACCCTACACACACCGCTCCCTCCATCCATCCCCATACACACCGCTGTATCTATCCATCCATCCCTACACACACCGCTCCCTCCCTCCATCCCCATACACACCGCTGTATCTATCCATCCATCCCTACACACACCGCTCCCTCCATCCATCCCCATACACACCGCTGTATCTATCCATCCATCCCTACACACACCGCTCCCTCCCTCCATCCCCATACACACTCCTGTATCTATCCATCCATCCCTACACACACCGCTCCCTCCTTCCATCCCCATACACACTATCTATCCATCCATCCCTACACAAACCGCTCCCTCCCTCCATCCCCATACACACCATCCAACCCCATCACACCCTCCCTCCATCCCCATACACACTCCTGTATCTATCCATCCATCCCGACACACACCGCTCCCTCCCTTCATCCCCATACACACCATCCAACCCCATCACACCCTCCCTCCATCTCCATACACACCGCTGTATCTATCCATCCATCCCCATACTCACCGCTCCATCCATCCATGCCTGTACACACCTGTGTCTATCCAATCCATCCCTATACATACCCCTCCATCCATCCCCATATACACCCCTCTATCTATTCATCCACCCACATCCAGCCCCTCTATCCATTCCCACACCCCCATCTATCCATGTACCCGCCAAACCTAGCTCTCTATGCATTCCCCTACACACCCCTTATCTATCCATCCATCCACCCCCACACCTCTCTGTCTATCCCTGTAGACACCCCTCTAGCTACCCATCTATCCCCAGATGCACCTATCTACTCTTCCATCCCCATACGTACCCTTATTTCTATCTCTATGCAGCCATCAGTATACACCCCCTCTACGTATTCATGCACCTCACACACCCCTCTATCCAGCTACCCCCATAGACCCCCCTCTTTCCATCCATCTCCCCACCTCTCTATCTACCCATCTACCCTCATGCACACCTATCTATCCATCCATCCATCTACACTCCCGCCCACCCGCTCTGGCTTTTTCTATTTCTGTCCACTCCATCCTCAGACACCCCCCTCTTTCTATCTAATCCCCCATCCAAAACCCCTTACAACTCACTGAATGGTGTGATCTAACGGTGGGTGGGACACCAGCAGGCAGGACTCCTGGGTTCTGTTCCACCTGTGTCACGGTGCCGGCAGGGGTGGGGGTTGTGGAGCTCAGTCAATAACTGTTCACAGATGGAGCCATGGGTGAAAGAAGCCGGAGGAATGTGCCGTATGAAAGCAAACAATGAACAAAGCCATGTTGTTCCTCAGGTCACAGTAGGCCCTGCTAACCTGCCCCGGCTCCTCCCTCTAGGCCAGTGGTTCCCAAACTGGGGTTTGTGAAATGTTACAGGGGGTTCTTGGGAAAAAATTCCCTAATGGTGGACAGAGCTGTCCCTAGGGACAGCAGCCGAGAACCCCTGGACTTCCAAGAGCTAAGCATGTTGATATGCGTGTGGGAGGTAAATACCTATCTCATAGACCTGGAAGGGACCTTGAAAGGTCATTAAGTTGAGTCCAGTCCCCTGCCTTCACACCAAGATCAAGTCCTGTCCCTGACAGATTTTTGTTCCTGGTCCCTAAATGGCCCCCTCCTCAAGGATTGAACTCACAATGCTGGATCCAGCAGGCCAATGTGCAAACCACTGAGCTATCCCTCCCCCACAATACAGATTAAAGCAAGCATCTCTATCACACCGAGGAGATTTAAACTTCACGACAAGAAATGGAAAGGGAGGTGGATATTTTTTGCTGTTTTTAAAATGAAATAGGCAGCTAGGATTGTTTTTAAAATGATGATGAAGACCGAGTTTAAGCTTTGTTGTAACATGCGTCGTTTGCCTTGACTGCTCAAGACCTGAATACTTGTGTAGGAGGAACTCTTTGAGTTGGCTTCTTAAACACCTTCCTGCTGTTTCACAGCTGATCCTCCTTGATGAAACTAGGAGCCTTGCCTAAAAACAGGTTTATTCAAAGTGAGACAAGCTACGAAAGTGAGAGTTTGGAAGAGTGTTGCCGTTTTCGTCATGTCATAAAAATACTGTCACGATAAATGATAATTCATAACAAATCATGTGTAATAAGCATGTCATCAAAACAAATGTTATATGGCCAAGATCACGGCTTTTATCATTTATACTCAGGTCAAGGAGACAATCCCTGGAAATCTTCATTTTTAGGAGGGGGCTCGCGAGACTTGACGTTTTAGTGGAAGGGGTTCACAGGGTGGTAAAGTTTGGGAACCACTGCTCTAGGCACACACCTAGCACTGCCTGGGGCACCGGGGCGTCACTGGAATCCAGATTCACCCCACACGAGTCCAGTGGTGCTGAGTCAAGTGACACAAGGTGCTTTGCCTCATAATAACGGTCCCTTCTCCCAACCTGTGCTCTGGCCTACTTTCTCTTCCCCGTCTGCTGTCTGCCTGCAGCCCTCTGCAGGGCTAGCTGTGTCTTAGCACTGGGTGTGGGATCCCTGCGCTCCACCCCAGAGATGGCTGCATCTCAGCACTAGGCAGAGGAGGCCTTTATAAAAAGCTGCCCCACCCCACTCCAGAGGTGGCTGCATTTCAGTGCTGGGCGAGTGATTCCTATATAAACAGCTGCTGTGCCCCACTCCAGAGGTGGCTGCATTTCAGTGCTGGGCGAGTGATCACTGTATAAACAACTGCCACGTCCCATCTCATAGTGGCTGCATTTCAGCGGAGGGTGTCTCTATAAATAGCTACCATGCCCCACCCCAGAGGTGGCTGCATTTCAGTGCTGGGTAAGTGATTTCAATGTAAACAGCGGCCAGGCTCCTCCCCAGACGTGGCTGCATTTCAGTGCTGGGTGAGTGATTCCTATATAAACAGCTGCCACCCCCCCCCCAGAGTTGGTTGCATTTCAGTGATTGGGGCGCAATCCCTGTATAAACACCTGCTCTGCTCTTCCCCAGAGGTGGCTGCATATCAGTGTGGGAAGAGTGACCCCTGGACAAACAGTTGAACCTCACCTCAGAGGCAGCTACATTTCATGCATGATCCTTGTACTAGCAGTATCTGCGCTGAGCCCCAGAAGTGGCTGCATCTCAGCACCGGGTGGGGGAATCCCTGCTGCGCCCCACCCCAGAGGTGGCTGCATCTCAGTGCTGGATGCAGTGAATCTTCTGTGCCTAGTTTGCAAAGCACAGTGACAAAAAGTGCTAGAGAAACGCAAAGAGAGCATTGTTAATCAGCTCTGGTCACGCTGATAGGCACCTACCCGAGACAGGATCACGCCAATGGACAGCCAAACAAGGGAGAGAACAGGCTCAACTCCCGGCCTTCACAGCCCGGTGGGACAAAATCCATTCTTCCACAGCTGTTTGGTGACCTGACCACGCCTCCCATCCATGGAGCGGGGAGGGGAACGGCAAATCCACCAGGCTTTGATCGGCTCCTTCCCCCGGCTACCCCTGCCTGCATGGGAAAGGAAAGGCCTGCAGAGCAGGGCTGTCTAGCATTCACAGGTGCCCTCAGCCAGACGCCCTTAAAATCCCCTTTTCTTTCGGTGTTGCTGCAATCAGGGTGACCAGATGTCCCGATTTTATAGGGACAGTCCCGATTGTTGGGTCTTTTTCTTATATAGGCTCCTATTACCCCCCACCCCCGTCCCGATTTTTCACATTTGCTGTCTGGTCGCCCTAGCTGCAATAGGCAACAGGGACTGAAGCTTGAGCTAAATTAAGAGCTGAGTCTCCCCCATCCCCCAGGTCCCAGGCTATGAAATCCCCAGTGGATCAGCCCAATGGGCCACACAGCCAGGGAGGTCCCTTGCCCACAGGTGTTAGGCAGGACAACTGAGTGGAACGGGCCCTGCTGGGCCGGTGGGAAGCGTTCCAGGGCTGGAGCACGAAGGGCTGGTCCAGTGGCTGGGGCGTGGGCATAGGCGAGTGAAAAGCACTTACACCGTCCCCCTGGGACATGCACACGGTTCCCTGCTCCGCCTTGGGTCTGCGTCTTCCTCCCGCTCTCCGGTCCGCGGGGCAGAGCAGCGTCTTGGAGCTAAGCTGGGGGGGGGGGAGGGGCACGCCTTCACATGCCCCTCCCGCGCAGCACCAGGGGCAAGGAGAGGCCTTGGTTCGCCCAGCCGACGACCCGTCCTGCTGAGCTTGCACAGGAAGGGTTGTCAGAGTGCACAGCCCGTCCTACAAAGTCCAAGGAGGCGTGCGGGAGGCCGGATGGAGGAGCGGCTGCATTCCAGGGACTGTGGTTCCGCTTCCCCCGGGGGAGGGGAGAGGGCTTGTAGCTTGTCAAACCGGAGAAATTAGTCCGCTTGGCACCATCGGTTCCCAGGCAAGGTGTCACTCTCCCTGTGGGGAAACTGAGGCACGGAAAGGGAGGGAGAGACTTGTCCAGAAAGGCAATGGCACAGCTGGGAAAGAAACCCAGGAGTCCTGGCTCCCAAATTCCAACCGCCATGAAACACTCTTCCCCTAGGAGTCCTGACACCCAGCTCCCACTACTCAGCCACGCCGCCCTCCCCAGAAGCAGGCGTAGAACCCAGGAGTCCTGATGCCCGGCCCCACCGCTCCTTGCTCAGGGCTCACCTGCTGCCCGGCATTTTTTCCCTCTCTCAGGGATACCTCGCTGTAAATTGCAGCGTCATAACGCTCCCACCAGCCCCTAGACACGCACGGCTCCCTCCTCCGTCTTGGTTCCAGGGCTGCTGTTCGGGGGAGGGCAGGAGCCATGGTCAACCCCCCCGCTGGCTGGTAGCAGACTCCTTCCCTGCTTAGAAACCTTGAGGCTCAGCAAGAGTCTTGATATGGTTTTAGTGCTACCATCGATTAGGTGTATTACGGTAGCAGCTAGCCGTCCCAGCTGAGATCAGGACCCCTTTACACCGGGTATGGCACAAACCAGAGCCATGTATGGCTACACTGCATTGTACCTCCAGCCTCAGGTTTGAGCCCAAGCTCCCCCCATCCACACACAGATCAGCCTGACTGGGATCACAAGGACCCACCGGGGGCCTTCGGAGACTCGGGTCCAAACCCCGTCCTTTTGCAGTGTGGACGCAGCTCAAGCCGCAGCCCCAAGTCAGCAGCTCACGGACGCGTGAGCACGGCTGGGAGCTGTTTGACAGGACAGGTGGCCGCTCAGGAGACCCAGGCGCAGGGTTTACGATGCAGTACAGCCAGACACTAAGGCCCCGTCTACACTAGCGCTTACTTCGGTGTAACGTACGGCACTGAATAATCCACACCCCTGAGCAACAATAACGAGGAGTCCGGTGGCACCTTAAAGAGAAACAGATTTATTTGGGCATAAGCTTTCGTGGGTTAAAAAAACCTCACTTCTTCAGATGCATGGAGTGAAAATTATAGATATTCATAGAATAGAATCATAGAATATCTGGGTTGGAAGGGATCTCAGGAGGTTCCAGTCCAACCCCCTGCTCAAAGCAGGACCGACACCAACTAAATCACCCCAGCCAGGGCTTTGTCAAGCCGGGCCTTAAAAACCTCTAAGGAAGGAGATTCCACCACCTCCCTAGGGAACCCGTTCCAGTGCTTCACCAACCTCCTAGTGAAATAGTGTTTCCTAATATCCAATCTAGACCTTCCCCACTGCAACTTGAGACCATTGCTCCTTGTTCTGTCATCTGCCACCACTGAGAACAGCCGAGCTCCATCCTCTTATATATATATATATATTTGTAAGGTAACTCCCTTCTCTTCATGTGCCAATATATATTTATGCCTCCATGCATCTGAAGAAGGGAGGTTTTTGACCCACGAAAGCTTACGCCCAAATAAATCTGTTCGTCTTTAAGGTGCCACCGGACTCCTCGTTGTTTTTGTGGATACAGACTAACACAGCTACCTCTCTGATACCCCTGAGCACCGTAAGCTACACCGACCTACGTGCAGGCCTGGCCGGTCTGTCGGCGGGCGAGCTTCTCCTGCTGCCATCCTGCCGCCGCTTCACCAGACAGGCTACCGCGCCACGAGAGGCCAAGCGAAGCAGCCACGGCAGACTCGGCTCCCTGGCAGGAGGCGCCGCCGCGCTCACAGCGCTTTGGCAGAAGCTGTTCACGGCTGAATTCCAGCCCCCTGGCCCGCCCTGTTTTCCAAACGGAGGCAAAAATTCCTCTGTGTCGTGGGCAAACGCACCGCAGCCGGCAGCTGCTTGGGGCAGGGACCAGCTCGGTTCTGCGGCTGTACAGCGCCGAGCGCAGCAGGGTCCGGGGCCATGACTGGGGCGCCTAGGGGCTACCATAATACACCGAATAGCAATAAAAATGTACAGCGCCTAGCACAATGGTATCCTGGTCTGTGCCTAGATGCTACTGTAATACACCTAATAGCAATAAAAATGTACAGCGCCTGGCATCATGGTATCCTGGTCTGTGCCTAGATGCTACCGTACTACACCTAATAGCAATAAAAATGCACAGCGCCTGGCACAATGGGGGCCTGGGCCATGCCACAGGCTCCTAGGTGTTACCGCAGACCACCTCATACCAAATAATGGCACCAGTCCCAAAGCAACAGCCCAACAAACTGTGGCTGCAGCTGGAGGGCACGAGAGTCTTTTGCTCGGAGGTTGCGAAGGAGCCTGGATTAATAATGCTAGCCAAGCACGACTGCTGTGGCACCGGGAACCGAACCGGGGCCCCCCAGAGCTAACAGCGGTGTAGTTAGGGGACTGTACCAACTCACATCGTGTGGGGATTGGCACAGCAGGGGACCTGTCACATGCACCCCTGGGTGACACAAGCCCATTCCAACAGCTCACCCTCGCAGAGCTAGGCTGGGAACCCAGGAGCAGCTGCCTTTTACCCCCCCACGCCCAGCCACCACACAGAGGGCACTTTTCCCACACTATACGCTCTGTAGAACAAGCCAAGGGGGAATCACAGTTTTGCCACGCGATGGTCATTGAGGGTGGTAGTTGGATGTTTGCTTATCCCCATGCAACACAATGGGCTGGGGGTGAATTTCCGGTACTGGGGATTGAACCTTTGACTTCCAGGTAGGTACAGCCAGAGGCACCGCCAGCATCTATGGCAGAGTCTGGTCACTAGAGGGGGGCAGAGAGCCACATGGTAGGTAAGAGAATAGCTGCAATATGATATCCCCCCCCCCATGACACCTCCTCCCTCCATCCCAGGGGGACCATGCAGCTTTCACGGCCACGGGGCGTCCAGTCCCAGGGCAGTGGCGGTTTGCAGAGACGCCTCTTTTGGCAGGAGCCACGCCGCGGGGCGTCGAGCAGCTGCCGCGTTCTTGGTCGCTGTCCCACTGGAGCTGGGTTCAAGGCGCGAGGCCCCGGGTCCCACTCCCCAAGCCAGCCAGTCCGGAGCCAGCACCCACTAGAGAGGAAAGGCCCCATGCCCCATTCCTCAACCCCCTAAGCCAGCCAGTCCCCCCGCCCTTGGGGCCAGGTTGGAGCCAGCGCCCTCTAGAGGGAAAGGTCCTGTGCCCCATTCCCTAACCCCTCCACCCCCCGAGCCGGCCAGGTTACAGGCAGTGCCCCAGTCCCCTGCTATCAGCCTGGTTTTAAGAGTGTATTGGGTTGGTTTGTTTTTAAAATCACCTTCATTTCAAAGCAAAAAATGATCCGTACACCAAGATCTGCGCTGTGGGTTTATTTAACCGTGTTGTGTCACTACAGGCAGCGCTACGCAACTGAGGGGTGTGTATAGGAAGAAGGCCCGGATCATCAGGACAGCAGTCCCGGGGCTAACGCAGGGAATTAGGTTGCCTAGAATCCACCCGACAGTCCTTCCTTTTGGGTGCCCAACCTGGGCTAGATTTTCGGAAGCCTTGAGCACTCTCAGCTCCCCTTGGCTTTAACCAACCCAGCCTGGGACCCAGGCGTCCTGGCTGCCCAGTGTTAGCGGTGAGAGTAATTACCCACTGGAGCCTGGTGGATTCTCCAGGCGCGTTTAAAATCAAGCTGGGATGTTTTGCTAGATCTGCTCTGGGAAGTGTTTTGGGGCCGTTGTCTGGCCTGTGTTATAGGTCAGACTAGATGATCACAATGGGCCCTTTTGGCCTTAGAATGGATAAATTCCCCTGCTTTAACCACTAGACTACTCCCTTCTTCCCAGAGCCAGGAAGAGAACCCAGGAGTCCTGACACCCAGTTCCCGTCCTCTAACTACTAGACACCACTCCTCTCCCAGAGCCATAAATAGCACCCAGGCGCCCCACCCCGCAGCTCCCCCGGCTCTAACCACTCCATCCCACTCCCTCCCAGAGCTGGGAATGGAACCCAGGAGTCCTGACATCCAGTGCCCCTGCTCTAACCACTACATCCCACTCCCTCCCAGAGCTGGGAATGGAACCCAGGAGTCCTGACACCCAGTGCCCCTGCTCTAACCACTACATCCCACTCCCTCCCAGAGCTGGGAATGGAACCCAGGAGTCCTGGGCCGTGCACCCAGTCATTCAAAATCAGCAGCCCGTTTTGGAAGATTTGGGAGCTCAGCACGGACTGTCCCGACCCGCTGAATGCTCCAACCCTCAACTTTGTGACTCACGCAACAGCTGTTGAGAGAGCAGCTGTTTGGGTCCCAAAGAGAGCCCAGGTCGCAAGACAGCAGCAAAAATAAATAAATAAAAATTGGGCCCTGTGCAGATCAGAGGGAGCGTAGAAAGGTGACCTGCCGAGGAAACAGACAAGACTGGATCTGTGCCCTCGTCTGTCTGTCTTAGGCCTGGTCTGTATCAGAAAGGTGTCCTGCTTTAGCTATCCCGAGCTAATTCAAGTGGACCAGCGTGGACCCAGCTACATCAGTACAAATGTGCTTTTGCTGTAGCAAAGCGGTCGTGATAGGGTTAACTAGGTTGCCCAGAGTATTATGGGATGGAGCCATGCTCTACCCTTCCCCCCCTTACTTCCGGCACCCCCTAGAGGTTAGGTTAAGGCTTGACCCTAGGATATGGGAGGCTGGCCTCCCTTTTCCAGCTCCACCGCGGCCTTCCTGTAAGACCTTGGAGCGAGTCCGAGGGAGTTTCCCGCCACTTGGCCAGCGCGCACACACTGTTGTGAGGCAGTCAAGCAAAGCAGCCCGTTCCCAGCCTGCAGGCCCCTGAGTGGACGTATTTTCCCTCGCAACTTGCAAAACCAGGGATGAGGCAAAACACAAGCTAGTGCCTGAGCGGGGAATCGAGGCGCTTCCTGCAGAAAACAAGGATTAGCAGCAACCATTCCGTCGGCTATTGCCTTGCCAATGAAAGCAATTTTCCCGGCAATCAAACCTCCAGGAGTTTGTCACTAGCTCAGAAAGCAGGAGAGAAAAGTTTAGAAGGCAGGCGCACGAGGCACTGAAACTGCAGAACATTCCAGGTTTCATCGCAGGACGAGGGGACGCGGCGAGACATGGCCGCGTGTCCACGACAGAGCAAAAAGCATCAGCTGAATGTTGCTCGCTTGGCGGTGGCCTAGAGGCCAGGACAGACGAGGGGACGTGGTGTTAATCGAGGATGATCGCTGGCAGAAGGGAAGAACCTGGCCCAAAGCAGGAGAATTAGCACCAGCCGTGGAAACAGCCGTGAGAAACTGACAAGAGTTGCTCTCAGACAGCAGGGGCAGAAATCAAACGTCCGCCCGCAAATGCGGAAGTTGCTGCTTTATTTAATGGCATCGCAAGAGAGTTGGGGGGATGACGGCGAAACAGAGAGAGGGTAAGCCCACAATACTCCAGGTTAATTAATAGGCAGCAGGTTTAAAACAAACAAAAGGAAGGATTTCTTCACACAACGCACAGTCAACCTGTGGAACTCCTCGCCAGAGGATGTTGTGAAGGCCAAGACTATAACAGGGTTCAAAAAAGAACTAGATGAATTCATGGAGGATAGGTCCATCGATGGTTATTAGCCAGGATGGGCAGGAATGGTGTCCCTAGCCTCTGTTTGCCAGAAGCTGGGAATGAGCGACAGGGGATGGATCACTTGATGATTCCCTGTTCTGTTCATTCCCTCTGGGGCACCTGGCATTGGCCACTGTCAGAAGACAGGACACTGGGCTAGATGGACCTTTGGTCTGACCCAGTAGGGCCGTTCTTATGTTCCAGGGAACCCAATTAACACTGTCGTGACCACTTTACTCCCACAGATAGTTCCGTACATGATGGAGAATAATACTGGTTTAAGGCCCCTTTATACCAGTATAACTGCATCCACACTACAGTTTATATCGGTATAACTATATCGGTTAAAAACATCACATTCCTTACCCATATAGTGATACCAGGACAAAATCTATGTGTAGACCAGGCCTTACGGTTTTCTATTGCTACCCATCGTTGTGGAATTTGGGGGCCTGCTATGTGAAATGAGCAATAGCCATGACCCTAGTAGATTTCATGGCGTTCTCCATTTCTGGGGTGAAAATTCTGCCAGGGGGGGATTTGGATTTTTGAGCTTTAGTTAATTCCTGCGTTTGGAGCATGTGGGGGGGGGGGGGTGTCATGGGGCCGAAGGGCGTGTCTGTGTCATGAGTGTCAATCTGACGGTGAAAATGCTTCTTTAGGATGGATACAGATTTCCACCTAGTTTATAGCCGCTTAGCTTAAATGTCACAGGCTCTCTGTGTGACCTGATGTCTCCGACCCTCAAAGGTATTTAGGCGCCTAACTTCCGCTGATTTCAAATAAAGTTAGGGAGCTAAATACCTCTGTGGATCTGGGCCTCGGTTTCCCCATCTGTGTAATGGGGGATACCCGCATTTCCTTCCCTCACATAGGGACTGTGAGATACAGATGTTCAAAGCACTATGGGAGGGGGAAGCGCCTGACACAGAGGAAGTCCCCCGCTGCCGCGGAACCATTCAGAGCCAGTTTGAATTCAAGCCACTTCATCGTTCGCCTTCTAAGCTCCCCTTAAAACTCTCCTTTGCCCCCAAGCCCACAAAAATCTTGACAGCGGTAGCGCCTGGCACAGTGGGGGGCCTGTTCCGTGACTGGGGTGCCAAGGTGTTACCGTAATACATGTAATAGCAATAAAAATATACAGCGCCTGGCACAGTGAGGGGGCCTGTTCCGTGACTGGGGCACCAAGGTGTTACCGTAATACATGTAATAGCAATAAAAATGTACAGCGCCTGGCACAGTGGGGGGCCTGTTCCGTGACTGCGGTGCAAGTCGCTACCGTAATACATGTAATAGCAATAAATATGTACAGCACCTGGCACTGTGGGGGGCCTGTTCCATGACTGGGGCGCCAAGGCGCTACTGTAATACATGTAATAGCAATAAAAATGTACAGCGCCTGGCACAAAGGGGGCGTGGATGCTACCATAATACAAATAATAAATAATCGTTAAGGTGGGTTTGCACTCATTTAACTAAGTTGGCTTTGAATTTTGGGGGCGGGGGGTTTAGTTAAATTGGTGCAATTTTTGTGCCTAGACCAGCCCCAGGGCTAGTTCTCATCGAGTCCTGCCGGGTAGATTGCCAGGTCAATGTTTCTACTGTCAAAGCTTGCTGTGCTGCCACCTCAAACTGAGATCAGGGTCCCATGGGAGACTGCCCCTGCCCCAAACAGCTTCCAGTCTAACCGGGCAAAGGCACAGTTACTGTACAGATTGGGGGGGGGGGACCCAGGCCTAGAAAGATGAAGTAACTTGCCAAAGGTCACACAGGGAAGCTGTAGCAGAGGTGGGGAGTGACCCTTGGTCTCCTGCATCCCTCGCCAGTGCTTTAACCACAGCGTAAGGCTACTTCTGTCCTATCGCCCCCTCTTCCTGAGGTCCACGTGATTTCACGGCCCCTCTCCAGCACCAGTTTTATACCGGCACCCAGTACAGGGTCATCAACCAGGTTTGAACCTGCCCAGATTGTCTCCTTGTCCTCCCTCTCTGTCTGTCTCTACCTCGTCTCGTGCCTAGCACGGGCCTCCACCACTCAAGCTAATAGAGTCACTCCCAGAGCTGCCAGCGGTAGTAGACTGTTACCAGCTTGCAAGAAATTGTTGTTCTTCCCATTTGGCAGCTGGGGCGGACTGAGTTTAATTTCTCAGGGTGTCTGGATCCATTGTAAAGAAGCCAAACGGGGTGAGGGCACCCACCCCAATTTCATTTCCCTTTGCGAGTCACCTTTAACACTGCCGCTCTGCAAACTCGGGGGATGTTTAACCCCTTCCCCGGCGCTGCTAGATGGGCCAGGCGGATAACAGTCCATATATAGAAATCAAGGCCCTCACGCCGGTCTCTAAAGCCGACTCCTGTTCTCGGCCCCTTTTCCCTTCCAGGAAGCTCACCCAGAACTGCCTATACCCAAAGTAGAAAGGGTTCAGAGATAGTTTACTGCCTCTACCTGCTGCGGCGACCCCTGGGGGGGACCCCGGCTACACAGATGGGGCCTCCGACCAGCAGCAAAAATCTAGCCTCTGCGCTGGAATCAAAGCTGGATTCAGCTGGAATCACAGCCTGTGAAAGTAACAAGCAAGGGCAGTTCCTTGTGCACAGGGGGAAGGAGAGGTCCTATGGGAATATCACAGCAAGCCAAGCCAAGCGCTACGCCGCCCGCTCTTGGACCTATATGCTGTTCAGGATGGATCCAGTCCCGGGTTTCCTCAAGGCAAGGGATTTGATGCTGCCCGATTTCTCCTCTTCCTCGTAGTACCCCCGTTTCATCGTGGCCGTCAGGTACTTGAACAGACTCTGCAAGGGAAAGGGAGAGAGAATGCACAAGGGGTGAAGCAGGCCTGGCCGGGCGGCTGGTTCGTGCATGGTCGCCCTGGCGCCAGGGAGGTGCCTTTTGCCCTCCCTGTGACAATCCACTCATATCTGGCTAAGTTAGAAGCTTTTGGGGGGCGGGGAGGAATCTCAGTTCGCATGTGCTCAGTAGAGACTGGTTAGAGTTTGGCAACTAAATTCCCCAAAGATTCCGTCTGCATTGAGCATGCTCCAGCTCCCGACAGAGTAACTGAGCATGCTCCAGCCCAAGGCTGCAGGGGCTGGGCAGGACAGTCCCTCTGCGTGATCTGTATCATAATACAGCCCCCTTTGCACTCCCTGAATACACCGTGCAGGGCCTAGCCCAGTCCCCTATGGGCCCTGGGGGGGCAGCGAATAGCCACAGCACAGTGCGCTCCGGCCACGCCCCCGATCCGCCCCTCGTGGGCCCTGGGGAGGCCTGTATGGGGTGGATCATCAGTGGACCATTTCAATCCACATCAAGGCCCCTGGATGCTGCCAGAGCAGCCTATGTGTTGCTGAGAACTGGGCTCCAAACCCACTACTAGGCCAACCAGGAGGGCAAAGCCCCCCCATAAGCCCCCCAAGCGGCCGCGTCTAGTTCCCCTCTGGCTGCAGCTGACGGCGGGAGCCCCACACAAAGGGCTCAGGGCAGGATGAAGGGGTCCAGCCCACCCAGGCGCGGACGGGACCTCTGCCAGCGGCAGCATGGGAGAGGGCCAACCGCGGAGCTGCTCCCTACCTGCCAGGCCTCCTCCACTTCCGGCGTCCAGCGCTCCTTGAGGATGGGCTGCACCGTGCTGATGAACTGGATGCCCACGTACTGGAAACAGAGAGCCGAGGCGGGGTCAGAGGGAGGCGCCAGCCCCAGCCCTTCCCTGCCCGGGCTACAGATGGATCCGGACGTGGCTGGGCACTGCCGTCCACACAGCTTGCTAGTCCATACTAGCAAATTGCTGGGGGGAAGTGGTTCATACTGGGATGTGCTGGGAAAAGCGGTTTGCACTGGTGGATTGTGGGGAAATCGGTTCGCACCAGGGTATACTGGGACTGGGAAAATTGGTTCCTCCTGGTGAACGGTGGAAAACGCCATTTGTACTGGAGCATGAAGGGGGGGAGGGGGGAAGCAGTTTGTACCAGTGCATGCTGGGGAAATCGGTTCGAACTGGTGAACTGTGGGGGAACAGTGGTTTGTACTGGAGTATGCTGGGAAAAGCGGTTCGTCCTAGTGAATTGTGGGAAAAGCTGTTCACACTGGAGCATGCTGGGGGGAAAAGCCATTTGTACAAGTGCATGCTGGGAAAAAAAGCAGGTTGTACCTGTGCATGCTGGGAAAATTGCTTTGTACTGGAATGTGCTGGGGAAATTGCTCCCATCCTGCCACTATGGTGCAATGCACTCTGGGATACCCTCCTGCACAGAACTGCAGAGCCTGGTTCCAAACACCCACGGGGGTAAGCAGATCCCACAGGAGCTCCTCCCACTCCCCACAGAATGGGGAGGTCCGCCCCCTACCCTGCTGCCGGGTCCCTGGGGCGCTCACCTCATAGTACTTGGGAGGGGCGTTGTATCTGTAGTGACTCCTGCCGAGCTCGAAGGCCAGCTGTTCCAGCTTGTCCTCTTGGTCCAGCCGGGCCACGCTTTTCTCAATGAAGGACATCACCCTGGGGTGGGGGAGAATCAAGCATTGGATTGGGGGCGTGGCTGCATCGCTCCCCAGGGGTCAGAGAAGTATGTGGGAGATGTGCCATACTCTGCCAACATCCAGCCCTCTAGCCTGCCAAAGCTGGCTGCTTCAGAGGGGGAGCCCACCTTACACCAGGAGAAATTCCTTCCTGACCCCCTCCAGCACCAATGCCCTGATGCATGAACATGAAGAACCCTCAGGCCGCATGTGCAGAGGCTCTGAGCCTTGGTAGCTGCCACTGGCTGCACAGTGAGTTGTGGGTGCTCAGCACCTCTGTAAAGCAAGCCCCTGGCACAGGTCTAGCTTCCCCAGCGTCAACCTGGCTCAGTAACGTTCTTTGGCAGGGAGTTCCACAGGCTAACAAGGGCTGGTCTGCAGACGTCAGGGCCTTGTTCTTCAGACAGTAATAATATCCATCTAGCAAATTAACTGACTAACCAGCTCCCCCCAGCCCCCCACAGTTCTGTTCCCAGCCCCCCAAAGCTCCCCCTGGCTCCTCTCCAACCCCTCCAACTTTCTTCCCATGCCCCCCACCCCATACCATGGTTGGGCACCCCTTATGGGACTGACTCCAGCCCTTACCCTCCCTGTATCAGACCACTCTCATTTCCATGGCTTGATTACTTTACCATTCAAAACCGGGTCTGGTGGGAGAGCCCACCCCCGTTTTGGGGAGCAGCTCCCCTTCCCACGTTAGCCAGCATGGGGAGGTGAGACGCCGCTCCCCGCCCAGATCCAGGAACAAACCCAGGAGTCCTGGTTCCCAGCCTCTTTCCTGCTCTAACCACTAGACCCCACTCCCCTCCTCTCGGAGATCCAGGAATAGAACCCAGGAGTCCTGATTCCCAGCCTCTTTCCTGCTCTAACCATTAGACCCCACTGCCCTCACCTCTGAGATCCAAGAACAAACCCAGGAGTCCTGGTTCCCAGCCTCTCTCCTGCTCTGACCACTAGACCCCACTCCCCTCACCTCTGAGATCCAGGAATAGAACCCAGGAGTCCTGGTTCCTGTCACTCAGCCACTTGCATTAGCCTTGTGCCCCAAGGGCCGCGCCCTCACAGACCCAGGAGCTCGGGCCTGGCGCGGTAGCGGGTTCCCTGGCACCCCCACAGGGACCCACCTCAGGCCATGGGCTCGCAGCTCCTTGTTCATCTTGAGCTGCTCCAGGTCCTCGATGTCCCGGAAGAGGAAGAAGACGTCTTTGCACTCGGGGTGGGTCTCGAATAACCTGAGCGGGGGAGGGGAGACAGACTCAGGGGGATCGGGCACGCACACGAGCCGTTTCACTGGGTCTTTTTGTACCACAGGGCAGCTGGGCGACGTGCACGGGCGCGACCCCTAGTGGTGGTGTCAAAATAACCCTCTGCCACGTATCCTGCCCCTTCCCCCTCCACAGCACATTGCAAAGGTGGGAGCCGGTCACCTGCCTGCGCGGATGGCAATATGGGAAGTGACTTGACCTCGGAAGTGACCAGGAGAGAACCCAGGAATCCTGACTAAGTGCCCCTCTGTAACTGGCAGAGCAGCCCTCCCCTCCCAGAGCAGAACCCAGGAGTCCTGGCTCCCAGCCCCCCCGCTGTAACCACTAGACCCCACTCCCCTCCCAGAGCCAGGCGCGAACACTAAGCCCGAGCCCCCATTCTAGGGGCTCAGACCACACACCTTTTCACAGGGTTTGGTGAGATACTGGAATTCCCTTTTATCATTCATTACCCGTATTACTGTCATGTCGAGAGGTGCCAAGCAAGACTGGGGCCTCACTGTGCCAGGCAGTGCCAAGACCTCAGTCGCTGTGTGTCCGGGCAGCGCCCGGCGCGACGGGGCCCCAATCTCGGTCACTGTGTGTCCGGGCAGCGCCCGGCCCGACGTGGCCCCGATCTCGGTCACTGTGTGTCTGTGCAGCGCCCGGCCCGACAGGGCCCTGATCTCGGTCACTGTGTGTCTGGGCAGCGCCCGGCCCGATGGGGCCCCGATCTCCGTCGCTGTGTGTCTGGGCGGCGCCCGGCCCGACGGGGCCCTGATCTCAGTCACTGTGTGTCTGGGCAGCGCCCGGCGCGACGGGGCCCTGATATCGGTTGCTGTGTGTCTGGGTGGCGCCCGGCGCGACGGGGCCCTGATCTCGGCCACTGTGTGTCTGGGCAGCGCCCGGCGCGACGGGGTCCTGATCTCGGTCGCTGTGTGTCTGGCCAGCGCCCGGCGCGACGGGGTCCTGATCTCGGTCACTGTGTGTCTGGGCAGCGCCCGGCGCGACGGGGCCCCGATCTCGGTCACTGTGTGTCTGGGCAGCGCCCGGCGCGATGGGGCCCCGATCTCGGTCACTGTGTGTCTGGGCAGCGCCCGGCGCGACAGGGCCCTGATCTCGGTCACTGTGTGTCTGGGCAGCGCCCGGCGCGATGGGGCCCCGATCTCGGTCGCTGTGTGTCTGGGCGGCGCCCGGCCCGACGGGGCCCTGATCTCGGTCCCTGTGTGTCTGGCCAGCGCCCGGCCCGACGGGGCCCTGATATCGGTTGCTGTGTGTCTGGGTGGCGCCCGGCGCGACCGGGCCCTGATCTCGGTCCCTGTGTGTCTGGCCAGCGCCCGGCCCGACGGGGCCCTGATTCAGTCGCTGTGTGTCTGGGCAGCGCCCGGCCCGACGGGGCCCTGATATCGGTTGCTGTGTGTCTGGGCAGCGCCCGGCCCGACGGGGCCCTGATCTCGGTCGCTGTGTGTCTGGGCGACGCCCGGCGCGACGGGACCCTGATCTCGGTCACTGTGTGTCTGGGCAGCGCCCGGCCCGACGGCGCCCCAATCTCAGATGCAGCCTGTGGGTGCTACCGTAATCCAGTAGCCCTAATGTAGACAGACTGGATAAGAAGGCTCCTGTCCGCTTGCGGGGACCCATTTTGCCGAGCCCAACAGAAATAAACGCACAGCTGGGCTAACGCTCCGCACGAACCGCTTCGGGGGATGCTCCGCAAGCATCCGTGCTAAACACAGTGCTCTTGGGCGAGTGATTGCTCTGCACAGGGGAGCTCTGGGAGAGCCATCTGTCAGCACCTCGCCCCATGCGGCACGGAGGGGAGGGAACCCGATTCACAGCTGCTTGTGCTCAGTGGAAGGCAGCAGCGAATTCCAGGCAGCGGTGCCACAGGCTTTGAGGCTTGTTGGCTTTTGCCGGCTAAGCAGAGTCCGGCCCGATCAGTATCAGAAATGTCGGGTTGGCAGGGACCTCAGGAGGTCGTCAGATCCAGTCCCCTGCGCTGAGGCCGGACCGAGTAAACCTAGGCCAGCCCCAACCGGGGTTTGTCCATCCAGTTCTGAAAAACCTCCAGTGACGGGGATCCCACAACCTCCCTTGGGAGCCTGTTCCGGAGCTTCACTCCCCGGAGAGTTAGAAAGTTTCTCCTAATATCTCACTTCAATCTCCCTGGCTGTGGATTAACCCGTTAGGTCTTGTCCTGCCGTCAGCGGACATGGAGAACAGCTGATCCTCGTCCTCTTTCGAACAGCCCTTAACGTATCTGACGACTGTTCTCAGATCCCCCCTTCAGTCTTTTTTCTCAAGACTAAACAGGCCCAGTTTTTTTAACCTCTCCTCCTAGGGCAGGTTTGCTGAACCTTGGATCCTTTTTGTTGCTCTCCTCTGGCCTCTCTCCAATTTGCCCACGTCTCTCCTAAAGCGCGGCGCCCAGAACTGGACACCGTCCTCCAGCTGTGGCCTGGCCCCAGCTGAGGCCCAGACTCACTCACTGAGCATCAGGACTCCTGGGTCCCGTCCCCAGCTGTGGCCCGGACTCCCCGTGAGCGTCGGGACTCCTGGATTCCCTCCCCAGCTGTGGCCCGGACTCCCTGTGAGCGTCAGGACTCCTGGGTCCCCTCCCCAGCTGTGGCCCGGACTCCCCGTGAGCGTCAGGACTCCTGGGTTCCCTCCCCAGCTGTGGCCTGGACTCCCTGTGAGCATCAGGACTCCTGGGTCCCCTCCCCAGCTGTGCCCCGGACTCCCCGTGAGCGTCAGGACTCCTGGGTCCCATCCCCAGCTGTGGCTCGGACTCCCCGTGAGCGTCAGGACTCCTGGGTTCCCTCCCCAGCTGTGGCCTGGACTCCCTGTGAGCATCAGGACTCCTGGGTCCCCTCCCCAGCTGTGCCCCGGACTCCCCGTGAGCGTCAGGACTCCTGGGTCCCATCCCCAGCTGTGGCTCGGACTCCCCGTGAGCGTCAGGACTCCTGGGTCCCCTCCCCAGCTGTGGCCCGGACTCCCCGTGAGCGTCAGGACTCCTGGGTCCCCTCCCCAGCTGTGGCCCGGACTCCCCGTGAGCGTCGGGACTCCTGGGTTCCCTCCCCAGCTGTGGCCCGGACTCCCCGTGAGCGTCAGGACTCCTGGGTTCCCTCCCCAGCTGTGGCCCGGACTCCCCGTGAGCGTCAGGACTCCTGGGTCCCGTCCCCAGCTGTGGCCCGGACTCCCCGTGAGCGTCGGGACTCCTGGGTTCCCTCCCCAGCTGTGGCCCGGACTCCCCGTGAGCGTCGGGACTCCTGGGTTCCCTCCCCAGCTGTGGCCTGGACTCCCTGTGAGCATCAGGACTCCTGGGTCCCCTCCCCAGCTGTGCCCCGGACTCCCCGTGAGCGTCAGGACTCCTGGGTCCCATCCCCAGCTGTGGCTCGGACTCCCCGTGAGCGTCAGGACTCCTGGGTCCCCTCCCCAGCTGTGGCCCAGACTCCCCGTGAGCGTCAGGACTCCTGGGTCCCCTCCCCAGCTGTGGCCCGGACTCCCTGTGAGGTTCAGGACTCCTGGGTCCTCTCCCCAGCTGTGCCCCGGACTCCCCGTGAGCGTCAGGACTCCTGGGTCCCATCCCCGGCTGTGGCTCGGACTCCCCGTGAGCGTCAGGACTCCTGGGTCCCCTCCCCAGCTGTGGCCCAGACTCCCCGTGAGCGTCAGGACTCCTGGGTCCCCTCCCCAGCTGTGGCCCGGACTCCCTGTGAGGTTCAGGACTCCTGGGTCCTCTCCCCAGCTGTGCCTCAGACTTGCTGTGTGACTGTGGGCAAGCTCTTTCACCGCTCCATGCCTCAGTTTCCCCATCAGTAAAAGCAGGTCACGTCCTGGGGTCTGTGAGATTTCCTTCCGCTGTTTGTGAAGTGCTTTGAGATGCCTGGATTTAAGGCCCCCTATGACATGCCCAGTCTAATGGTCTGTGATTATGCTCTGAGCAAATTCAGTGAAAGGGAATCACGGGCAATTCCTCGCTGGGGGCTAACTCCTCAGCCTCTGCGAGACCCGGCAAGTCCCCAGAGAGGCGCTGCGCTATAGAACTCGGCTCCGCATGCTCCAAAAGCCCAGAAGTGGAAAATCCCCACTGGCTCAGAGCAGTAGAGGGGTTTATGACACATAGTTTGGCCGATTCAGTCGGTGGGCAGAGCAGCCCCGATGCAGCAGCTGGTGGATCCACGGCCTGCACTTTCGTTTATTTGTGAGGGCGGGGGCGGGGGGACGGGACTTGGTGCTGGTTAATTATGAACCTTTATGCAAAGTAGCCCAATAAAGGAGAGGAGGAAAAGCCGCACGGATGAAATAAAACTCCCCCCCACCCCCTCCTGGCTTCCACCGGGATCCGCAGGGCTGCCCACTGGGGAGGAAAGCTAATTGGCGCCCCGGCGCCTGGGGGTGCCACAGAAGTGGGTGACCCCCTGGGCCGTGCCCTTTCTGCAGACCTGATCGTGCCACGGTTTATTGCTGGCGCTGCAACGGGGCTGGCGGGGGTGGGAGGCTGTGTTGGTGCAGAATCCGGTTGCTAAGACGGAGCGGAAGGCGGTCGTCATGTCAGGGCTCCTGGTTCGTCGCACTGCAGAATCCAACCCCGGGGCGGCTGGTCCTTTAAGTGGGGGGAGAGGGGGCAGCTGTCTTGTGCCAGCCTCAGCTCACCTCTCCAGGTGGAGGGGAGGGAGCGCTTGGGGGAAGGGCCGGGTCTAGGACCAAGGAGAGTTCGCCTGGGAATGCAGCCCCATGGGTGGAGAAGACCAGGGAGCTGGGGGAGCAAACCCCCAGCAGGATAGAAGGAGACGGGCCTGAGATACCAAGGCCTGGGGAGTGAGAGTAGAACAGAAATCAATGTGGCCTAGTGGATTGACCCTTCCCCTGCCTCGTGCCTCAGTTTCCCCATCTGTCAAATGGGGATAACGCCACTGACCTCTGTTGTAAAGTCCTTTGAGATCCAGCTGGATGGGGCGAGCTAGGGCGCGGGAACCCGTGACTTCGAAAGAAACACACCTCAGGCCAGGATGAGAAGGGGCTGCAATCTTTGAGCCACTGGCCGGCGAGAACAGAGGACTGGGATGTCAGGGTTCGTAAGCCGTGCGGTTGTCAGGCAAACACAGGCCTTTTACCCTACAACACTGGCCCCGGGCACGCTGTGGGAAGGGCTCTCCCCTACAGTCCTGCCTGCCAGATGCACCCTGTCCTACTAGGGAACGGGATAGAGCACAGGGCGACTGGCTTCTATCCCTGGCTTTGCCACTGATCTGTTGGGTGACTGGGGGCCAGTCATTTGCCATCTCCGTGCCTCAGTTTCCCCTCCCAACCTTTGGGTATTTAGATTGTGAGCTCTTTAGGGCAGGTACTAGCTTTCACTGGATGTCTGTGCAGCGCCCGGTGCGACGGGGCCCTGATCTCGGCCGGGGTCTGCGCAGCGCCCGGCGCGACGGGGCCCTGATCTTGGCTGGGGTCTGCGCAGCGCCCGGCGCGACGGGGCCCTGATCTCGGTCGGTGTGTGTCTGGGCAGCGCCCGGCGCGACGGGACCCCAATCTCGGTCGCTGTGTGTCTGGGCGGCGTCCGGCACGATGGTGGCCTGATCTCGGTCACTGTGTGTCTGGGCAGCACCCGGCGCGACGGGGTCCCGATCTCGCCCGGGGTCTGCGCCGTGCAATTTGCATCCTTCTCCTAATGAATCTATAAGGGGCACGAGGCCAAAGTTAAGGGGTGCTGAGATCCAGCCCGCCAGCTCCAGCTCTAACCACAGCCTTCGTTTCCCAGCAGGCCCTAATGACCCTCATTTGGCAGCTGATGCGATCGGACAGGCTTGCCGTGTTTCCAATCAATTTGCTGTTTCCCCTATTGGATTAGCCAGGAGCCCTGCAGGCGGGTAATTGGAGTAATTGATGCCATATGGAACACAGGACGGGCTCTGCTGCCATGGGAGAGGGGCCGGAGTTCCCAGCTAAACAGCCAAGGGGGTGGGGGTTACAGATCACGCTGCCCGGGGAAAGTTAAACCTGGCTGGTGCCTCTTCTCCCTTCCTGGTGGAGGAACGCAGCCTGAAAGAGGCCCGTTTCTCTGCCCCAACGCCTCTGGGCCTGGCTCTCCGTCCCGCTCAGCGCCCTTTGCCCCGCTCTGGCAGCCCGAACGGCCCATGAGCATCTCCCCAGGGTGGGGGGCTTCCCCAGCTGGTGTGGCGCTGGCGTACAGCCTCCTGTCTAGGGGCGTGGCCAGAGCGCCCTGCGCTGTGGCTAGTCTCTGTCCTCCGGGGAATTCGGCCAACATCCGCGTCGCCAACTGTTGTGATTTCGTCAGGAGTCTCCTGATATCTGGGGTCTTTTCCCAAAGTCCCAGCTGCGGGAGGCAGGGGATTTCGGGAGTCCCTCGGCTCTCGTTTTAAACAGAAATGACACTCGCTCCTCCCGGCGGCAGCGCAAAGCTGGGGAACGCCGCGATGGAGAGCCCAGAATCTGTCCTCTCCTTTCAAATCTCGGGGGGGGGGGTTTAAGCCACGCTGGTGATTTGGGGGACCTTAGCGCTGGCGAAGCTGCGACTACTCGCTGACTCCAGGGGAAAGTGCCTGGGGTACCTTAACGGGCTGGCACTGAGGCACGTGGGCCGGGGTGGGCGCAAGCCCCCGGGCCACCCAGCCTGTGCCTGCTCTGTGGATGAGTGGCAGCTGGCAGGCTGAGGGTCAGACTTCCCCAGCGCTAAGTATCCACCTGTCCCCTCTGACCTCCCCCCTCCAGTGCTTGATCCAGCCAAACGAAGCAGCAACTCCTGGTCAGTTGCCACCTCACCGGCCCTAGGGACCCCAAAGGGGTCTGATCTCTGGCCTGCTTCTCCACCTCAGCCACAACTAGAGCATAGCACTTTGCTCCCCCACCCACCCGCCCCCCGCAGTCACTTGGACACTGCCAGATGCAAAGCAGATCTGGCTACCGCCAGGTCAGAGAGACACAAACGCTAAGCAAGAGCAGGTGCCAGCACTCCCCCAGTACGACCAAAGCACAGTGCACTGTGGCTATTCTCTGCCCCCACAAGGCCAATAGGGGCGGATCAGGGCTGTGGCCAGAGCGGGGGGGGGACTGGACTAGGAGGCAGGACTCCTGGGTTCTCTCCCTGGCTCTGGGAGGGGAGTGGGGTCTAGTGGTTAGAGCAGGGGGGCTGGGTGTCAGGCCTCCTGGGTTCTCTCCCCACTCTGGGAAGGGAATGGGGTCTACTGGTAAGAGCAAGGGGGGGACGAGGAGGCAGGATCCTGGGTTCTCTCCCCGCTCTGGGAGGGAAGTGGGGTCTAATGGTAAGAGCAAGGGGGAGACGAGGAGGCAGGACTCCTGGGTTCTCTCCCTGCTCTGGGTGGGGAGTGGGGTCTAGTGGTTAGAGCCAAGGGGTCTGGGTGGCACGACTCCTGGGTTCTTTCTGGGAAAGGAGTGGTTAGAGTAGCAGGGCTCAGCATAAGGATTTTTGGGTTCTCGTCCCATGTCTTATAAGGGTATTTGGTCTTGTGGCTGGAGCAATGGGGGTGGGGCCTCGGAGTCAGGACTCCTGGGTTCTGTTCTGAGCCCTGTCACTAACTTTGGGCAGATCCCTCTCTGTGCCTCTGTTCCCCCCTTCTATTAGGAAGGCAATAAGGATACTGACCCTTCCTTCGAGAAGGGCTTTGAGAGCCCGGGATGAGAAGCCCCCCAGTAATCGCAAAGATTATTAATTCAGAGAGAGCCCCACAAGTGCGCTGACTGACGAGTATTTGCTTGAGCGTATTACAATCGTAAACTGCTGCTGGCTATTTCTAGCCAAGAGTCCAAAAGTGCTTTACAGACACGCATGCGTTCAGCACCACAAGCCAGTCTCCATACCTCTGGGGAAACTGAGGCAGGGAGAGGGGAGAATTGCCCAGCATCACACAGTGAGTCAGTGTCGGAACGGAACCCAGGCGTCCTGTTCTCCCCTGGGGTAACGCTCAACCCCACTCCCCTCCCAGAACTAAGTATAGAACCCAGGAGTCCTGGAACCCAGTTCCCCCTCTGCTGTACTCACTAGCCACTGTTCCTCCCCACCCCAAAGCTGGGAATAGGACCCAGGAGTCCTGGCTCCCAGCCCCTCCCAACCCCACTCCCCTCTCCCCTCCCAGAGCTGGGATAGAACCCAGGAGTCCTGGCTCCCAGCCCTCCCTCCTCTAATCACTAGACCCCACTCCCCTCCCAAAGCTGGGATAGAACCCAGTCCCCCCCCCCCCCAAACCACTAGACCCCACTCCCCTCCCAGAGGTGGGAACAGAACCCAGGAATCAAAACTGACAGCGCTTGTGTTCGAATGTGAAATGCAGGAATAAACACTGGCGCAAGGCCGGAAACAATTTGCCGCTACAAGTAAGACCCAAAGACTTGCGCCTGGGCTTCCTCCTTACAGATCAGTGGCTGATCTCGAAGGCTGGCTCCAGACCGGCACCACAGCCACACATCCCCAGCTAGTGCAAACAGGCACTAGTGGCGTCAGACCAGATCCGCAGCCAGTGTAAACAGGTTCGGCCCCATCGGAGTCAGATCCCCCAGCTGGTGTGAATGGGCCCGCGCTCCACTGGAGTCAAAGGAGCGATGCCGACTGACATCAGTTGGGGGTCTGGGCCCGTGGGTTCCTCAGTGCCCCCTTGAACACCGGAAAGCTAGACGCACGCCAGCTCCGAACACACTTGCCTTTTGGGCTCTTCTTTGCTAGAAACACGGAACTTTTTAAAGCCAAGAAACTCCCATCGGCTTCTTACCAACCAAACCAGTCGGGGGATTTTCTTCGGTGGCAAAAACTGTCCATCCCCAGGCACCCCAGAGCGAGCCGGACTCCAGGACAGCACCAGGGAGGGGAGCGGGGATGACACAGATCGGGGGCGTCTGGACCCGTGTCAACCACCCCAAACCTGCAGCTTCGCTCACCTGATAAAGACAATGATGCCGACCCGAGCGATATTGTCGTGCAGGATCCGCCAGGACTCCTGGATCCGCTCCTTCTGCGCGTCCGCCAGCGGAAAGGGACCTGCCCCCAGCCCGTCGCCTCCGTGCCCCGGTCCCGCTTTCGGCGCCGCTAGGTTTTCCGACGACGGGCTCCGCTTGGACTCCGAGATGGTCTTCCCCGGGGCGATCCCAGAACCTGACAGAGCGCACCCCATCCCGAGAGGGGAATAAAACCCACCCCCGGCAGAGCTGCAAGGGGCCGGACGCCTGGGTTCTATTCCTGGATCTTCCAAACCGGCGAGACAGATAGAGATACAACAAATGAGTTAGGAACCTGCAGCTGGACTGAATTGAAACCTTAGTACCTCCCCTGGGACAGACGCCCCAGAGCGTGTACCCAAGGGCAGAGCTCGGAGCTCAAAGCACCGGGAACTAGCTAACAATCTAAAGGGAAACAGACCTTCAGCCTGAGGAAACTGGCGTAAATCAGCTCCTTCCACGTTGGCTGAATACCGGCGATTTACACCCACTGGGGATCGGGCCCTGAAACGCCAAACGCTCCCAGCCAACGCCCTGATAACGGGGACCCCCGATGCAGTCTCATCCACCTACCCTGAGAGCCCCCCCCACCCCGGGCGACCGGGAGGCTGCTGGAGATGGTGAAAGAGGCCAGCGGCGCGCGCCTGTGTGTGTTTGAAGCTCACGCGTGCAGGTGGATCGTATTTGTACAGAGCTGAACGGTCCGGCCGCTCCAGGGTCCTAGACAGCGCAGGCTGAGCCCTGATCTAAACATAATGAATGGGAGCGTCAGGTCTCCTACTCAGCGCACGTGGTGGTGGGGGGAGCTCCCCAGCCAAATGCGCGCCGTCCTGGGCCTGCGGCTGATAACAAGCTCTCGGGACGCGGCTTCTTTGTAGCTGCATAGAAATAATCACCGCATTCATAGAATCGCAGGACTGGAAGGGACCTCGAGAGGTATCTAGTCCAGTCCCCTGCACTCCTGGCAGGACTAAGTGTTATCTAGACCAGGAGCGAGGCGGTGTCAGTGAGACTGAACCTGGGATGCTGCGCCCAGCTCTGGGGTGGAGGGGGCGCATTTAAACACGCCTGTTGCAAAATTGGGGCGGGCGCAGAGAAGAGCCACAAATAAATAAAAATAAATAAATAAAATAAAACACAAAAATGATTCAAGAGCGGGAGAAGATGCCTGCGGGGGAGAGAGAGATTTTACGACCCTCCAGCTGGCTTATCACAAAGAAGATCCAGAGGTGACCTGATTTTACCGCGTCTATGGCCCTGGTTACTTGCTCACAGCGTATACTGGGCAAACATCCCGGGCTTTAAAGGGCTCATGTGTTTAGCAGAGACAGAACAAAAATCACCGGCTGGCAGCTGAAGCCAGACACATTCCGACTGGAAATAAGACCCCGATTTTTTCACCGTCAGGATGACGAACGCTGGGAACAAATGGCCAAAGGAAGCGGGTGTCTCGTCCAGAGACTTGCTGCAAGACAGGCTGGATAGGCCAGTGTAAGTGATCAGGCTCCATACACGGGGAGCCGGGCAAAATTTAACAGCCTGGAGATCAGACTGATGCTCTAAGGGTCCCAGCTGGCCTTGGACTGGGCCAACCAGAGCCAGCTGGGGTGGGTAGGGCGGACACGTGTCCAGTAGGAACCAGGCCAAGGGTCATCAAACTTAGTCCATGCAGGCCCCAGGAGCTCCCAGCAAATGGATATGGTTTGGGTCTTTGACCCTGTGCATTGGGGTCAGATCAAGCTGGAGGTTTATCTGGGAGGAGATCACCTGAGCTGGGTTTGCTGTACTGGAGGGAGGCGTCTTGAATTATTATTACGCTGCTGTATTCAGGGGGCTCGATTCCCAGGTTCCCCCGCCCGGCACGTGGGGGCAGGTGCCTTTTGAGTTCTGCTTTGCGCTCCCTGTATTCCAGGTCTGGCCTGTGGTGAATGTTAGAGCAGCCTCGGGGTTGCTCTAATTCATGCTCTGCCCCCTGGGGGCAGAGAAAAGCCACAGTGCAGGGCGCTCCAGCCAGGCCCCCGCCTTCAACTCAAGCAGGGAGCCCTGACACCAACTCCACAGTGGCCAGGGTAGATCCCCGGCGTGGGGGAATTTTGGTGGGGGGCTGCTTGTGCCCTCGGTGGGCCCTGAGAGTGTTGCCCACTGACTCCAGCAGGAGGGCGTTAATCAGTCCCACGGCTGCATCTGGTAGGCGTCAGAAGTGCCGTGACAACTGCCAACCCCCAGATCAGCGACGGATCCGTGACATCGTTTTTTTTGGGGGGGGGGGGTAGAGGGGGGGAAATGCCAGTAAAAAAAAAACAACACAATGAGGCCCTGGGCATGTTCGTTAATTTCAACTGATGCTTCTTGACCAGTAAGAGTCAGTGTTAAATACATCCGGATGCATTCTGTGCCCGTTTACACCTGGCTGACTTGGAATCAGGATCCGTACCTTGGGTTGGGAGGGGCCCAGTGGTCGGCTGGGCAGCTCCCACAGTGTGCTGTGGCTGGGGGGGGGGGCATAGGACTGGGGGGGGACATAGGGGCTGGGGTGCATGAGTCTTGGGCACTTTGCATTGGTTCGGGCTCCCTCTCGCTGGCCTCACGTGCTCTGAATCCACCCCATTCTCCTGAGGTAGATCCGTGCGGTCTGCACCCCCCACCATAGCTTCTGACCCCCCCCCCCCATGCCCTGGGAAAGGGGTGTCCCCTTGCTGCTATGGCTCAGAGGCAGGGGGGCCTAGCCCATTAACCTGCCCCCTCCTCCAGCGCAGAACTAGGTGCAAATAAACAGCTCCTTGCAGGTTCCATCTGCTAGCGTCACTCCCCGTGGGCCCTTCTCCACCCCTACCCTGCTGCCCAACTATGGGCACCACTGGTGCCTGCTGGGAAAATCTGCAGACACCCCCCTCCCCTTACTGGTTCCAGGAAGCAGAGAATTCTGGGTATTTTTAAAGCACTCCTGGGAAGTAGTGTGTCTGTTTTACAGATGGGGAAACTGAGGCACAGAGCCGGGGGGTTGCGGGACGACTTATCCAAAGGTCACTCAGCAACAGAGCCAGGAATAGAACCCAGGTATCCTGCCTCCTCCTCCTCCAGTGCCCTAGCCACTGTACTGCACTGCCCCATTGTACAGCTGGGGAAACTGAGTCACAGAGCCTGGATAGTGACTTGCCCAAGGTCCAACAGGGTGCTGGGACTTGGACCCAGAGCTGCTGAAACTCAGAGTTTAACGCCCCCCTCCCCCCCCCCGGCAACTGCTAAACCAATCTTACTACCCCCCCCCCCCGCTCACTGCACTGCATTCTGGGATGCCTGCCCCAGAGTGGGACCCAGAAAAAGGCCTGTCACAGCCCTGCTAACAAGCAGGCTGCCGTCCCCTGGGGAGTTTTCCGTCCGCCGGGCAGCCTCCCCCACGCGGGCTCAGGAGAATTCCAGCTCGGCCTGGATTTCTTCAAACTTATCTCCTGCCATCTGCGTCCGCTCCCCAAAGGTCGGTGTGCTCTCTGGCGCGCGGCCTGCCCGCCTTGCAGCCTTCTCCCCCCCCCCCCCCCCGAGCCTCGCGGCACACCAGCAGGCCACAGGCGTACGCGCTGGCGACGGACCTGTGAGCCGCCTGGATCTTGGGGCCGGGGGGTGGGGTCACCCCAGATCTGGCCAAGTGTGTTTTTTTTAAAACTTGACCACCTGTTTTACAGGGTCTTCCCCACCTCTCCCCCAATGCCGTTAATTAAATAAACCTGATTCTGCACCAGAGACGAGGTGGGTGAGGGGAGACCTCCTTCTGTTGGGGACCACACCAAACACATTCTAGGCCATGCAGCCATGAGATCCCCCTGCAGGCTTTGAATGCTGGGTTTTCAGAGTCCCACCCCAAGCTGCTCCTACGGCGCTCCAGGAGAAATGACTAGGGAGCTGGGGTGGAGGGGGTTAATACAAGCTTTGCCAGTGGGTGATGTAGTTATTTGCCAGGCAGCCGCAGAGCAGTGGGGATCAAGCGCGCCCGGAGCTCTGGAAGGGAAATGTCACACAATGGTTAGAGAGAGACTTACCCAGGCACATATATGTGACACATCCCGTCTGAAAGGCAGAGCGGATTAGAACTGGGTCTGCCGGGCACCTGGGTTCTGTTCCCAGCACTGGGACTTCAGGCGAGTTATTTGTAAAATGGGAAAGTTTAAGATCCAGAGCCAGGGATAGAACCCAGGTGTCCTGACTCCCAGACCGCCCTGCTCCAACCACTAGACCCCGCTCCCTTTCCAGAACCAGGGATAGAACCCAGGCGTCCTGATTCCCAGACCGCCCTGCTCCAACCACTAGACCCCGCTCCCTTTCCAGAACCAGGGATAGAACCCAGGCGTCCTGATTCCCAGACTGCCCTGCTCCAACCACTAGACCCCGCTCCCTTTCCAGAGCCAGGGATAGAACCCAGGCGTCCTGACTCCCAGACCGCCCTGCTCCAACCACTAGACCCCGCTCCCTTTCCAGAGCCAGGGATAGAACCCAGGCGTCCTGATTCCCAGACCGCCCTGCTCCAACCACTAGACCCCGCTCCCTTTCCAGAGCCAGGGATAGAACCCAGGCGTCCTGATTCCCAGACCACCCTGCTCCAACCACTAGACCCCAACCTGCTGTAACCCCAAAGGCTGGGAATAGAACCCAGGAGTCCGAGCTCCCTCATTCAGCTCACTGGAGCCCAGGTGCGCCATGGCTGGCCCCGGATTGAACCCAGCTCCAAAGGAGAACAGCCCCCTCTCCCCCCGCAGCAGCTGTGGGATACAACGAGCTGGGGGGGGGGGTGTCTAGTGCAGGTGTGTGTACGCGGGGGGGTTCTGAGCGGGGCTGTGCGTCCATTTCCAGCCCCTTCATGTCTGCGGCCCGTCTGAAGGCAAGAGGGAGAGCGACAGGCCAGGGTCACCCCGGGAGCCCCCCGCAAAGGCCACCCGGCTGCAGCTGCTCTGGGTTTGATCTGCTTGGTTGTGTGTCAGGGCTGTGAGCAGCTGGGGGGAGGAGGGGTTGTGTGTAGGGAGGGGGCAGAAAAGGGAGTGGGTTGTGAGGGGAGGGGCAGCAGGAGAGGGGAGGGGTGTGGGGGAAAGGAGAGGGGAGGATACCTATGGGGGAGGGGAAGGGCTGTGTAGGGAGGGGGCAGAAAAGGGAGTGGGTTGTGAGGGGAGGGGCAGCAGGAGAGGGGAAGGGTGTGGGGGCAGGGAGGATACATATGGGGGAGGGAGTGTGTGGAGAGGGGGCAGAGAGAGCAGGGGGAGGGGGGAAAAGAGAGGGCAGGGGGAGGCTGGGTGTATGAGGTGATGGGGGGAGGGACTGATGGGGGAGGGGAGGGGAGGATGTTTGCTTAATAGGCCCCACTCAAGTTCCTTGTTGGGATGAGTTTTTTCCGAGTGCTCACAGGAGGTGGCCCCCGGCTCTGGGGTTCCTGGAGTTGCCGCGCAGGTTTGCCCTTGCTCTGTCATAATGAAGGGAGGACCCTTAAGGGGGGAGGGGGCTGGGAATCAGGACACCTGGGTTCTCTCCCTGGCTCTGGGAGGCGAGTGGGGTCTAGTGGTTAGAGCAAGGGTGTATCAGAACCAGGACACCTGGGGTCTCTTTCTGGCTGAGGCAGGGAGAGTGGTCTATGGGTTGAGCCAGGAGCCAGAACTCCTGGGTTCTAATCCCACCGCTCCCACCAGCTCATTGTAGGGCAGCCACTTTCTCCTGGGCCTCAGTTTCCCCATCTGCGAAAGCTCGGCTAGTGAGATGTTAAGCTGTGCTGGGGACAGTTATTCCAATGAGGGCCTGCTCGAGAAAGAGAGAGTCCAGTGGCACTGAAAACATTACTGTTTATTTACTGATGGCAAATTTTTTTCTCTTCCAAAATTAACTTTAATACAAAAACAAAACAAAACCAGAAGTAAAAAGAACAAACACGTCCAAACAAATTGTACGTACGATACAGGGGCCATAAACCAATCCACCAGACCGGTAACATAGCATCAGATCCTAACCAGCGCCAATGGATTTACAAGAAGGCAAACTTCACAAGAAGCCAGAGGAACTAAACCCTGTGGCATTAAGTTAAAGGTGATTGTGACAGCATAAATAATGGACGAAGCTCTTTGAAAATAACAAAAGCGCTGGCGAGCACGGGTGTGAGCCGAGGCAGCCGCTGGCCCGGAGGAAAGTGTAAACATTCATTTTCGGTCACAAGTGGCTCTCCAACAATTTGGACGGAGACGACGGTCCTGGAGCCCATGAAACCTGCTCCCAACCCCCTCCCCGCTCTAACCACTAGACGCCACTGCCCACCCAGAGCTTACAAAGAACCCAGGAGTCCTGGCTCCCAGCCCCCTGCTCTAACCACTAGATCTAGCTACTTTGAGCTGGGAAAAGAACCCAGGCATTCTGGCCCCTGCTGCTATGCTCTCACCACTAGGCCACGCTCTGCTGGATTGGAGGGCACTGGGGAAATCCAAGGGATGGGCGAGGTTGTCAGGAGCAACCCATTAGCGCTTGGGCGGGGCTCAGAGGCCATGGTGATGGGCAGAGCAGGAGCGTACGAATACCTGGATAGTCTGATCCCTGGAGCCCTCATCCCTTCTCAATCTCACAGCCCTCGGCACCTACCACTCGCCCCCGTCCCGCACACCCGCCGGTCACACTCAGATGTCCACCGACCTCCCGTGTGATCCTCCCTCTCCTCGCCACGCCTCAGGGGGTGGCGTGGGTCTAGGGTGGCACAGCTGAGAATGGAACCCAGGAGTCCTGGCCTCCCTCTGCTAACCGTTGAACTTCACTTTCTCCTAGAACTAGGACAGGAACCCAGGAGTCCTGGCCCCCTTGCTCTCTCTGTTAGATCACACACCGACCCAGACCTGGGAATGGAACCCAGGAGTCCTGGCTCCCTCCCTAACCAGCAGACCGCATTCCTGCCCAGACCTGGGAAGAGAAGGCCAGCAAGCTGGCCGCCGACCCACTGGTCTGAGCGCCGCACTAGGCATAGGCTGCATCTTGCTGCTTTTCCATTTGCAGGGGTGGGGGTGGGGGTGTTATCTGGGGCAACAGCAAATTAATCGGTTGATTCGCTGGATGGCTCTGAGGACAGGCAGGAAACGACACCAGGAAAGAACTGGCCGAAGGGCGGCAGAGATGGAAGCGGTGCCGGGGAGACGAGGTTGGAAAAATATGTACCATGTGGCCGAGCTACAAAGCAGGTGTGTGTGTGTGGAGGGGGGGGTTCCCAGTGGGGGGTGGGAGGGGAAGGAAGGGCCACCTCCACCACAATTCTCCCTGGGGCTGAGATTCACCCCTCTGCAGCAGGACAACCCCCCCACACACACAGGAAGACACTGGAATTAGGACAGTTCTGTGTCTGTACAGCACCTGACACAACAGTGACTTGGGCCATGACTGGGCAACTAGGTGCTACCGTAATACACCTAATAGCAATAAAAATATACAGCACCTGGCACAATGCAGTCCTGGGCCATGACTGTGTGCCTGAGTGTTACCGTAATACACCTAATAGCAATAAAAATATACAGCACCTGGCACAACGCGGTCCTGGGCCATGACTGGGTACCTGTTACCGTAATATACCTAATAGCCAAACAATTGTACAGCACCTGGCACAATGCAGTCCTGGGCCATGACTGGGCACCTGAGTGTTACTGTAATACACCTAACAGCCAAACAAATGTACAGCACCTGGCACAGTGGGGGTCCTGGACTATGACTGGGCTCCTGGGTGCTACCGTAATATAACTAATACTAATAAAAACATACAGCTTCTGGTGCAATGGGATCTGGGCCATGACTGGGGTGCCTGAGTGCTACCGTAATACACCTAATAGCAATGAAAACACGCAGTGTTTGGCATGGGGGGAGGGGGTGTCCTGGTCCTGGGTGCTACTCTGATGCAGACAATAATAATAATACCCTGGGGGAGTGGCTCGATTTACAACCATGCTGAGGGAGACAGAACCCCATGCTTCAGGGCTTAAGACGATCTCGGACTATTAGAGATGAGACAGAGACCTAATGTGGCGGAGAGGGGGGAGCTTATCTCCCATCTGCCTCTGCAGCGCCTGGCGCTGGCCACCCCCGGAGCCGGGATACCGGGCGAGACGGGCCTCGGCTCAGCTCCAGTCTGGTGCCCCCTCTGACATAAACCAGGCGGAAGCGAGATCAGAGTCCGGTCCATGAACGAAGAGAAGCTACAAGAACAATCTGAGGGCTGGGGAAGCTCAGCTGATTTCATTAACCGAGGCGACGACGTGATGTCGGGCTAGAAGTACAGTTAAACCCCCTGAAACTGATGAGCTAACCGCTGCCCCTCCTTCAGGTTCAGTATAAGATACAACAGCACGCTCCAAGACCACGGCAAACCACAGCCACTCAGGAATTCGAGAGCCTTCGGTGGAGGGGAGTTTGGCAGAGTATTGGTTTCGGGGTAAGAGTCTTGGGGGCACGGCCCAAGGAGAGAGAGAGACACACACACAGAAGCAGAGAAAGACAGACACACACCCAGGATGTGTGCTGCTGCAGGGAAGGAAGCAACCTCCCGTTTTTGGGGTCCGACTGTGTTCAGAGAAACAGGACTTTGTACGGCCCCTTGCAAATAAACAAGATTGCCTCAAAGGTGCCAGATTCTATCGTCAATTTCTCTGCCCAATTGCAGGGCCCCCAGCTTTGACTGGCTGCTTGAGTCAAAAAGGGCAGTCAGACCTCCACGGGGAGGAGTTTGTTGAGAGCAGAGGGCTTTATAACTGAGCAAAGGCAGAACAAGATCTAGCAGGAGGGAGTTGAAGCAAGACACATTCGGACTGGAAACAGGGAGCGGGCAGCAAGTTTGTAATGGGGCAAGGAGCTAACCCCTGGAGAGGTTCCCCAAGCGATCGGGCAGATTCTGTCTCTCAGAATCTTTAGATCAAGACCAGGTGCCTCTTGCTAAAGATTGGCTCTCGCTCAGCTAGCTGCCTGGATGATACAGAAGGGCAGAATGGTGCCTTCTGGCCTTTAAAAAAAAAAAACCTACACGAGAAGGAAATTAACAGCATTTGAAAACTGGCCATGACATCTTGGACGGATTGCCCAAGGCTAGCATTCCCCCTAGCAGTCAGAAGCGAAAAAAGTTGAATCTCAAATGGACGAAACCATGCAGGCTCATACATTACAGGCAGTAAAGGAGGTAATAACCCTAGAGAGATTTTTTTTCTCCCCAAATGGTGGGCTGTGAAATAATTTGTAGAAACATGTAGCTAAATGGTTCCATCTGGAAGGCTCGATATTAAATACCAGAGTCTCTTTAACTACCTGCTGCTCCAATTTAAAATCTCCTTGTGCAATCCAGCTTTAGAAATGAAGCAGAAAAACTCATGGCAAAAAAACCAGAAATAGTTGTACCGCTTTTCTAAGGAGCCAATATTTATTTCATTATTCTCGTTTTATTGCCCCCCTCTTCCTGATTTCCTCTTTTAGGGAAAGGAAACATACACACACACGTATATGATTTCCCCTTGTTAATTTCAAGGAAAACGAGAAGTTTCATCCAAATCACAACCCAGGATTGCTACGTCTGGAGGGATTTTACTTGCAATATTTAAGCAAATTTATTTTGCATCTTGAATTGGTCAGAGAGATCAACTAGAATCTCACAGCAACTCAGCTCCAGGGAAAGCTGGGAAGAAACTGAGGGGTGGTTTTGAGTTACAGGTTTTATGGGCGTAGGGAGCGGGAAAAAATCATTCTGGAGTAATCTGGACCAGTTGCCACTCTGTAGAGATTAAGAGCTGGAGATCCACCTAATTTAAACGGGGCATCGTTCCACTGGGGTCAATGGGGCCAGATTCCCAGCTGGTTTAAACGGACATTGAGCCGATGATTTCAATGTTGATCTGATACAAATACTTTAAAAAAACAGTTCTATCCAACTGTCCCACTGCAATTTTTATGGGGAAATTTTTGGAATTTAAGGTGCATTTAGGCCTCGGAAAGAGACGGACGTGTGGCTGCCTTGACATTTCCAGCACACCCTGGGGTCAACTCTTCCGTGTGTGTTGAGGACACATCTGTGGTTCCCTTGCAGAGAAAGCAACATCCACTTCCTAGACATTTGAGGGCATGGAGGCTAAACACACACCAGAGCTGTCATTTCGGTTTATATTAGATTAATTACAATAGCACCCGGGAACATTGAGATGTATGCCGTGCCCAGAGCAAGCTACACACCCTGCCCCAAAGAGTCCACAATCCCCATGGGGGAAAATGAGGCACAGGGCAGATTAAGTGGCTAGACCACAATCACCCACTAGGAGTTTGTAGCAGAACGGGGAACACAACCCCTGGCCAACATCTCACGCAGGTTTAAGAGGGACCTGTGTGGAGCTGGGTTTCTGCCCGGGGACACCAGAGCGAAGGCACCACAGGGATGGTGTGGCTGTCACCGCTCAGCATCTCAATGCGCCAGAGTCCAAAGACTGAACCTGACCCCTGGGTCTAGCGATCTGAGCCAGGCTCCATACAGCTCAACGGGGACAGATGCGGCGGGGCTGGGGGCTCTGCACCAGGACAATGGTTTTCCCCATGCCTGCTGCCCCTGCTCCGCTGGGCTGCTTCAAGGAGAGTTTGGCTGAAGCAAGGATTTGGCCCAGAAGACACTTTGGTTTTCACACTTAGGGGAAAATAGTTGGGTGTATTCCTACTGCCCCCTGCTGGCTCTCTGTGGGTCCACACTGCTCCCTTCTGGCTAGGCGGCTGTGCATGCAGATCCCCCTGCTGGCTAAAGAGGTGTGCATGTGTCCGTACTGCGCCGTGCACGCTCCTGCCCCCTGCTGGCTAGGGTTTTGTGTGCGTTTGTGTCCCTCTAGTGCCCACTCCTCTTTACAAACACCCACACCGCTCACTTTGGTCCCGATGCAGGCCCAACCAGCCGAGGAACAAACCAGGCGGTTAAAACAACCCAGAGCCGGAACTGAATGCCGTCTGCCTCGCAAGGGGGCTTGCAGGGGGGCGAGCACTTTGCCTGTTGGCCTGTGGGAGCCGTGGCCACCTGGCTGGGACCAGCACAATCAGTTGGGGGCACACGGCTTTTACAGACCGGGCCCCGCTGATCCCTCCTGGCCTGGAAACAGTTGCTTAATTGCACGGATGGACTCTTGAGTTCAGCTGGCCTTATCCACCCCACTGTGCCTCTGAAGTCACTCAGGAAACCAGATCCCCAACTGGCATCAATGGGCCTCATTCCATTGGGGGTCAATGGACGTCACTCCATTAGGGTCAATGGACCCAGATCCCCAGCTGGTATTAATGGGCCTCATTCCACTGGGGGTCAATGGGCATCGCTCCATTAGGGTCAATGGACCGAGATCTCCAGCTAGTATCAATGGGCCTCATTCCAGTGGGGTCAATGGGCCCAGATCCCCAGCTGGTGTCAATAGAGTAAGGCCAAATTACCCTAGCTGGGGATCTGGCCCCACCCCTGCCAACCCCAGTGGGTCAATAACAATTCATCCCCCCCACATACCAGCCAGCCCCAGAAATATATTACCACTGGTCCCGGGCACGTGCAGAGCCAGGAGCGCTCCTGCAGCCGTGGCTGTAAACCCCCCCCCGCCCGACCTGGCCCGTCACGTTTTCTGCGGGGTCTCTAAGGTGCTGCCGTTGATCCGCCTAGCGCCGTGCTGCCCGGGCGCCGCCAGCAGCGGGTGGGTGAGGCTGACCTGAGCGTTGCTGAAGGAGGCGATCCGGCCGCTGCCCCCGATCTGGATGTTGACGGTGGTGGAGTAGCTGGCCCGATGGGGTCCCGTGTCCCGAGCCAAGTCCGCTCTCGCTTTGGGGTACTCCTCTGGCGAGCCTGGCGGTCCCATGCTGCCCGCCCGGCCAGCATACCTGGAACGCAAGCCGGGGACGTCTGGCCACTTGATGCCATCCAGTTCGTCGGGACTGGGACTGGCTGAGTTGCTAGGGGGCGCCCCGGAGCAGCACCCCGCCCTGTCTCCGTCTCTAGGGGACGGGGGGCTCTCGGGGTTTCCCCTCGGCCTCCTGCCTGGCTGAGGTAACGTGGCGGAGGGATGGGAGGTGGGCTGCAGGGGGGAGGAGAGGCGGAGGGTGGAAGGCTGGGTGGGGACGTGCAAGGGGGCGAAGGAGCAAGGCCGTGGGGCGGCGCAGCCAGCTCTTCCCACTGCGTGGCGCTGGCTGGAGGGAGGGGGGGAGCACACCCGGGGGCACGCCGGCGCTGGAGACTGGACCCTGGAGCTGGGCTCTGAAGCGGAGGAGAAGGGGGCGGGCTGCTTAGCCTGGGGGACCGGGCACGTCCCCGAGAGACGGTCGAAGGCCAGCAGCACGGCCGAGCCAGCCGCCAAGGGGATGGGCTCCCCCAGCCAGCTGGAATCGCGGCAACAGCCCGGGGGAGAGGGCGACCCAGGGCTGGCACAGGGGGAAGGGCAGACGCTGAGCTGGGAAGGGTCCCGCGTGCTGGTACCATGGGACCAGGCGTTGGCCTTCTCACTGGGGAATGGAGCAGACGGGGGGGCTGGGGCTCTGGAGCCCAAGAGGCAGGGGGGCAGTCTTGGGACGGCTGCGCAAGGAGGCAAAGGCCTGGTGGGTGCCGGGGTCTCTGTCAACGGAGACTGGGTGCCAGGTGGCCCCAAGGGGCAGGATGATCTCGGGATGGCTGAGCAAGCAGGCAGAGGCCTGGTGGGTGCTGGAGTCTCTGCTGCAGGAGGCTGGGTGCCAGGTGGTCCCAAGGGGCAGGAGGACGGTCTCGGGATGGCTGAGCAGGGAGGCAGAGGCCTGGTGGGTGCCGAGGTCTCTGCCAGCGGTGGCTGGGTGCCAGGTGGCCCCGAGGGGGCACCATTTCTCTTGGCCAGGCTCTGGCTGATGCAGGAGGCGGCGATGTACCTGGAGATGGCCGCGGCGCTGGAGGAGAGGCGCCGGTGTGCCGGGGAGGAGGTCTGGAGGCGCGGCAGAGCCGGGAGGGGGCCGGAGCTGGGCGAAGCGGGAGCCGACCGGGCCACGGAGCGGCTGGGCTGGGCAGCTGCAGCCGAGGACAGCTCCGGGGACGGGCGTGCCACTCCCGTGGCCCGGGAAGGCAGGCGGGTGCCCCGGGACGGCAGAGCTGCCAGGGGCAGGACGTTGCTGTGGAGCGGAGACGGGGATCCCGCAGCACCGGAGGGTGCCGCCGGCGGGACGGAGTCCGGCGCGGGAGACAGGGACGCCTCTCCAGTCCCGCAGCGGACGGGCCCCGGCGATGGCTGGGGGAGCAGCTCCTCAGTGCCAGGCCGGGAATCCCTGGCCAAAGCCAGGGCGTGCTCCTCTGGCAGCAGGACGGCGACGGGCCCGCTCTGCTCCCCCGCCGGCTCCGGGGGGCCAGCGCCAGGGATGGAGGGGCCCGGCCCCAGCGGGTCGGGCTCGGCGGACATGCCGACACACGCAGGCTGCCATTCCGCCGCAGGGCTGGGGGAGGCGGCTGGGACCAGCCCGGCCACCTCCGACGCCTGCTGGCTCGGGGCCGCTTCCCAGAAGGGAGAGGAGGCTGCCGTCTCCGCAGAAACCTCCCTGGCGCTTGGCTCACCCCGGCGCCCGCAGACCACCAGCTCTGCGCCTGCCAGCCCGGCTCGGCAGCCTGGCACCGACGGGCACCCGGCTCCCTCAAAGTCCCTGGCTTCGGGTGTCGTGCCAGTTCCACTGGTAGCGTCAGGAGCCGGCGGGGGAGAGCTGCCCATGACGGGGCCTTCCCCAACCGGATCGCCTGGGCTCGGGGGGTCCCCGCTGAGCTTCGGGGGCGATTCCACCAGCGGGGGGGGAGGCTCCTGCCGGGCGGCTCCCGGCTCCTCTGCCGGGGGCGAACCCAGGCACCGGGAAGCCAGGAGAGGTGCAGGCCGGTCGCTGCGCAGATCCAGGGCGTTCCCTCGGGTGGCGGCCACCAGCAGCACGTTCTCCTGGACGCAGTTCACGTGCAGGGGGGGCTCGCGGATGAGCACATGGCCGTAAAGCCGGGGCTCGCCTGGGGGAGACAAGGGGAGAGGGGTCAGCGGCGCCCTGTCGGCTTACGCCCCTTATCCCCACGTGCAGCCTAGGGGGCAGAACACAAGCGTGAGCCTCAGGAGACCCGGTTCTAGTCCTTGTGCTGCTCCGGGGTGACCTCAGGCAAGCCCTGTGCCTCAGTTTCCCCATCTGTAAAAAGGGGACCCAATTTACCCCCCCTTTGTGAAGCACTTGGAGACCTGCTGAGGGGACGAATATTATTCTCTCGCCTACTGCAGGGCTGAGAACGCGGCCCCAATTTACCCCCGAAGCTAGGGGTGCAGGCACCCAAGCAGGACAGAGCCCAGGGTCAGACCCCCCCGGTGTGAACAGGCATTAGGAGCCACAGAAGTCAAAGGAATGGTGCTGGGTCCCGCTGCCTGGGAATATGACTCCGGCGTTCACCCTGGCTGGGGACCCGTCCTAGCAAATCAGGGAACTCCGCCCAGCGTGCGAGCGCACCCCGTGCCAGCAGGGGGGGCTGCAGTCTCTCGCTCAGACCCACATACATTGCTCAGATAGCAGTGTCTGATTTCACCAGAGCCAGCCCCCCTGCGCTCCGCTTTCCCAGCAGCCCTTCCCATCTGCTCTCAGGCCCCCGCAAGGAACGTTTTCTTTCCTGGGCGCCGGTCCCAGGACAGCTGCTTTTGTTCTGACGCCGGGGGGGGGGGGGGGGGGGGCAGCTTGCTTGCAGGAGGAGCAGCCTGCAGGGGTTACAACCAGCTTTCTAGTCTGAGCCCCCCTGGAATGACTGTGTGTGTCACCGAACGGGGCCCAGCTGCGCCTGTGAACGCTTCCCGCACAGGGCTGATGAGTTGCAAGCTGCAGGGATAGTCCCCACCTACTTAGGGTAGATGGGACTAGAACCCACGTCCTTGAAATCCACCCCCGGCATCTACGGCTTGAGCTGAAGGAAAGCCCCGCAAGCTGGCCGCTCCTGCCACAGCCGGCACAAAGACCCCTCTGCAGCTCCAGGCCGCTCCCTCCGCCCCTGGGCCCCAGGATGGCTTTGCTGGGGCTCCGCACTCCCGTCTCGCTGGGCGGCTCTGCGTCGGCCGCACGCTGCGGCAGGGACCCGTTAGCTAGCTCTGGGACAGGCCGGGTGGCTCCGGCGCGCAGTGTGGCCTGCTCTGGTGTCCAGGCACCCGGGGACAAACGCTCGGACCGCAGAGACGGACGTAAGGAGGGATCCAGATACACAGACCTGGGAGGCAGGGGGCAGGGAAAGCCAGCGGCCGGGGAGCCGGGGGCAAACAGGCCAGGGCTGTTGGAGGCTCAGAGCCTGCCCCGATCTGGACTCCACGTTACCCCATTGCCCTGGGACCCATCATGATTCTCCACACAGCCTAGAGAGTTGAAGGAGGGACTGGCTGGCTCAAGGGGGCAGGGAATGGGACACGGAGCCTTTCCCCTCTAGGGGGCGCCGGCTCTGATCCAGCCCAGGGTGGGGGACTGGCTGGCTCAAGGGGGCAGGGAATGGGGCACGGAGCCTTTGCCCTCTAGGGGGCGCCGGCTCTGATCCAGCCCAGGGTGGGGGACTGGCTGGCTCAGGGGGGCGGGGAATGGGGCACGGAGCCTTTCCCCTCTAGGGGGCGCCGGCTCTGATCCAGCCCAGGGTGGGGGACTGGCTGGCTCAGGGGGGCGGGGAATGGGACGCGGAGCCTTTCCCCTCTAGGGGGCGCCGGCTCTGATCCATCCGTGGATGGGGACTGGCTGGCTCAGGGGGGCGGGGAATAGGGCACGGAGCCTTTCCCCTCTAGGGGGCACCGGCTCTGATCCAGCCCAGGGTGGGGGACTGGCTGGCTCAGGGGGGCAGGGAATGGGACGGGGAGCCTTTCCCCTCTAGGGGGCACCGGCTCTGATCCAGCCCAGGGTGGGGGACTGGCTGGCTCAGGGGGGCAAGGAATGGGACGCGGAGCCTTTCCCCTCTAGGGGGCGCCGGCTCTGATCCAGCCCAGGGTGGGGGACTGGCTGGCTCAGGCGGGTGGGGAATGGGACACGGAGCGGGGAGCAGTGGGGAGAGGGAGAGCCATGCCGCAGAGAGCCTGGCACACATGGTGGCACCCTGGGGTGCCCTACAGAGGGGTGGAGTTCTCTGACACCTGGGGCTGCCCCAGACCCCTCCCAAGGCCCCCCTCCAAGCCATGCCGCAGCAGGGGGGGTCCTACCCACCCAGCCAGAGGCCCTGGAACTCACAGCGAGGGAGGCAGGGCCCTGGCATCTCCTCCCGCAGGCTTTCCAGGGTGCCCATCCTGCTGGGGGCCGGGCGGCGCGGCCCGTCCTGCGGCCTCCGGGCCGTCTTGGCCCGGCTGATCTTCTCGCTGTACATCCGCGCCAGGGCTTGCACCTTGCTGAGGATCCGCTCCGAGTTCTCCAGCAGGCAAGGGGCAGTGTCCTCGTACAGCCCTGGCAGGGGGGCGTAGCCGGCGGGCGGGACACCATCGGCACGAGGGACCCCGTCGCCACGGGGCAGCCGGGGCGGGGCAGCCAGATCCGATTCCTCCACAATCCACAGGGGCTCCAGGAACGGTGGGGGCTCGCGGGCGGCCGCCGGCCCTTTGCTGCCCTGCTTCATGCGGGGGGTGCGTGCTCCCAGGGCGTCCGCCGCCCCCCGCTCTTTCTCCCGCCAGGCCCGCCGGATCTCCGCACACGACTTGTACTCGGGCTCCTGGCTGGCAGGGGGCCGGGCAACATGGCTGGCAGGCTGGCCCCGCCCCTTCCCAGCATCCTCTTGGTTGGCGTCAGCTTCGGTGCCTTGGTCCATGAGCTGGCCCCGCCCCTTCCCAGCATCCTCTTGGTTGGCGCCAGCTTCGGTGCCTTGATCGATGAGCTGGTCCCGCCCCTTCCCAGCATCCTCTTGGTTGGCGCCATGGATGTCTGGGTTGATAGGCTGGCCCTGTCCCTTCCCAGCATCCTCTTGGGCCTCTTGGTTGGCGCCAAATTGAGTGCCTTGATCAAAGGCCGGGCCCTCTCCCTTCCCAGAATCCTCTTGGTTGGCGTCATGAGGGGTGGTGTTTTGGTCAAGAAACTGGCCCCACCTCCTCCTAGCAGCCTCCTGGTGGGCAGGGCGGGCCTTGGCCCAAGAAGCCCCGCCCCCCTCACGGTCCGTGGCACCCTCCTGCTGGGGGAGGCAGTTGAGGTGGAGCACAGAGTCCCGCACCACGCCGGCGGGGGCGGAGAGGGCGCCCTCCCGAGCGGGGGGGTCTGGGGCAGCCTCGCCCGCCTCGTAGTAGCACTTGATCTTCTCGATCAGCAGCCGGTCGTCTCGGGTCAGCGGCGAGTCCCGCGCTGACCCATCCCCATACGGGGGGCAGGCCCCATCGGTGGAGCCGAGCTCCCCGCTGGACACTTCCCGCCCTGCACGCAGGGCATTATCCCCTGCGAGGACCTCTGGCTTGCCGGCGGCCTCCTCTGCACCCAGGTCTTCTAGGACACAAAGAGGGGAAGGGCCCCGCTCCTGCTTTTGCTCCTTCTCCGATTCGCTGCAGGGGGGACGGCGCGGCGGGAGGGGTTGCGTCACGCCGAGGCTGCCACGGCGGGGCTCGTCTCGCCCGGCGGCGTCTCGCTCCTGAACCTTGCTTCCCTCGGCTCGTTCTCCCAGCACGGCTCGGCTCAGAGGCGGATCCTGGGGGATCAAAACAGACAACAGCAGGGTCAGAGCCAGGCTGGGGGGATAGTTCTCAGCAAAGGATTGCTCCAGCAGAAAACGGTGATCCGTCGAAACCGGACCCCCGCTGGCGGGAAACGGACGCATTTCTCGCCTCGAAAACACCTCGGGAAAAAAGTTTCTACATTTTTTAAATGAAACATTCCAGTTTTCCGGTTCAAACCATATAATAAAACACAGAAATAATAAAAAATTAGGTAACACGGCAGCGGGTGGGTGAATCCTTCATTTCGCTCTTTGTTCCCGTGTTACAAAGTGTTACCCAGGGCGGGCAGGGCTTGAAAGTCACCCCAAAATGTGTTACGTCATTTATGGAGAGCCCCGAGTTAAAAAATAAGGATCAAAAGTGAAACGAAACGACCAGAAGAGAAACGAATTTCCGACTGGTGAAAATCTTTGAGATTTTGATTTTACGTCCCGATTCGGGAAGGGAAAATGTTTTGATCTCTTGTCCGTGATCCTAGGATGAGCAAAGTTTCCCGTCCAGGTCTAGCTAACAGATCCTGGTGGTTTCACTTAATAATCACACAGCTCCTGGAATCATGCGCTTTCGGGGGAATCTCGGCTTTGATTCAAAGACCAAAAGCAAATTGCTAGCCCTCCTGGTTGCACAGAAAAGGGTGAAAATGTGACCTCAAAGCAGCAGAAAGAACCCTTGAATCTCACGATTTCTCAGGCAAAAATCGCAGGATTTCGCAGCCAAATCTCAGGCTGGGCGGAAGGCTGATGCGCCGGGGTAGAATTTTCACAAGCCCCAATGCAGTTTCGGATCCCAAGTCCCATTTAAGGGACCCGGGAAGGACTCCGAAGGGCCCAGTCGCTTTTGAAAATGGGACTTTTGTTCTTAAGTCAGGTGCTTTTGAAAATGTTACCAGTAGGCACCCAGAAGTCTGAGTCTCAGGCCCTGCTCTAACCACTAGACCGCACTTCCCTCCCAGAGACAGAACCCAGGAGTCCTGGCTCCCAGACCCACTGCTCTGACCACTAGACCTCACTCCCCTCCCTCAGCCAGAGACAGAACCCAGGAGTCCTGGCTCCCAGACCCACTGCTCTGACCACTAGACCTCACTCCCCTCCCTCAGCCAGAGACAGAACCCAGGAGTCCTGGCTCCCAGACCCACTGCTCTGACCACTAGACCTCACTCCCCTCCCTCAGCCAGAAACAGAACCCAGGAGTCCTGGTTCTCAGCCCGGAGCCCCATCCACTAGCCAATGCTGCTTCTACCTTCTCTCCCATTATGCCCCGTCTCACGTACCTGCTCCGGCTGTGGAGTGGGGCTCCCAGGGCGCTGCTCCCCCTGCCCCCAGGGCGTCTCCTCTGTCCCCAGGTCCCTGCTCAGCCCCCTCTGGCTGAGCAGCTCCAGGATCTCCTCGGTGATGGACAGCGGCTCCTCGGCCAGGCAGAACGGGGGCGACTCGGCGTCCTCGCCGGGGTCTGACTCCTCGGCCACGCTGGAGTCCAGGGTGCAGACGCTGCCCGAGAGCGCCAGTGGCGGTGGGGCGGGGAACAGCTCCCCCTCGCTGCCCGCGTGCTGCAAGGGGAAGAGGCCCCAGGCTGCTAAGGATGGCAGTCCTGGACTGATTCCCCCCCCCCCCCGATCCCTCCACACAGGCCCCCCAGACCTGGGCACTGGGTGGGGAGAGGGAAGCGAGGTTATTTGCCTGTTTTAACCCCCCCCCCCCCCCAAGCTGGGGATAGAACCTAGGAGTCCTGATTCCCAGCCTCCCCCCACTCTAACCACTAGCCCCCATTCCCCTCCCAGAGCTGGGGATAGAACCCAGGAGTCCTGGCTCCCAGCCCCCCCAGCTCTAAGCACTAGACCTCACTCCTCTCTCAGAGCCAAGGAGAGAACCCAGGAGTCCTGATTCCCAGCCTCCTCCCGCTGTAACCACTAGATCCCACTCCCCTCTCAGAACCAAGGAGAGAACCCAGGAGTCCTGCCCCCACCCCCTGAGCTGGGAGCACAACGCACACCTTCCAACGTCCTACCCTGGCACTGAGGCCCTATAGGCAGCAATAAAACACCAACCGGGGAAGGGGAACCCCAGAACACGCCGGCCCCTTACCTTCAATTTGGGGGTGGCTGGGAGCCCCCGACAGCGACCTCAGCACAGAAGGGAAAGAGACAAACCCAGAGTTAGACACCTGACCAGCCGGCCCCGAAACCCACCAGCACGGACCTGTCTGCCAAAACAAGGGCTAGCCCCGCCAGCGCCTCCTGGGCTCAGGTCCTGTCCCGGGCTCTTCGGAACCCGGGAATTTTCAGATCAGACCAGACTTGGGGCCCATCTACCCCGGTATCCTGCCTGCATCAGAGGAAAGGGCAAGACTCCCCTCTAGTGGGCAGTGATGGGATAGCCAGTGACTGCCTAACCCTCCGGGAAGGCTGAGATCCATAACTCAGGACTGGCTGCATGTTGGCAACGCAGCCAATTGAGGGGCCTGGTTGGGGGGAGCCCAGGGCTGGGATAGCAGGGAGGTGAGGGGGACTGAGGGGCACCAGGAGAGCAGTGGGAGAGCCCAGGGCATGGTGGGGGCTGCGGGTCGGGACTGAGGGGCACCAGGAGAGCGGGGTGGGGGATACTTACCGTTCTGCTCCTGCCCCATCTGGCTCAGCTCAGTGGCCGGCTCTGGGGGCAGAGGAAGAAGTGTTAGCTGAAAGCCCCCGGGGGCTGGGAGAGGGCGGGAACCCCTCGTTAAGGCCACTCAGGTTCCACGCTACCAGGAAGAGCTGGGGCACTCCCTTGTGTGGCCCACCCCCGCAGGCGGAATGACAGCCGGGGAAACTGAGGCACAAAGAGGTGGGGGGAAACTGAGGCACAACAAGGGGACGAGACTTATACAAAGTCACACGGCGAGTCTTTGGCAGAGAACCCAGGAGTCCTGACCCTGTTGTTTCCTGCTCTAGCCACTAGACCCCATTCCCCTCCCAGAGCTAGGGAGAGAACCCAGGAGTCCTGGCTCCCAGCCCTCCTCCTCTAACTCACTAGATCCCGCTCCCCTCCCAGAGCTGGGAGCCAGGACTTCTGGGTTCTCTCCCCAGCTCTGGGAGGGAAGTGGGGTCTAGTAGCTAGAGCGGGGGGCTGGGTTCTCTCCCCAGCTCTGTCACGTACATGCCTCAGTTTCCCCATTGGAGGGCGGGGGGGGGGTCTATCTTCGTGGCCCAATCAATCCTTCCCCTGTTGGCTGAGCCCACTGATGGGGAGGCCCCATTTGCATGAGTTGGGAGGTGCCACCCCCCACAATCCCCATAGGAGCTGGGCTGAGTCCCGGCAAACTCCTCTCCTGCCGTCCCATGCTGGCTCAGGGGCACTCACCGGATTGCCTGCGCCCCCGGCGGTACTGAGTGGCGCCGTCCAGCTGGACGACGGGGCAGCTTTTGCGGGCTCTCTCCGGGCTGCACATGAATTTGGGCGGCTCTGAAACAGGACAGGAGAGCCCAGATCGGAGAGGAATCCTGCCCCACCCCTGCCTCTGGCTTCTCTGGGGTGCCAGCCCCCCACTCTGGCGCTGCAGGGGCTGGGTCGGGATTTCCCCCCCGCCCAGCCCCTGAGTGCAGCAGGGTCCTTGCACATGGGGGCATTAGTGCCAGGACCTGCTCCCTGGCACACGGTCCCACCCCCACCCCGCTGGCATCAAGATCCCCATGGCGTCCCGGCTCAGCTCAACGGGGCACTGGCCTGGCCCATGGCTGGAAACACCCCCCCCCCATTGCAGGAGCTGCTGCGCCCCACTTTCCCCCCCAGCCCCTTAGTACCTGACTGCCGCCTGCCGCGGGGGAAGCCCCAGGCGTCCTCCATCCTTGGAGAGGGGGCCGGCGTCTTCAGGGGCTCCGGGCTGCAGTGGATCTCTGGGGAGCCTGGTACAGACGAGGGGTTGGAGCGTCTAACGCCACCGCCCCTGCCCCTCTCCCCAAACGCTGTTCACCCCGGCAGCCCCACGAGCCCTGTGCTCGGCTTATACCCTGCCCAGCCCCTCCTCCTTCCATCCCCTCCCTTCCCCTCACTCAGCAACGGCCACAAGGCTACTGGCCTACAGCAGAGGTGGGGGGCTGGGAGTCAGGACTCCTGGGTTCTCTCCCCAGCTCTGGGAGGGGAGTGGGGTCTAGTGGCTAGAGCAGGGGGGGGCTGGGAGCCAGGACTCCTGGGTTCTCACTCCAGCTCTGGGAAGGGAGTGGGGCTAGTGGTTAGAGCAGGGGGGGCTGGGAGCCAGGACTCCTGGGTTCTCTCCCCAGCTCTGGGAAGGGACTGGGGTCTAGTGGTTAGAGCAGGGGGGCTGGGAGCCAGGACTCCTGGGTTCTCTCCCCAGCTCTGGGAGGGGAGTGGGGCTAGTGGCTAGAGCAGGGGAGGGCTGGGAGCCAGGACTCCTGGGTTCTCACTCCAGCTCTGGGAAGGGAGTGGGGCTAGTGGTTAGAGCTGGGAGGGCTGGGAGCCAGGATTCCTGGGTTCTCTCCCCAGCTCTGGGAGGGGAGTGGGGCTAGTGGCTAGAGCAGGGGAGGGCTGGGAGCCAGGACTCCTGGGTTCTCTCCCCAGCTCTGGGAGAGGGGGGCTGGGTGCAGAGAGCCGCTCACTTACTTTGGAAGCTGTTCTCCAGCAGCACTTGCTTGGCCTGTAACAAGGAAAAGGGGGTTACACATCTGGCTGCAGTGCACAGCGCCCCCTGTGGGGATAAGAGGGGAGCGCGGCCTCCAGGGGCTACTGCACACCTGGCTGCAGCATGCAACGCCCCCTGCAGGGGTAAGAGGGGAGTGCAGCCTCCAAGGCCCAGTCCCTTGTTGGCAGCCGGGGGCAATGGCTCCATTAGGAACAGGAGTGAGGTCTGAGAACAGACTCTGAGCGGCCAGCGGAGACCCCTTAGCTGCATCCTTCCCCTGCTCACCTTCTGAGGGATAGACGCCGGGTGGTTCTCAACGATCAGACGCTTCAGGTAATGGATCCACAGTCGCTTCTCTTCCTGGTTCCTGGCCTGCAGAGGGGACGGGGAAGTAACATCCATAGTTGATTTGCAGCCACCTCTGGGGCGGGGGCTGGTTATACAGGGACCCCTCGCCCGGCGCAAAGGATCCAATCGAAGGCGCAGAGGGGAAACGTGGGGGCTGGTTATACAGGGACCCCTCACCCGGTGCTGAGATGCAGCTACCTCTGGGGTGGGGCGCGGGGACTGTTTATACAGGGATCCCTCCCCCGGCGTGAAGGATCCAAGCGAAGGCGCAGAGGGGAAACCGACCCGGGTTTTGGGCCAGGGGCAAGTGCCAGGGGATCTCCAGTAGCCACAACTTGGCAGGATCTCGGCTGCGTCTCTCCGGCACAAGGACAACACGCCCTACCACAACCCTGGGGCAGTGAGGAGAGCGCCCCCTTTTGAGCCCCCCCACACCCCTTGCAGCCCTGCAGGGGATACGGGGGGGTTCCCTATGAGGGAAGAGACCCTTCCCCCCACAACACAGCGCCCCCTAGTGCCGCATTGGGGAATTGCACTTGGAACTCATTGCAAGGGCAGAGTCGTCGTCGCCCCCCCCCCCCCCCCGACACCACTGCTGAGCCCCTGCCCCCTAGCGCCGCAATATGGGGGGCGGGGGGGCTGCACTCACCTGCACCACGTGCTGCTGCTTGGGGATGGTGAGGTCCGAGATCTTGAAGCTCAGGGGGTCCTTGAGACTCTCCGACAGGGCCAGGTTACAGCACTGGAGGGGGGAGGAGAGCGCGCAGCATGGCCCCTCTCCACTCTGGCCGCCGGCCCCACGCAGGGGCAGGGGACAGCGCGGGGGCCCGGGGGTCACAGGGGGGAGCTGCGGAGGGGGAACTGCCCAGGGGCCAGGCACCCCTCGATGGGGCCCACGCGGGGCTAGTACAGACCCCGCCCCGGCCACAGGGGACGGCTGGGGAAAGCCAGCAGAGGTGAGGGGGGCCCCTGCCCACCAGTGGATTTGGGGTGCCCCTCCCCCTGCCTAGCCCGCAAAGGATAGGGAGCCCCCGCCCCCTAAAGGAATGGGGTGCCCTTTCCCCTGCTCACCCCCCAGAGAGTAGGGACCCCTCAACCACCCCCCAGAGAAGAGAGCGAGCCCTGGCCACGCCCCCCCCCCAGGGAATGGGGGTGCCCCTCCCGCTTCCCATCCCCCACCAGATGGGGCGGCCCTCCCCCTGCTCACCCCGCAGCGAATAGGGAGCCCCCCTCCCTCATCCGCCCCCCAGAGAAGAGAGCGAGCCCTGGCCACGCCCCCCAGGGGATGGGAGTGCCCCTCCCCCTTCCCACCCCTTACGAAGATGTGGCTCTTGTAGACGAAGGCCGGCCCGCGGCGCTTGGCGACCAGCAGCATCTTGCTGAAGAGGAAGAAGGCGCGTTCCCGCCGCACCCGCTGTACCCGGAACTGCCCCTCCAGCACCAGCTCCCCGAAGGCCTCCAGCTCTGGCCCCATCCAGTCCACCAGCAGCCCCTGGAGCTCCTGGGGGGGACACGGCCGCAGATCAGCCTCTGCGCGGGCCGGGGGGGGGGGGGGAGGGCTTGGCTGGATGGGGACCTGCAGGGGGGGAGGGACCAGCTGGGAGATCCCACCAAGGCGGTGACCCGGGGGGAAGGGTCCCTGGCATGGGAGGGCTCGGGGCGGGGGGGGGAGCTGGGGGTCCAGCCAGGAAGGGACCAGGAGATGGGGGAGACTAGTTGGGGTCTGCCAAGGGGGTGACCCGGGGGGGAGGAGATCCCATCTGGGAGCCTTGGGGGGGGGGGTTTGTGGAAACAGCTGGGGGTCCGGCCAAGAGGGGCCCTTGGCGGGGGTTGACTGGGGTGGTAGGATGGTGCCCCCCCCCCTCACCTGCAGCCGGGCGGCGTGTTCCTGCTTCCGCTTCATGTCGTTGATGTACCAGGCCACGGCCGTCATGGTGATGGTGGCTTCCTCCACTGCCTCGTAGCCCGCGCTGCTCCGCTCGCAGTGCCGGGCCAGCTCCTGGGGGGCGGCAGGAGAACGGTCCCTCAAGCACCCACCGGCCCCCCCCCCGCGGGCAGGGGCCACGGCAGCCTGTGGGGCCTGGCACAGACGCCAAGGAGAGGCCAAGCTGGGCCCTCAGGGCAACAAGGGCCATGCCCCTGGGAAAGCTCCCAGCGACTCCAGGGCCTCTTCCAGCAGGGTGCAGGGGGGAGTGGGGCGGAAGTGCTGGCTGTGGGGGGCAGCTCCCAGTCTCTCCCAGCAGGGGGCGCTGTGGGGCGGGAACGCTGGCTGTGGGGGGAGCTCCCAGTCTCTCCCAGCATGGGGCGCTGTGGGGCGGGAACGCTGGCTGTGGGGGGGGAGCTCCCAGTCTCTCCCAGCATGGGGCGCTGTGGGGCGGGAACGCTGGCTGTGGGGGGGGAGCTCCCAGTCTCTCCCAGCAGGGGCGCTGTGGGGTGCAGGGCGGGAACGCTGGCTGTGGGGGGAGCTCCCAGTCTCTGCCAGCAGGGGGCGCTGTGGGGCGGGAACGCTGGCTGTGGGGGGAGCTCCCAGTCTCTGCCAACAGGGGGCGCTGTGAGGCGGGAACACTGGCTGCGGGGGGAGCTCCCAGTCTCTCCCAGCAGGGGGCGCTGTAGGGCGCGGGGCGGGAGCTCTGGCTGAGGGGGGAGCTCCCAGTCTCTGCCAGCAGGGGGCGCTGTGGGGTGCGGGGCGGGAGCTCTGGCTGCGGGGGGAGCTCCTGCCTGGGCAGTGCTGGGGTCTTTGCTCCGTGGATTCCTCCGTCTCACCTCCCCATCACAGTCGCTTCAAGCAGGTGCCCGTTGTAGGGAACCTGCGCACCCTACCTGCGCCTCTGCCCACCTGAATCTCCCGCAGCCCGGGGAGAGGGGCGGGGGGTGTCGGCCCGGCCCCGCTGGGGGTGTCACCCACCTGCAGCAGGAGATGGTATTTGAGGATCCTCTGGACGGGTTTCAGCAGGTAGGTCTCCAGGGGCAGGGAGTGGCACAGCGTGGCCTGGCGCTCCCGGAAAAACCCCGCCAGCACCTGGTTCTCCATGCACTCCCGCAGCACCGACACCGAACTGGGGGGGAGACGGGCAGGCTAGCCGGGCACCGGGAGGTGGCGAGCGATGGGGGACGATGCCCATCCGCCCCAGCACCGGGTGAGGGAAAGTGCCTGCTTGCCCTGCCACCAGGGGGTGCCCGCCCTGGCACTGGGCGAGGGGGCATGCCTACCCGCCCCAGTCTGGCTCCTAACACCCCTGCCCCCTTCCCCAAGCAGGGCTGGGGGGACAGACTCGGATCCCAGTGGCCCATGCATCCTCTCCCTCCTCCCCCGGCCCGGGGGGGTGGGACCCATCGACCCCCGGCCCTCCCCACTCCTGGGCTGGGGGCACCTACTCACTTGGGGTAGTTCATGCAGTACAGGGTGTAGATGTCAAATTCCTCACTCTGCAAGAGAAAACAGGGGGTGTCAGGGGAGGGGGCAGCGCCAGGGACAGGACAGGGGCACGGAGCGAGCGGGGTCGGGAGGCGCCAGCCGGGGTGGAAGCCGAGGTGCAGAGAGGGAGGAGGGTTTCACAGCCCCTCTCCCAAAGGGCACCCGACTCCCCCCGTGCTCAGATGTGGCCACCTCTGGGGTGAGGCGCAAGGGTGGTTCATGCACCAATCCCTCGCCTAGCCCTAAGATGCATCTGCTTCTGGGGTGGGATGCGGGGAGGCTGTTTATAAGGGATCCCTCACCTGGCGCTGAGATGCAGCCACCTCTGAGGGTGGGGTGTGTGAGGGAGGCTGTTTATACATGGAGCCCGGCCCTGAGGTGCAGCCACCTCTGGGGTGGGGCGCCGGGGCTGTTTTTATAGGGATCCCTCACTCGGCTCCGAGATGCAGCCGCCTCTGGGGTGTGGCGCTCCCAGCCTAGACTCCGTCCCTGCCTGGCTCCTCCACTTTGCTTGGCTCCTTCACACTTCGTTCCCACCCCGCCCTTCCAATCTCCCACTTAAATTCCCAGACCCCAGATCGGCCCCCCTCTACTCTGGCTGCACCCCCCAACCCTCATCCCTTCCCCCCCATATCCCTTGATAACCTGCCCCGCCCCAATCCCACCCCCGGCAGGCATCTCTCCCAAGATCCCCATAGTGGAAATCAGTTTGCTCCATCCATCCAGCCTCCCCTACTCCATTCATCCAGCATCCCCTCTTTCCCCCTCCAACCCCCATCCATCCATCTATCCTTTATCCACCCAGCCCCCATCCTTCCACCCCTCTGTCCCCCCAACCACCCTTCATTCTTTCCATTCCTCCTTCCCCCCTCCCTCTCTCAGCCCTCCCCCGCCAAAGGGGCCCCCTAACCAGATCGGGTGGGGCTCACACCCTCTACTGCTCTGCTCCAACCCCCCTTTCTCCTTGCAAAAGGCTGGGGGGGATTAGATGACCTGTCCCTGTCCCACCCCTCCGTCGGCGCCTGTACCCAAAGTTGAACAGAGCCGGAGGGAGCTCGTGCAGTACACACCTGGGTACACCAGGGGGTGCAGGAGAGGTGGAAAGGGGTCGCAGCTGGCTGCTGGAGGGGGGCGGGGAGGGGCAGGACAGGCGGGCCCTTACCCGTTGCACGAAGCACTCAGCGATGGCATGGGCGCTGCCGCTGCTCTCCAGCTCTTCCAGGAGCTCGCTGCACAAGGGGGAGAAAGAGGGCAGGGGGTGAAGCCGCTGATGCAAGGGGCACGCAGTGTAAAGGCTGTTTCTGAGGGGGGCGGGGAGGATCTGTGTCATCCGGAGACCCCTCTGCACGCACCCAGAAACTGCGTCTCCAGACTCCAAATTTGCAAGTAGTTTGCATAATTGCACTTCCCTATACAGGCTGGCACTGGCTGGATTCGAACCCGTGACCTCAACATACAAGGCGCTGAGGCCAAGTCCCTGAGCCGTGCACCTTCCCTTCCTTTCAACGCAAGCAACAGGTGCAGGATTTCTGCTGCAAAGGCCCGGTTCCCACCCGCCACCAGCGCGAAAGGAGAATCCCCACTAGTCGCTAGCAGTATAGGGGCCATGACACACAGAGGGGCAATGCTGATTAGAGCCAGTAGAGGGCAGCGGCACTCACACGCTTAGCAGCCAGGCCAACCCTCTCCCAATGCTTTAAGGAGGTGGTGGGGGGTGAATTTACAAAGCAGGTGGGTTCTCTGGATTCTGGACACGCCAGGGTCTCACTTCTCTAGGGCGCCCCCGCTGGGCCACTGGGGTTAGGGAAAACTGGGAGGGGAGAGCGCTCCCTAGTGAGCCCTCCCACTCCCAGCCACACAGCACTCCCAGGCTAGAATCAGCGGCCCCGTCCCTACTCAGATCTGCCCTCGCAGGGCCTGTCACCCCTGCCCCACGTCCTGTGCCTGCCCCAGAGCTGGGCTCCCTCCCCGCCCCACCACCCCCACTGTTAACCCTACGCTTCCCCGGGGGATAACGGCGGCTCTGTTCCGAGGGAGCTCCCCAGCCAGACCCCTGCCCCGTCCCTCCCACGGACTCCCTGGCCATCAGCGCCCCGAGAACACACGCCCCCACCCCGCGCCCTCACATGGCCCTGCCAGGAAACGAGCTCCGAGAAACCCAGCCGCAAACCACATGGCGGAAGGCGCGCGGGGGGGAGGGTTCCTCATTGATCCACCCTGCCCCCTCCAACCCTCCCCAGCCAAACACTGCCATGGGGGGGGGGACCCATCCCCCACCCCCTCCTTCCACTTACTCGTTTCTGCATTCATTCCTTCCTTTCAACCCGACCCCACACGCACCCTAAACCTGGCTGCAACTGATACCCTGCAGTTCCCACAGACCTGATTCTCAGCCCCCACCCCTCGCTCTAACCACTAGATCCCACTCCCCTCGCAAAGCTGGAAATAGAACCCAGGAGTCCTGGCTCCCAGCCCCTCTGCTCTAACCACTAAATCCCCACACCCCGTATTGCAACCCCCGTTTGCACTCTAATGTCCCCCCCCCCGCCCCCCTAAGAAAACTGCCCAAGAAAGTGAGGGCGCCTCTCCCCATGAAGAGGTGTCCTGGGTGGGGCCTGGGGTGGGGTGTGAAGGAATGCCCCCCCCATCACGCTACTGAGCCCCCGCTCGGCATCCGGCTCCTTCCCCTACAGGGTTAAGCATCCCGGGCTCGGCTCTACAACCGGCCCACGCAGCTGAAATACTTAAACAGACGCAGATGGGAGTTCTCGCTCTTACAGGAAACAACCTCCGCCCCCCCCTTTCCCCTCCCCCACCCTGAGAATAGAGTTGGGGGGGGAGGGTGGCCCAGAGCCAGCCCTGGCTGCAAACCGAACGCGCCATGCAAACCAAGCGCCCGGCCCCGAGACGCTTCGTTCGCTGCTCCCGCTAGCAAACCGCTGGGGCGTCCTGCCCCCACCCAGCAAAGCGCCCGGATCCCTGGGGGAACAGTCCTGGGCTTTTTAGAGTGGGGGAGTGGGGGCCTGGGAGGCCGGACTCCTGGGTTCTATTCCCAGCTCTGAGAGGAGAGCGGTGACTAATGGTTAGTGAGAGGGGCTGGGAGCCAGGGCTGCTGGGTTCTATTCCCAGCTCTGAGAGGAGAGCGGTGTCTAATGGTTAGTGAGAGGGGCTGGGGGCCAGGGCTGCTGGGTTCTGTTCCTGGCTCCAGGAGAGGGACTGGGGCCTAGTGGTTAGATCTCACCACACATGGGCTTGGAGGGGTTCCTCTTTAACCCCATTGTTACAGCAAAGGAGAAACTGAGGCACGCCCGGATGGATGGCGGAGGCCCCTGCATCTCCAAGGATGCTGAAACACTGGGGGGAGGGGAGGGGGGGCAGAGCAGAGAGACAGGAATAGTCCAAAGAGGGAGAAGGGGGGGGGCAGCCCACCCCTGTGGGTAGGGCACTGGAGTGAGAACTCACTGGACATTTTCCTAAAAGATCTGCTCTGGGAATTATTTAGGGGCAGGTCTCTGGCCTGTGCCATCCAGGAGATCAGGCTACACGATACCAATGGCCCTTCTGGGCTTGGCATCTATGACTCTATGAACAAGCCACTCCCCTCTCTGGGACTCAGTTTCCTCTCCCCACCCTTTGTCTGGGAACTCTTTGGGGGCAGGGACTGTCGCTTGTTCTGTCTGTGCAGCACCTGGCAGGATGAGGCCCTGAGCGTTTCATTTCAACGTTATTGTCATTTGGGTTTGACTTTTAGATTGCATTAAAATATGAAATATACCATATACTCCATTCAATATTGTGTCCGCCCAGGACAGGAGGGCTCCCTACATAAAGGACGTGGGAGATCTCGTGCGATCACCTTTTCCGTGAGAGTGTGCACGGCAGCCGGGAGCGTTTGTGAAAACGTCTCTGATCCCGAAAGTTTCACCAATTAAAAAACCGGGGAAATTCCCCCATGCAAAAATTAAAAACGTTGTGAACTTTGAGAGAGTTGTTTGAGTCAAAGCAAACCATCCAAACTGTTCAATCTGTCATTTAGCTCAAGGTTCCTCCCCGCGCCCAGAACATTTTGACTTTTGGGGCAAAATCTTGAATTTCGGCCAGAGACTAAAATATTTCAAGACAATAGTCGTAGCTAAGGGACCTTATGATCTCATTCTCTATGGGCCAGGCTCTCTGATTGGACTACATCTCCCATGATGCACCACTTTCTCCTCTCTTAGTGAGGCCATGCTGCATCATGGGAGATCTAGATCCCGAAGTTGCAGGTTCAATCCCCACATGGGGGTCACTGTTACCAAAGTTGTAGGGAACTCAGAAATCAACTCAATACCCCCAATAAGTCCCTCTCCCGATCATCTCCCACCATTCTCTCCCTGACCAGCGGGCGCTAGGGCGCAGCAGACTCACCTGTTGAACTCATAGATGTCTTCGATGTTGCAGAACAAAGCGCTCACTTGCTCGGGTTTGAGGGGCAGATGTCCACTGTCTATGATACAGCCAAGATAATCCTGCAAAACAGGAATGGGTCAGACCCTGGCGTTCCCGGAACGCCTCTCCTCCCGCAGAGCACTTTGCAGACGTCACCAGGCAACGCTGCATCATCATTTCATCCACGGTGCAGACGGTGGCTGTAGGGTGGGGCGTGGCAGCTGTTTATACAGGGATTACTCATCCCAGCACTGAGATGCAGCCACCTCTGGGGTGGAGCCTGGCAGCAGATTATACAAGGACGCCTCACTCAGCACTGAGATATGCTCACTTCTGGGGTGGGCCAGGGCAGTTGTTAATACAGGGGTCATTCCCCCAGCACTGAAGTCCAGCCACCTCTGGGGCAGCACCCGGCAGCTGTTGCATAGCACACTGCACAGGGACCACTCACCCACAGTTGAAATGCGACTGACCTGGGGTGGGGCATGGCAGTTGCTTAACAGCCACACAGCAACATTGCTCTGGGATGACACGCCCAACAGTGAAATGCAGAAACCTCTGAGGTGGCGCACACAGCAGCTGTTTATACAGGAATCCCTCGCCCAGCACCAAAATGCAGCCACCTCTGGCAACGGGGCTCGGTAGCTCTTTAGACAGTTGTCCCTCACCCAGCACTGAGATGCCACCACCTCTGGGGTGGAGCATGGCAGCTGTTTATACAGAGATCCCTCACCAATGAGACACTGCACTGGCTCAGCCATGGGGAGAGACCATGGTGCATCGTGGGAAATGGAGTCTGGCCAAGGTGGATAAATGTTGCCAGCGGCTGGATTCAAGGGGCGCCATCATCCCGGTGACTGCGAAGGGGCGGAAAGAGCCGAGCTGAAATCTACATGCAGCACGGACCGGGGTAACTTTCCCTCTGGAAGGCAACATGTTTAGGGGTGAGGGACTGGGAGCCAGGACGCCTGGGTTCCATCCCCAGCTCTAGGAAGGCGTGTGGTATAATGATCAGATGAGGACTCCTGGGTTCTTTCCCAGCACTGGGAGGAGGGGGAGGAGCCTGAGAGTCAGGACTCCTGGGTTCTTTCCCAGCTCTGGGAGGAAGGTGTGGTGTAAAGATTAGAGGGGAGGAAGGGGAAAGGGGGCCGGACTCCTGGGATCTATTTTTAGCTCTAGGAGGGGGATGTGTGGTTTGATGATCAGAGCAGAAGCCAGGACTCCTGGGTCCCTTTGCCACCCGCTCTGCGCCTCGGTTTCCCCGAGTGAAATAACATTTCCTTCCACCCCCTGAGCATCACTTACTGAACGTCCCAGCCCTCGCCCACCCACCAAATGCTGTTAATAAACCAGGAAAGAGCTCTGCTGAGACAATCTGTTAGAACAATCTCATTTCGGTGCCAGTGACCTTTAGCGAGCTCCCCCACCGCAACCAGCAAAACCCGCCTGTCCACGCGGAGACTCAGCGCTGGCCAGGACCCCAGCACAACTCCGGCTGATTCACAACAGCCCTAGAATGCAGGGACCTGCCCCCATCACAAGCCGCGCAACCGAGATTTCATGGACTCCTGCTGGGATTCTGACCCGAGAGGAACCCAGGCAATGGCAGAGGCAAAAGGTGCCGAGCAATCACTCCAAAAAAGATCTACTTTGGGGGGTGGGGCCAGAGGGAACCCCAAACTTTTATAGCCACAATAAGAAATCAAAAATAATCGTCAATTTTCCAGACGAGCGGTTTCTCCGCCCCAAAACGCACGCGCTGAATTCGATTTGGGGGAAGCGACCGGGAATTTTGGGAATCCCCGTTGGACCCGAACCGAATTCTTTTCCGTTTTTCAGAATGGCCCGCGAACCAAAAAGTCGCCCGGCTCTCACGGCCAGCGCATTTTGGGGAACGGAAGAAGTTGCAGGTCCCGAAAGGTTCGCCAAATAAAAAAAACCTGGGAAATTCCCCTGGGGGGGGGGAAATAAAAAACTTTGTTAAACGCGGAGAGAGCCGTTAGATTCAAAGCAACTTGTCAAAATCACGAAATCCCTCCATACGGCTCAGCAACCCTCCATTTATCAATGCCCCTTATCAATCTCAGCCATTTTGGTACCCGCCCCTACTCCCCATTATGCTCAGAATCTGTTAGTTCTAATCCAGCCGAGATCACGGCCCCATTGTGCTCGGAGCTGTAGAATCCTGCGGCAGAGTTCCCTGCTTAAAAGATGTTACAATCTCAGGCTAGACGGACTAAAGATGGGCGAGACGGAGGACTATTATCCCCATTCAGCAGATGGGGAAACTGAGGCACGGTGCTTAAGGCCCTCCTTTTCAGAACTGCCAGTCATGGATGCTTAGCACTTCTAATTATTAGGCCTCAAGTGGTTTGCTCATGGTCACCCAGGGAGTCTGCGGGAGAGCTGGGAATAGAAGCCAGTCTCCTGAGTTCCATATCCTCTGCTCTAACCACTGCACGTCACTCTCCTCCCCAACCTGCCAATAGAACCCAGGAGTCCTGGCTCCCATCCCCCCCCCCCACTCTAACCACTAGATTCCCCTCCCCTCCCAGACCTGGCAATAGAACCCAGGAGTCCTGGTTCCCGTCCCGCCCTGCTCTAACCACTAGATTCCTCCCCTCCCCGAGCTGTCAATAGAACCCAGGAGTCCTGGTTCCCAGTCCCCCTTGCTCTAAGCCCCCGCACTGGGAGGGGAGAGGAGTCTAGTGGCTAGAGCAGGGGGGCTGGGAGCCAGGACTCCAGGGTTCTATCCCCAGCTCTGGGAAGGGAGCGGGGTCTAGTGGTTAGAGCAGGGGGGCTGGGAGTCAGGACTCCTGGGTTCTATCCCCAGCTCTGGGAGAGGAGTGGGGTCTAGTGGTTAGAGCAGGGGGGCTGGGAGTCAGGACTCCTGGGTTCTATCCCCAGCTCTGGGAGAGGAGTGGGGTCTAGTGGTTAGAGCAGGGGGGCTGGGAGTCAGGACTCCTGGGTTCTATCCCCAGCTCTGGGAAGGGAGCGGGGTCTAGTGGTTAGAGCAGGGGGGCTGGGAGTCAGGACTCCTGGGTTCTATCCCCAGCTCTGGGAAGGGAGCGGGGTCTAGTGGTTAGAGCAGGGGGGCTGGGAGTCAGGACTCCTGGGTTCTATCCCCAGCTCTGGGAGAGGAGTGGGGCTAGTGGCTAGAGCAGGGGGGCTGGGAGCCAGGACTCCTGGGTTCTACCCCGGGCTAATGGTTAAAACCAAGCACTGGGAGGCCTTTGGTCCAGCACCGAGTCCCAGGGGCCCGCGGGAGCATGGTCCAGCTCTGGGATGAGCCGTTTGCTGCCGGGGCTGGAGTTACCGGTGAGCCGGTCCCCTCAGCTCCCTGCCGGGGAGCCGGCTGCAGGCCTGGCTCCAGGCTCCCGGCAGATGCTCCCCGCCCCCACCCGCCAGAGCTCGCATTTCAGCCCTTCCTGCCAGAGGAATAACTGGGATTCTTTGGGCCTCTCTCAGGGCAGCCAGGGCCTGTCTGAACCGCCAGGGCAGGCGCTGATCCACTGACACTCGCGAGGCAGCTGGGCAGCGAATTACCCCCCGCCCCCAAATCGCTATGCTGCTCACAAAGGTCCCTCCGGGGTCACCTCTGTGCTGAGCCAGCGCTGCTGAGTGGCCCGGGGGTTGGGCTGGGCCTCAGGACTCCCGGGTCCTACCCCTGGCTCCGCCCCAGATTCGCCATGTGACCGTGGGGAAGTCACAGCCCCGCTTTATGACTCAGTTTCCCCACCCTTTGTCTGTTTAGACTAGACGCTCTTTGGGGCAGCGCCTGTCTGTGCAGCACCCGGCGCCGTGAGGCCTCGATCTCGGGTGGGGCCTACAGCTGCTACTGGAAAATCAATGGCGATTAATATTGTTCATTAATAATACGCATTAGCATAAAGAAACCCATAGCAAAACCGGGGCCCCATTAACTTGGGGGTTATACTTCCTCCCCACAGCGCCCCCTGCTGGGAGAGGTTGGGGCTGGAGCAGCCGGGAGCTCCCCCCACAGCCAGCGTCCCCCACCCCGCTCCTCACAGCGCCCCCTGCTGGACGAGGCTGGGGCTGGAGTAGCCAGCCGCTCCCCCTGCTGCTCCCTTTGCTCACCTCCACGATGCTCCTCAGGTCCCGCACGTAAGCCTGCTCCGTCTCCACAATCTCCAGCACCACCCGGTCCAGCTGGGACAGCTTGACCCGCCGTTCCCTGGCTCTGGCAGGTCCGGGGGACCAGGCACTGCCACGCTTGGCGCCCCCCGGGGGCCCCTCGGCCTCGGCCGGCCCCTCCAGCAGCGCCACCGGGGTGAGATCGAGGCTGATGTCGCTGCCATTCTGCTGGGCGTCGGGCGGGTAGCCGGCGGGGCAGCCCCCGCCCAAGGCCCCGCTGCTGCCGAAGGCACTCTGGCTGTCGGGCAGGGAGGCGGAGGAGGCGGAGGAGCTGAGGCTGACGGGCCGCTCGCCGTCCGAGCACACCGTGTTGACCGAGGTGCAGCTGCCCGAGATGGCAGCGGCGGCCATGCCGCCAGCGATCCCGCTCAGCGAGGACACGGAGGATGGTCTGGCGGCCACTGAGGGGGGAGAGCGAGACGGACGGGTTAGCGGCGCCCACCCTGCTGGGAGATGCCCCATCACGCAGCGCCCCCTGCTGGGAGAGGCCGGGGCTGGAGTAGCCGGGAGCTCCCCTTACAGCCAAGGCTCCTGCCCCACTCCCCACAGCGCCCCCTGCTGACAGAAGCCAGGACTGGAGTTCCTGGGTTCGCCACCCTGCTCTTGGAGGGGAGTAGGGTCTACTAGTCAGAGCAGAGAGATGAGTCTGGACTCCTGGGCTCCCCCCGCCCCGAGCTCTGTCGCTGGCTGACGTTGGGCAAACCTCGTGCCTCCCCCCCGTGCCTCAGTTTCTCCCTCTGTGTAAGAGGTACCGTGACACCCTCCTCCCTCACCACTCAGGGGTGCTAAACTCATTCGTGCCTGCAGAGCTCCTCCAGCGGGACACACCGGGGGAGCCAAGGGGCCACTGCCTGGATGCCCAGGGCTCAGGCGGATTTCCCCGTGCTCGCAAGCAGTGGCAACGGCTGGAGCATCAAGGGATCGATTCCTCCCCCCTCCACCTCTGTGGCTCTCCGGCCCAGCGTGGCCGCAGTTCTCTCTTTTCAGCCCTTCTCAGGCTGGGCCTCCGGCACTAATAGGAGACAGGTGCACCCCATGAGCTGGGGGGGGGATCCTTTCTAGTCCCACTGTCCCTCCGGCCCAGACCCCAATAAGCCGGCACCCGCCCGTGCATCCTGCAAACCACCCCATCCCGGAGCTGCAACCACACTGAGCTCAAGCCGCTTCCTCCCGCCGCCCCCCACCCCGCATCGTCACCTCCGATCCCGGCTCCGCGGGGTTGTGCCCCCATCTGACGTGGCGACGCCAGGGGGACCCGTCCCCAGCTGCACTTCACGCTCCCCACCCCCGCCCCGGCTCCGGTCTCCGAGAGCTTCCTCGCCCGCCTTGCACCTTCGAGGCTGTGGTTTGCATTGCATTGTGGGAGGAGAGGCTTTGCACACACACACCCGGCGCACACTGAGCTCTGCCGCTCGGGGAAAGGTTTGCACAAAAATATACATTAGAGACGGGCCCTGGATTCAGATCGTCCCTGGGCAGCTTGGTGCTGGGTTCTGGTCCTGGGGCATGAGCCCACGTCTGTCATCTGTATTTATTTATTATATACACAGATCCCTCTATGCGCGCGCGCACACACACACCCCACTAAGCACAAACCCCTGTGCGCACACACATACCTCTGTGCACACACACACACACACCCCGCTAAGCACAAACCCCTGTGCGCTCACACACCCATCTCTGTGTGCGCGCACACGCACACCACTAAGCACACACACCTCTGTGCGCACACACACACACCACTAAGCACATACCCGTGTGCACACACACACCTCTGTGCACACACACACACCACTAAGCACATACCCCTGTGCGCGCACACACACACCTCTGTGAGCACACACACACGCCACACTGCCCCACTAAGCACATACCTCTGTGCGCACACAAACACCTCTGTGCACACACACATCTCTGTGCGCGCGCGCATACACACACACCACTAAGCACATACCCCTGTGCGCACACACACACCTCTGTGCACACCCACAAACACACCTCTATGCACATACCCATGCGCGCGCACACACCTCTGTGCACGCACACACCTCGAGGCACACAACTCTCTATGCACACCCACACACCCCTATATGCATACACACACTCCAAGTGTGTGCACACACACACACTGTGCACACGCGCACACCCCGCTGTACACATTCAGCCCTCTATGCACACCCGACGTGCACACCCAGACACACACACCCATGCATTTGTGCACAAATGAACTTTTCCCATGCACTCACCCGGCACTCACGCTCGCCCCTCGTGCATGCGCACACCACCACACACATATTACACAAGCGCACCGCTGTTTAAACACACAGACGCACAAACGCCTTTACGCACACATCTCCCTATACGCGTACACGGCCGCCCCAGCCACACACACACATGGTGCGCTCCCCCCACGCACACACAATTCAAGGCCACTCCGTGCCCGCGCCCCCACCCCTCCATGCACGCGCACACTCGCCCCAACCCAGCACTGTGCACCCGCACCGGTGCACAAACACTTCTCTGCATGCACAGACACCCCACAGGTACCCCCTCAGCCCCCCATGCACGGAGAACAATGGAGAATTTTACACACACACACACAGTGGATTTGAACAGCCGTGGGGAGTGTCACACAGACAGCAGTATAACAATACCTCCCAGCTCTCATCATTGGCTGATCTCAGAGCGCTCGTTTTACCGAGGGGGAAACTGAGGCACGGAAAGGGGAAGGGACTTGCTCACAGGCCCCCAGCGGCAGAGCCGGGAATGGAGCCCGGGTCTCCTGAACACCAGTCCAGTGCACTATCCACTAGGCCACACTGCCTCCCATCTACGGTGGCACAAATATACGGACCCTTCGCCCTCCCCCGTTGCCCGTGCTCCAGGAGAGGCCAGCAGGAGCAGGACTCCGGCAGCAGGAGGCCTGGGGTCGGGGTCTGCCGGCCCCATGGACTCCAATGGAGCGACGCCCATTGACACCAGCCGGGGATCTGGCCCCTCCCGACAGTTCACATCTCTCTGGCCCTTTCGGTTCCGGCCAGCGAGTAGGTGAGTCAAAACGAGCAGCAGCCACAGAGCCAGAGAGAGGAACCGACTGCACGCGACGCTTTGGCGGGAGGAAGTGGAACATGAACAGCTCGCAAGCAGGGGCCGGACACCGGGGGGGGGGGGGGGGGGGGCACGGCGCCGGCACTGCCTGGCTGTCTCCATGCGCCCTGGCAGCGTGCCTCAGTTTCCCCTTTAAAAGCCCCACCCTAATGCTTTCAAATGGGGGGCAGCTTCAATGCAGACAATGGCTCTTCAATGCAGACCCGCTGGGTGGGGGTCCCTGCTTGTCTCTTGTCAGTTTCAACGTCGGGGGAAGGGTTAAATTCGATCCCTTAAAGGGCCCATCCACCCCTCCACACGCCAGGCTCCTCGTGCCAAGACTGCCAGGAATGCGGAAGCCCTTGGACGACCTGTTTGCTTTGGTCTCCCCATTGGGGGCCTCCTCGATCCAACCGGCCGCATGAAGCCTGGAGGTTTATTATTCAAACCCTGGCCCCCCACCGGCTGGAAGGGAGGGAGGTGGGACTGGCGCATGCCCAGGCTGAGATGCCCGGCCTCGGCATGGAGTCCATGACTCCAGCTCCGACCCCCCCTGCCCCTCCTCCTCTGCCTCCTCCTTCGGGCCTGAGAGTCAGCTCCCCCCCATTGCCGAGCTCTGGGGCTGGGGTTGTGGGGAGGTCGCTTGGACTCCCTTTGTGCTGCGTGTTCTGGGTCCGGCCTGGTTTCCGGTGCCATTTAGAGCAGCCTCTGGGCTGCTCTAACTCATCCCCCCCACAGCCCCCGTCCACCCAGAGCCCCTCTCTGCTTCATCTGAGCTAGGATCGGCACCCATCTCTCTGCTGGGGTGGGTTATTCGGCTCTGAGAAGTGGTTTGCAGCCGGGGTGCGACAGAAAACCCCAAGGTCAGCCAGCGAATCGGTGGCAAAGCTGGGAATAAAACCCAGGAGTCCTGCCTCCCCGTCTCTGCTCTGTGCAGTAACCCACCCCATCTGCGGGCGGGGCAGATCGTCTCATCAGCCCGGGAGCTCTGCATCCAGCCCCACAGGGGGTCACACCGCATGGGGGCCCCGGGCACCAACCTTGACTGCCTGCTTTCTTCTTGCTGCCTCGACGGGCTCCCTCAGGCATGGTGCTGTGGTCTGCGACGGACGTCCTGCGCAGAGAGGGAGACAACGCCGAGTCACAAGTCACGAACCAGGAGTCTCACAACCGCCTCGCTCCAACCCACAGTCCACACTCGAGTGGAACCATTCAGGTTTGGATTGGATTGGATGATCTTCCGGGGGGGTGGAGGGGAGGGGAGGCCTGGGTCGTTTACCAAATTTCAGCTGGATACCGGATTATTCTTCCCTTTCACGCCTAAAAGATACTCTCTGCACGATGGTTGTTAAACAGCTTCCATGCCTCACCCCAGAAGTGGTTGCATTTCAGCATCAGGTGAGCAAGCCCTGTATGAATAGCTGCCGCGCCTCACCCCAGAGCGGGCTGCATCTTGGCACTGCGTGGGGAAAAACAACCCCGTGGGCACAACGGAAGCACGAGCCACTCAGTGCAAGATGCACCGAGGAGCAGACCACTTTATGGCCCCAGGGCAACTGTCCCCCAGGCTCCGCCAACAGGACCAAGCCTCGGCCGATGCAAGCAGGGGAAGAACCCAAGGTGAATCCACGACCTCACGAACGCGGAGGGACCTTTCTGCTGCAGACTGGGACGGGCACGTGCCTGATCCTCGTGTCGCCCTTTCCCTGCACCGGTGCAAATGCAGCCTGGCTGATCTGGGCAGCCTTTTGTTCTGCTTCAGGTGCAGAACGACAGGGAATCGGGCCCCTCTGCCTGCGGCACATCTGGGTCCCTCATGCCTGGCACTCAGCCACTAACTGCCCCTGCCACCAGGGAAGCTGGTTTAGCGGAGGAAGCAGTCTAGGCTGAGAACAAGGAGGATAACAGCACTTCCCTTTGCCTCCATGTGGAAGCATCATTAACCCCTTGTGCAAACTGTGCAGTGCTGGTGCAACTCACACCATGCAAACTGCATTGCATGGTCCTCGTGCAACTCCCCCTCGTGCAAACTGCATTGCACAGCATTGCTGCAACTCCCCCTCGTGCAAATTGCACTGTGCTGGTGCTGCTGGGGCACCATGCAAGCTGCTGGGGCAACCCTTCTTGTGCAAAATGCACTGCACCCTGTTGGTGCAACCTGCTCTCGTGCAAACAGCACGGTGTCGGCACAACCCTCACCGTGCAAATGCTGCTGCAACATGCTGGGGCAATCCCTCCTCGTGCAAACTAGGCGGTGTGGGGTGGACGCCAACTCCCCCTCGTGCAAACTGGTGCGAACAGCGGCTTGCACCAGCCCAGCTTCCCCGGGGCAGACTCTGGGAGCTCATCGGCGCCGTGCCGATCAGCCGGGCCTGGTCCCCGTTCAGCTCCGCCTGGCGGGGTTGGAGCAAGGTCAGGATTGCTCGGCTGCCAGCCGCCGCGCGGAGGAGTGCATCACAATCATATCAGGCAGCCCTTCCGCCCTACCACCCCCCCCCCCCCCCCGCGTCCTTCCCTCTTTCCTGGAGCTACCAGAAACAGGCAAAAACTGGCACCGCTCATGCCCGCTGCCCACCGGGTCGGCCTACAGCTTTAATTCCCGCACAGCTCACTGCTTCCCCCTATTCATCTCCATGGACCGGGGCACAATCAACACAGGCTGGGAACACAATGCTGCCTATTTTGAGCCCAGTGACTTCAGCCGGACCAAACCACTTCAACCCTCCAGCGTTTCAACAGCTGTGCGCCACCGGCCGCTGCCAGGAGCGACAGGTGCCCCCGACCCCCGCGATGGTTGGGAACTGATTAGGGAAGATACACCCCGATGAGCCGAGCCGGTGACCCACGCCCCACGCTGCAACCAAACCCCAGAAACCATCTGACCAATTGTGAGTCAGGGGTGGGGAGCCAAAATCCTTCCTGACCCCCGCAAGGTGGCCGGGTGAAGCCCTGAAGCATGAGATTAGATTACAGTCATTAACGCCCAGCAGCAGGTGTCAGGTGCACATTGAGGGCAATCGCAGCTCATCGATAACGGGGATGGAGACGTAGCAATGACCGTCCCCCTTAACGTTCTAGATGGAAGGATCCAAAGGAAAAAGATTGGGGGGGGGTGATGGGACAAGACAGCCTCCCCCCGAAATAAACCCAAATATAAGTAGATTCCCACCCCCGCCAGCAGACGCAGGCTGGCCTTGAGGTTAGGGCATGGGGCTGTCAGTCTCTAGCTCTGCTACAAACGTCCTGTGTAGTATTTTTTATTATTTGGTATATTTTGGTAGGACCTAGCGGCCCCTGGTAAGATCCAGGCCCCATCCTGCCGGGTGTTGCACAGGGTCAGGTCTGGGGTTACAGGTGGAGCAACTATTAGGTCTATTACGGTAGCACCTAGAGGTCCCAGCTAAGATTGGGGCCCCACTGCGCCGGGTGCTGCACAGACCCAGAGCCAGCCCCGACCCAAAGAACTTCCAATCCGATCCACTTCGGAAGTGGAATAAGCTGAGTCGGAAAAAGGCACTTCGCTTGGTGCACGGTTCACACCCTACCTTAATCCGGAGTAACGTCCCCATGTAGATACGCCCTATAGACAAAGGAAGGATCATCCACCCCATGGGGAAACTGAGGCCCAGAGAGACACGAAGGGCCCTAGATTCCATAGTGAGTCTGTGGCAGCGCCAGGAATCCAACCGGGATCTCTTCAAGCCCAGCCCGGTGCGGTAACCAGAAAACCAACCTGACTTGGAGTCCCCTCTGCCTCAGTTTCCCCACCTATACGATGAGCAGGAGGATCCTTCCCTGTCTCCCGCGGCGGTTGTGAGGATTGCAAGAGCAATCCCTAGCGCTTTTCATCATAGAAACGTCGGGCTGGAAGGGACCCCGAGAGGTGATCGCGTCCAGCCCCCTGCGCTGAGGCCGGACCGAGTTAACCTAACTTAAAAGCCCCCAGTGACGGGGATCCCGCAAGGTCCCTGGGACGCCTGTTCCAGAGCTTCCCTCCCCGGAGAGTTCGGAGTTCTCCTCCCTGGTCTAACTCCTGTTAGCAGTCACATCTCAAAGAACTATACCAAGGAGGTCAGTATCATTAGCCGCATTTGGGTAAACTGAGGCACAGAGGGGCCAGGGAGTTTCCCACGATCACCCAGCGGAGGACACAACCCAGGTTTCCTGTGTCCCAGTCTAGCGCTCGATCCACTAGGCCACGCTGCACCTAGCGCAACCCACGACTCCCGACCAGGGCGGTACCACACGACAAACAGCAACAGACGCCGCGAGGGGGTTCGACGACCCCGGGGGCGGGCGTGAGGCCCGGCTGCCCGCCAGCAGGGCGGCGGTGGAGGGGATGCCTGCTCCGTGCACAGAAACCAGGGTGGGTTTACACTCACTCCCAGCAGTTCCCTCAGATTGGGTGCCAGTCGCATTCCTGAGCTAATGCCGCTTTCCAGATTCCCCCACCCAAATCCCCAGGCTTCAAACAGAAAGAGAGTGGGGGAAAATATCCCCTAATAAGGTCAAACGGGACACCCTCCGTGGCAGAAAGAACGTGGCCCAGCGGCAGGCTTTGGAGTGGGAATCCAGTTGATTTCCGCCGGGGCGGCTGAGGGCAAACCTGGGCTCGGTTGGGAATCGGTTCTTGGGTCTTTGGTTTTCACGGACGCCTGGGTCCTGCTTCTCAGTCACGCTCAGGTCCCCCTGGGAGACTCTGGGGTGGGAACAGCTGCCCTGAGAATCTCCCACCCACAGGGGGCCTCCCCGGTCTGCCGGGGGCTGGTGTAAGGGCCCTGCTCACAGCCCCAGAAGTAGGGGTGGATCGGGGCCGCAGCCGGAGCGCCCTGCGCTGTGGCTATTCTCTGCTCTCCAGGGCCCAGAAGGGGCGCAGAATGCGTTAGAGCAGCCCTGAGGCTGCACCGAGTGGACCAGGCAGGGCTCAAGATACAGGGAATGCAAAGGGGGCCCAAAGGGATCCCGCCATCCTTGCTCCAGGCTCCTAGGAGCTGCCCCCTATGGATTGGGGAGGGGGGGGACAAAGAATAGCCACAGCGCAGTGCGCTCTGGCCGCGCCCCTGAAGCTAAAACTGCATCTCTCTGGATCTTGTACAGCGCCTGGCACATTGTCACAGCTCCACCGTCAATGACAGCGACCAAGACGAAGCAAAACCCGTCCTCCCTGTCATTCCAAACAAAGAAACCCCAAGCAGAAGGATCCCATGCATAAAAAGAAGAGGGGGTGGCGGGTGAAGATATTTGGTGCTTCCCGTAAGGCCCTAGCTTCTGGAGTCATGGGATTTCTTACAAATCTAGCTTGCTTGAGTTTCTAGCCATCATGTCTTCCGAGAAATCCTTGGAAACATGGACTGAGTGTGACCCTAAGGATTACAAAAACCAGAAGGGAAGTAAAAAGAACCCCAACATTATTCAACATGAAATGTCTCCATGGCCCCGAACTGAACGTCCTCAGAATTCATGTTTCCTGGGAATTTCGTTCTAATGCCGAGCGAAGTTTTTACCCCCAAAATGTCGCAATTTCCCCACAGAATAGAAATCTCAGGGGTCCAGCCCACTCTAAAAGCAGATCAGACCTGACAGCCAGTCCTGTTCCAACCACTAGATCCCACTTCCCTCCCAGAGTCAGGATAAGAACCCAGGAGTCCTGACCCCCAGGCCAGCCCCTGCTCTATCTACTAGATCCCCCTCTCCTCCTGGGAGACGGGCCTAGAACCCAGGTGTCCTATCTCCCAGTTCCACTCCTGCCACCATCTTCCCCACTCCTGCCACCATCACAGCCCCCATCCTCTATCTAACCGGCCTGTGACCTCCCCCACCCCAGCCTGCCACAAGCTAACCTGAGAGTGGAGGTGCGTCCATGCTGCAGAAAGCGGCTGGGAGCCTTGGTTCATGGGCGTGGCCCGGGCTGGAATCAGGCAGGGGATTTCCGGGTTCACAATTATCCCTTTCAGAGCCAGCACCCGAGCTGGAAAGCACCCAAAGACCCAGCCGTGCCTATGGGGTTCTTATTCCAGGTAGGATCTTAGCACCCAGAGGGCCCCATGGCACCCAGGGCTGCCCAGACAGTGGAGAGCTACCCAGCCTAAGCAGACAAAGGAAGCACTAGAGATTCGCCCAGCCAGCAGTGGGCTGATTGTGTCTGTATCACACTAGCGACTCGAGCGAGATCGGGGCCCAGGCTAAATAACCGAGACAGACAAAGGACGGGAGGGAAAAGAAAGAGGCCAGTGGCTGCATCAAAACACCTCAGGTCTCCTGGGTCCCACCCTCTGGTTGATCCACTCAAGCTAATTAGAATTCAATCCTCCCAGTCCCTCAGCTGTGTTGGGTCTTATAGTATTATCCCCATTTTACTGCCGGGGAAACTGAGGCACGGAGCGGTGATTCATCCAGTGAGGGCCTACCCACCAGGAAGCTGGTTCCAGGAAACATGTGAGACCCCAGGACTGGGAGGGAGGTGGAGGATATCCATGCCTGCTCCTTCTCTGCCCACAGCTGAGCCAGGCTGCGGGAGTGGCGCTGTGATCCCCAGCATGCCCTGCCTCGTGTCTGTACAGCGCCTAGCACCGCGCAGTGTTGCTCAGAGCGTCTATGCGCTACCATAACGTACGCCACATCCACACACCTCGTCGCTTTCCGGCAGCCCCATGTAACCGGCAGGTGAGGGAGAAAAGGTCCAGCTGTCATTTAGCGACGCTTCCAGAGCGTGCCCCGCTCCAGACGCAAAGGGTTCTGGGACGGCGAATGCTGGGGCGTGGGATCAAACACAAACTGGGCAGGGCGCCCAAAATTACCAAACACATGCAATGCGCAGACATGCCCGGAACCGAGAGGGCAGGGGAAAAAGGGAAAAACTTTCACTCCCAGAGGTTTGCATCCCATGATCCTCTCAAAGGGCTTCCATCAGACCAGGGTTCTCTCACACACACACACACACACACACACACCCCTAATCCCACTCTCCTCACAGAGCTGTGCAAAGAACCCAGGTGTCCTGACACCCAGGCTCACCCTTGCTCTCACCACTAGACCGCAGGCCCCTGGGAGACACGGGAAGGGAAGTCAGCTCTGCTGACATGCAGACCTGTGCTCTAACCAACAGGCATCATCCCTTCCCACAGCTTGGGAATGACCTGAGACCTCCTGACGGCCCATCTCCTGCTCTAGCCACTAGACCCCACTCCCCTCGGAGACAGAACTCGGGACTCCTGACTCTCAGCCCTGTGCTCTTACCACTAGACCACTCCACCAGGGCAGCCCAGGGACCAACGCGAAGCGCAGACCCGGTTGGGTCGGTACCACCCTGCCTCCCAGCGTGGTACATTCGCCCTCATTCCTATTCATTGCGCCACACAGCAGCTGCCGCACAACAGTCACCGCGCTCCACCCCAGAGGTGGCTGCTTTCCAGCAGCCGCGCACACGAAGGCAAAAATCCCTTGACGTCATGCAGAGGCCGGGGTTTTGGCTGCCGTCAGCAGGAGCCAGGTCAGAACCGGGCTGGTGGGGTTTAACCGGCAAGCACTTTGGAATCCTCCGACAGAAGGAACCGGATTCTGCTCCTGGAAGATGCTGGCAAACTGCACGTTGGCTGGCTCCTCCGGAGGATAACAACCTACTAGAGCCGCCAGCCGCGAGTTAGTCCTTTGGCTTTAGCAGCGGAGATCTGGCGTGCCTAAGGCCCCGGGTTCAAGTCCTCTGGCTGCGAGTCTAGCGGCCTCCCTCCACCCCCGCCATGGGTCAACTCTACCGGTGTGACTCCAGATTGTCATCTGAAGTGTCCCAAAGCTGCCCCCACCAAGGGGGATCTGGGAGGGCCAGATCTGGCTTTCAGGCTCCGAATCTGTTCCCTGGGAGATCCTGTCCCAGAACGGACCAATGCAAACGACCTCCGCTCGTGAATAGACCCTCCTCCGCGCTGGCTGGCCCGGGCGGATAGAGACAGACAAAGCGAGGGCAGAGTGGAGCTTCCCTTCCTTCCTTCCTTCCATGTCTGTGGCTCCTGCTCCGGCAGCCAAGCCTGACCTCAGATGAACCCGCTTTGCTCCAGCCCCTCTGGGACGGAGGGTCGCTGGGGGCCTGGCCAGCAGCACGCGTGCACCCTGCTAGAAGCCAAAGCAGCGGCCGTGGGGGGGGAACCGTGCTGTGCCAGCCATGGGCACCTGACCTGGACCAGCGCCCCATGCCAGGGCCATCTAACCCAGCCCCGCGCCCAGGGGGCACCCAACCCAGCCCCCTGCATCCAGGACAGACCGACCTGTCCCCATGCCCAGAGCCCCCCAGCGCAACCCAGCACCCCACACCAGGGGTCACCCCATCCAGCACCTCGCACCCAGGAGCCTGCCAACAATCTCCCAACATCTCACAGCCCCATGCTTGCCCCCCCGCCCCCACACAATACGCACTTGGGCACCACAACTTGGTCCCAAAGATTTTCTGGGTTTACGCTGCCCAGTTTGCTTGCTTCAATGATTTCAATACCAGGGAACAAGACAGACGGGGACACACGCGGTGAGACAGATTTTTCCGGCACCGCTCCCGGACCCTGTCGAAAAATAACTTCCTTCCAAGAACGGTAGCTCTTGGCACCGCTAAACCCAACGGTTAACAGCCGGGCTCGGCCGATGCCAGCTCGTTTTCTCTCTATCACCCCCTGCTGGGACTGGCATCGCCACCCTGGCCCAGCCCGGAGTTAAAGTCCTAGATTTGAAGGACTACGGAGGGGAGCGGCAGATTTCACATGGAGCACCGGGGGAATACTGCATCCCGTTTTGGAGTCCACGTTTTAAAAAGGACGATGCAAAAAAACTGGGATGGGTGCAAAGAAGAGCTGCTGAAAGGTTCCAGGTCTGGAAAACCCACCTCCCGGTCAGGGGTTAAAGTAGACTGGGAGAACGTATCCAAGGGACTCGGTCCTGGTCTGGAAGCACCTCCACAGCGAGTTCTGATACCCGGGGGCGATTTAATTTGGCAGAACGGGATCAAACAGCTGGGAGAAGAAGCGAGACACATTCGGGCTGATGGAAATTGAACAGGGAGGGGGACTGTCTCAAAAACCGCCGCTCTAGCTCGACTATCAGATAGGGGCTGGATGCAGGACTCACTGGGCGGGGTTCTCTGGCCTGGAAAGGGGCAGATTGGATGGTCCCTTCTGGCCATAAGATCTCTGAAGCATGTGGCCTGACCTCGAGCACAGCACAGGATGACGAGTTGGCTCCTGTATACACGGCCCCCTCCAGGCAGGGCACCAGCCGGGGTCGAATCCAGCCCCTCTGCGGCCACAAACAGGAGCCTATGCTACGTGGGCGAAGGGACCAGGCCAAACCCCTCCCGTGACAGGGATCCTTCCATTCCCAAAAGTGAGGGCGGCCAGGCCAGACATCCCCCTCTGGGGAAACGTGCCTTTTGCTGGCTTGCACGGACTCCGCTGGACACAGGAGTCTGCTCCCATTCCCGTCCTAAGACGTTCTGGTGGTGCCGCTGCTCGGCTGCATTACAGTGGCAGGTGACGCAAATCCTGTCCAGAGTGTTGCTTCCTGTGTGACAAGGCCAAACCCCCAGGTCCTCGGTTCCCCTGTCCCTGCAGTGGAAACAGGGAGGGGGGGTGGCTTTAAGTCCTCTTGGCACCTCACTGCCTGGTCCCTGATGTCAGCTAGAGCAGCCTCAGGACTGCTCTAACTCACAATTCACCACTCTATGAGCCCGGGGGGGGGCGGGGGGGGGCAGAGCATAGCCACAGCGCAGTATGCTCTGGCCACGCCCCCGACCCATCCCCTATGGACCCTGGGGGGCAGAGAATAGCCACAGCGCAGGGGGCCTCCAATTGCCCCCTATGCTGGGGGGCGGGAGCAGGATCCTAACACCAACTGCACTCTAACCGGGGAGGCCCCCGCGCAGAGGGAGATTCATCTCTAGGTTCTGTCCTGTGGAAGGAGCTAGGGATGTGTGTGGGGTGCTGCCCCCTGATGGATGGAACTGGAACTGCTCTGCTGCGGGTCAGAGCCCCCTACACAGCCAGCAGCCACTGGAGATTCCCCTTGAGCTCAAATGGCTGGGGCCTGCGTTCTGTCCCTCCCCCCCCCCCCCCCAGCTGTGAAGTTCTGAGTGGGGTGTGGGTCTGTCACGTGGGGGGTGGCTGAGGGTTTGAGGTGGGGGTGAAGGGAAGGTGGGAGGGACAGGGCAGGGCTGACCTGGACCTGAGTAGCTATTTAGGGTCCTTTGGGAACCAAAGCTGCTGGGTCGTCCCAACTTCACCTCCGACCCGCACGCGTGGGGCAGAAATTTGGCCTCTCAGCTGGAGCTGGCCAATCCAGGGCCGGGGGGAATGGTTAGGGATGTCACCCCAGAAC